>NC_134087.1:43406220-43713057 GCF_000715075.1 Nicotiana tabacum
CTGGCTCTTATGTGTTTTCAGTTCATCTGTCAAATTACTAACTTAAATTAAGATTAATTTTTTCAAATGCAGTCAAAAACGGAATAGATCTGTATAATAATATATGGAGCTTTAGCAGGGAATGTTATCGTTACGCGTGAAACAATTTTCAATGAATTTCACGAATATCTTAATCACATGGATTAAAAAATTTAATCACAATTCATGTCACCACAAGCTAGCTTAAGTTACAGTATAATTAAAAGCTCATCACATTATATAAGTAGAATACAAGTAAATTTTGATTCATAAATATTTTTTTAAGATGGAATAAGGCGTCCACTCCTACTTACATGACAGACTGTAATATCAAATGGCTAACCCAGATCTTATTTCAATATTCAAATGGAAGTCAAGAAGCTTGACAAGTGCTTATATCTGACTGATATAAATAAGAGTGTATTAACCATGAAGAGAAATGGAAAAAGCACAAATAAATAGATAAGAATAAATCTCTCTAATTCACAGTTCGTTTTTTCTCCAGTATAAGCAAGTTATACAGAGAAAAGAAAGGAAAATTCTGACTGACAAGAGCATAGTACCGGCCGACCACAGAGATATTCAAAGGTGAACCGTGCCACCCCATTGCAGCTCTCAGGAACTTCCAATATTCTGATAGAAAGCAAAGGATTATGATATGACAGATTCAAGGGCTCTTTCTGACTTGGAAAAGATCAAGGGTTAATTAAAAATACCTTCCAAACATCACAGGAATAGTCTGTGAAGTGATGCTTCCTCTGGCCTCTTTACTGATCTTATTCCAAATATCCTCAAATTCTCGTTTAGTGTTGCTATTAAGAGGCCAAATGTAGTGGACCTGCAAATTAGTCTCCCTTAGTAATCCATGATGTACAAAGTTATATTAGATCAATCTTAATCGTTCAGCCTTTTTTTGGTAGATTTGGCATTGGTTTACACTAAATTCTTCATGTTTCTTCTCATAAGTCCTACTCCCCAACCTTGGAGACATGTGGCTTCTTAAGGGTGACAAGAGAGAGGCTTGCTTTTACTTTTTACAATTGGATTTATTTATCAGATTAGACAGGAGACAAATCGCAAATATATCATATCGAGTTTGATAATTAGGGAATAGAAACAGGTAAATTTCATTAAATCTTGCCTGGTCTATAGATCTCTGAGCAATAAGGCGGCGATAATCAACTTCACTTCCTATTAGAACTGTTTCACAATGCTTCTCAAGGTTTTTTAGTAGCTTCTGAAAGATCTCCTTTTGCATACCATCCTGAATAACAAAGAAATGTCACAAATAAATACTTTTATCAAAAAACAAAAAGTCACAAGTAATATAACAATGTTTCAAGCACTTTGAATCAGAGACTGCCATTATATTCATCTTCCAAGTTCCAAGTCAAAACTTGCAACAAAATCACGCGAGGCGAGTTAGAAAATGCAAATGGAATACTTTTTGAGAGTGAAAAAGAATACTGCGTTGCTTTTCCAGAAGAAATACTTTAAATGCACCTGGTTTAAATCCGTTGGAGCACGATTACTGGTTGCCACCAGAACAGTTCCAGTACTCAACAATCTACTAAGAATTCCAGATAATGCCACAATAGCAAAAACATCAACTGTCTGTCACCACACAAAAAAGGTAATCTTCAGTCTGATTCATTTTGCAACACATGACCCCAGCATAAATAGGTTGCTACAACTTTTTCAAAAGTATTGCCAACTTAATGTTGTAATTCCACAAAATAAATAGAGAAGAAGATTGAGACGGCTCTAGCAAATAATGCAGACTTCCAGATATACTGGATGGTGTATTTTTAACAATAACAAAAACAGATTGAATGAGACAAAATATAATACTGAAGCTGAGGTTTACTGTAGCTAACTTCTTATTCTTTTCTTTGGATCGACTGTATCTGATAAAAATCATAACGGCAGCTCCTGAAGATGTGAAGTTGGCAAAAACCTAGTTCGTTTCTCGTACTTTAAGTTCAGTAACAATATAATGTGTGGTGGTAAGGTCAGAAAAGTTCCGGTAAACAAAATCTAACCATGTTTACCTGTATTTCATCAAAGCAAAGGATGCTAGCACCTCTCCTACGACCTGCCTGGTTAACAAGAAACTTGTCAGCTACGTCCAAAAGAATGTTTTTCATCTGCACCTCTTGCTTATATCTTTCTTCAGCAGCTATCCATTCTTTAACTTTTGAATCAAAAGGAAGATTCATGACCCAACCAGAAATACTTGACTGCAGAGACTTTTGTTCCATCTGAGTCTTCCAAATTTTATGCATATGTTCATTAATTTCAAGCATAGCCTGGCAATTGCAACATTTGGAAAAAATCAGTAAGTACAGTAGATGACAACTCTTGTGATCACAGAGCAGAGTGATTGGATTGTTTGACCATTTCAAGTATTGAAGTGCATGACATAGGCAGATTAACATGAGTACATATAGAAAAACCCACACATAATGCTTTGGCCATTCAATAAGCATGCTTCATACAGGTTTCAATCCTGATGTTTCTTGAAAACAGAGAGAACTTGGCGAACTACTCGAGACTCGAGAGTAATCAGATATAGACCAGATGATTCTTTTGCTTCAGGAACCCATACTAGCGTGGCCCATATTATGCCGACCAACTTCATGCCAGCAACAATGATTGAAAAATCAAGATCTTTTATGACTCTTAAGATAATTTCATTACAGAAGCAACGTGGTGGACCAGAAGATATATACAAATCCAGTAGCCCATGCAGGTACCAAAAGGGTTTTAATGTTTCATGCGTCAACTCCAATATGCTTTACCTCATATCACATCGAACTCTTACTCATTCATCCTTCCCAGACAAATGTACTTTTCTTGCTGATTATTACTGCACCACCTCACATAAAGATCTAGGAGATTTTCCTATTAAGCAGCTATTTGTTATCAGCATCAGACAACTACCAGTTATTTTCTTTTCGCATCAAAACAATGTCGGTCAACTACATGTCATCTACCTGTGGTTTTTGGATAGACAGTTAGTCTTGCGTTGCAAGTTGTCAAGCTTGACCTGTGAAATTTTGCTTATAGACACTAGTGAGGAAGTGCAATTCAGGATAAGACAGACTAAAATGTTTTAGAAAACTGAGATGAAAGTTTCTCATAGCATATATTGAACCTGACAAGTATTTGGATGAAATGGCCCTGAGAGCGTGGAACGATAGGGCTCATATAGCCGGCCCCAACTAATTTGGTTTGATGAGTAGTTGATCAATTGATTGATTGATGTGTAGAATGTGACAAATCAAGTCAAAATATAAATCCAAACAAGCACTCGCCTCGTGAAAGTGAAACCTTCTTCGATGTTTCACAATTCCATCACTGGCCTTATAAAACATATCCATAAGCATTGTCTTCCCTACATGATGTCCAATATATAGTCAGATTTACTTATGTCTGCAAGTAAAACATGGCTGATACTGATCGTGAATAGAAGCTAACACCTAAAACATTTACTGGTGGCAAATGTTCATCATAATGGAAAATGAGGATGAGACGAATTTGTACAGCATGTATGAACTACCATGCAACATATATAAACAGGAAGCAATTGTACCACTCCCAACATTGCCATATAGGTATAGTCCTTTTGGGGCTGGAGGAGCAGCAGGACGGCGACCGACTAGTGAGTCTAACTTCTTCTCGCGATTAAGATATGAAACCCATTTCCCGACTCCCTCTTCTACATCTTCAGCTTTCCTGAGTCAAAAAGATAATGGTAATTAAACCACTGACAGTGAAGAAGAAGGAAATGAATTTTTACTTTATACTAATGGCAGTGACATACTTTCTTTTTTTTATTCTTTAAATTAGTAAAAATTCTGTTAAATCACTCAGATACATACATTGTCCATATCTTTCACAATGCTCTTCCTCCACCAAAAGTTTAAATTTCTTTTAAAAGAATAACTTGAAGGACCACAATGATGGTATATATGAGTGATGAATGTGTAAACATTGTTATTTCTTTTGAATAGGATATATGCAACAAGGAAATTCATTACACAATAAACAGTCTAAAAAAATAAACTGGACCAACTCAATTAGAAAAGAGAATGTGATAAACCACCAATCAATGCATTCGAAGTATCAAGAAGTAAGATCACCTTATCCCTTTAATTCCTTGATGGATCTCTTTGAGAACCAAAACAATTTCTCTCACTTTGTTTAGAAAAACAAACCTGCTTTATTTAAAGTGAAGAAACTATGACCAACAAAAACTATTGCATGGAAAGCATTTCCATAAGAATGTTGAAAATGCACACTCACCGAGACATCCACCTTTGGAAAATATTGCGAGATTTGTTTATTGGTGTAAATGCACCTTGTTGTTTGGCCTCAGCTTCCTCCGTAAGAAGCTTACGCCTCTGATTTTCCCTATTATCCTCCCACTGTGCAAGTTTTGCCTAAAAATGGAAATAAAAAACAAAGCCTTAGGACGACACTGAATCGATGACTTCAATTAAGTTTGTTATCACTATATAAAACTCACATGATATTCCTCCATGTCCTTTTCATATTGCACCAACCTTCCAAGAAGATTTTCTAGTTCAGAAGCAACTTTTTCCTGGTAAGGATCATGCTGCAGTTTCCCCTGATCAACAAGACTCCTATAATGTGCAAGTAGTCCTGAAAAAGGGAGCAGCATTACTTTGAAATATAGAACAAGTAAGAAAGATCGACGAGAAGAGTAAAGCAACCAGCCAAACTGGCGCACAGTTTTTTTTCTATTTAGTCATGTATTCATTAAATATCAACATGGAGCACAGTTCAGACTCAAGTCTCCACAATTCTCATTATGCATACATGTAATATGAATTAGATGAATCTTGCTTCGAACATAGTAGTTGCTATGAGTAATAATCGAGAAAAAGAAGCGGTTATAGACTTGACCAAAATATTTCAGCAGGAAATATAGTATGAAATATTTTATCAGGAAGAGCAATATGTTCTAGATTTCTCTTATCATTTATTTGGCAATATAAGGAATCTATGCACAAGATACTTATAGACGTTACACTTGCCAAATAATAGCTAAAAGTGTTAATGTCTTGTGCTGGGTTTTTCTAGTTGTTAAGCAAAATACCAATGTGTCATTTGTCAAGGTATAACTTATAATGGCATTCCGTTAACTATTCATCAACTTAAAGGGGGAAAAGCTAAATAGATAGCTGAAGCTAACTGGAGGAGCAGATCCAATTCACACTCAAATTTTAACCAAGAATAAAATTTTAAGAGTTTTCAACTTCCTCAAGCATTGCACGTCCACAATCTTAGTGTTCTAACTTCTAAGAACTTCATTCACGGTTTTGTCAAGGTATGATAGGGAGGGAAAAGAGAAAAGGAAGACGCAATCCAACCATGAAAACTGCCTTGTTCACATAGAGAACTGAGCTTTCTGCTAGTGACTTGTGAATGGAACTCCATACTCTCAAGCATTAGCATCTCCAACGTTCAATGATAAGCTGAGGTTTAAAGCAATGAGTCATAATTTCGAGAACACGTGTAGGCGCATTATATAAACCTAATCTAGGTGGCACACAAGGATGTGGCCTAGTGGTCAGTGAAGTGGGGAAGCATAAATACACAAGGTGAGGAGAGTTACCTGGTAGCTGTGCTGGTTGGCCTAGTAGGTACCTAGTGGAGTAGTCGAGTTGCGCCGCAAACTGGCCTAGACACCACCGTCATAATGTTTTTCAAAAAAGCCTAATATTCGTGACATAAAAATGGGAATTGGCTAAGAAAAGCAAGTGAATTTCCCTCTTACACCCTAAAATATACCGATTTATCTTTCCCCAGCTCTAGCTCAATTTGATTGGAAGTGAAGTGAACTCACATTAGATTGATGAAAAAGTAGTAGATTTCATTTAATTACAGTATGTAACTTTAAATAATCCTACAACAAACTTTTGGTCCAATTCTCATCAGATCCTATAAATCATCAATAATTGTTACACAGACACCTGAATTCAAAGCTTATTCACTAGAAAATGGAAAGAAAGAAGAAAGAATTAGGGGAAGGGACTGACCAGGATTGTTGGAGGGAGAAGGGGAATTGCAGTAAAAGCGAAGAGCATTATTATTACTGCTGCTGCTGCTGCTGCTGCGGAATTTGGAGGATCTGTGAGACAATCCAAGAGAAAGAAAAACAGAAAGCTTTCTCATTTGCACGAAACGGAGAAGCAGCGTGTGGAGAATGAGGTTCGTTAGAAAAGTGCGCCAAATGCGTAGTAGAGAAGAGAGGAAAGAAAAGGACAGACGTGGCCATACGAGGGTCCAATCGTTTTTGTCTATTCAATCACATTAGCTAGTTTCTACTTTTGGTAATACAAATGCTTAATATACGAATTTCACTTCATTAATCAATAATCACCACTCCGCACTTCTTACATTTTAATATGTATAATTTATTTATAGTAATACAACAATAATACTACAAATTTTCTTATTAAAGGTTTGGAGATATATTGTCAAAATTAGAGAAGTAATTTTATCATTTTAAATTAGTAATGTTCGTTTTATTTTTATTTTATCCAACATAAAAGTAAATTGTAAATCTATGCATAAATTATGAGGTCGTTTGGTAGGGTGCATTAGAGAAAATAATGCATGCATTTAGCTATGTGTATTAGCAATACCTTGTTTGGTACATTTTTTTAATTTATGTATAACTAATACAAGCATTAGTTATACTCCCTGTTTGGTATTATCCTATGTATAGCTAATGCATAGCAAACTTAGCAATATCAAAGGTATTAACACTTGCATTAGCATGGTTAAAGATAAAACTATCCTTAAAGTCCCTTAAAGCTAAAGAATATGGAGGGCATTTTTATAAATAACTAATTTTCTTAAAAATTATGCAATGCATTTTAATTTTTAATACACCACACCAAAACAAATGGATAAGAAATAATCTCTGTGTAGCTAATACTTGCATTACTAACTCATGCATTACTAATTTTGTATTACTTATATACCTTATTCAACATTATTCTTACACACCCTACCAAACGACCCCTTGTATTTAGTAATACACTAGTCTTTGGGTACGCGCGTGCGCTTGTATTATGTGTCAATAATAATAATTTTTTTAGAATTATATGAATAATATCCAAAATATGTGTTTGCGTTATAAAATAAAACTTATTGAAAAATTGTGTCTTCCTAAAACTGATAAACATTAATCAGTTTTAGGAATTCGGGTGAGTGGTTCTTACTTCAGTTTATTTCGGTACGTGCTTCATCATACAAATATATTGTAGTATAATAACTATACTATATATTCCATCGTTACGTAACGACGGATTTAACGATATGATACTATAAAATTTAAGTATCAATTAAAACAAACATCGTATTTAAAGTAACAGTAGAATACAATACAATCGGTAACAACCATCCAAAGTTGTTAGTCTCGTCTAGCAACATGTTCTGTATAAAGTGATACTATACAGAAATTTTAGTAAAAGAATCCTAGTTCTAGAGCATTAATTGTTGCGCAAATTTTGGAAGAAGAATCCTAAATCTAAAGTGAGCGTAATTGCTTGGATACTATTTGTTAGCCATATTGATTAAAGTTACCCACTTATTACGTGTTTGGCACAATTTTGGTAAAAGAATTCTAAGTCAGAATTGACATTAATTCCTGGTTCAATTTCAAAAATTTGGTTTATATTTACATATTACAATTTTATCCAACATAAAATATACTTACGAAGGGCAAAAAAGGCGAACGACATTTCGCTAAGGGCATTCGTGCTTTTAATATAGTTATACTTTCATTGTTTTTTTAAAAGTGATGCGTAAACGCATATGGGAAACCAAATAATCACAAGTTTTATTCCAAAAACTAAACCTTGTATTAATTATTCAATATTTGCATTAGTGATGTATTATGAAAACATTAGTCAAGCATACTTCATGATTATTTTCTCGTATACAAACGAACTTGTATTGTAAAATAATGGTGTATGTATTAACAATAATAATGCATAACACGCAAAAGAAAGAGTGTCATTTATATATCATTCATTCAGTTCATATTCTTATTTATTATCTCTGCCTACAAACTTTTGTTACGAAAGAATGATAAAAATAATATACTCCTATTAGCGAAAGACACAAAATCATATACTCCTATTAGCGTTTCTCGCCATTGATGACATCTAACTAGATGAATCATTTGCCCTCCAAAACAAAGCTATTCGGTTCACTTCACAAACCCATCAGCAAGAAACGAGCAGCAGAGCAAAACTGCTTATCTCTCCTCCAACTCTGCAATTCTCTTCCAAAATTCCTTCAACTCCAATCCCATATCTTCAAATTGGGCCTACAAAATAACCCACTTGTCCTCACTAAATTCACCTCCATTTCCTCTGACCTCAACGCCATTACCTATGCTTCATCATTTATTTTCTCCCCATATGTCGAACCCCATTTCTTTGATGTCTTTCTTTTCAACACCATTATCAGAAGTTACGCTGTAACTAGTGATTTAAAGCATAATGCTTTGTGTTTGTATGGTAAAATGTTAAGTTATGGTATTTGGCCTAATAAATTTACGTACCCTTTTGTTCTTAAGGCTTGTGCTGGTATTGGTGAGTTGAAATTAGGCCACATTGTTCATGGGTCAGTGGTGAAACTTGGGTTTCATGATGATTCTCATGTTTTGAATACTATGGTTCACATGTACTGTAGTTGTGGTGGTGGGATTGAGTACGGGCGGAAGATGTTTGATGAAATGCCTAAATGGAATTCAGTAGGGTGGAGTGCTATGATAGGTGGTTATGTGAGATGGGGTTTGTCTAGTGAGGCTGTAGAGTTGTTTAGAGAAATGCAGGTTGCTAGGGTAGCACCCGATGAAGTTACGATGGTTTGTTTGTTGTCTGCGTGTACGGACTTGGGTGCACTTGAGCTAGGGAAGTGGCTCGAGGCATATATAAAGAGGGAGAACGTTCCGAAGAGTGCTGTTCTTTGGAATGCTTTAATTGACATGTTTGCGAAATGTGGTGATGTTGATAAAGCTTTGAGTTTGTTCAGGAGCATGAGTCAAAGGAATATTGTTTCTTGGACTTCTGTAATAGATGGTATGGCGATGCATGGCCGGGGAGCTGAGGCTGTTTCATTATTTGAGGAGATGAAGAAAGATGGGGTTGTACCTGATGATGTTTCCTTTATTGGGTTGCTTACTGCCTGTAGCCATTCGGGTTTAGTTGAGCAAGGTAAGGGATACTTTTATTCGATGACAAAGGAATTCGGGATTTCACCAAAGATAGAACACTATGGATGCATGGTTGATCTGTTATGCAGAGCTGGACTTGTTCAAGAAGCATTGGATTTTGTTCAGAGAATGCCCATTAAACCAAACCCAGTAATTTGGAGAACACTTATTACTGCTTGTCGTGCTCATGGTGAACTGAAGCTTGGTGAAAAAATAACAAAAGAGTTGATAAAACATGAACCTACGCATGACTCTAATTACGTACTACTTTCTAACATTTATGCAAAAATGTTTTCTTGGGAGAAGAAGACCATGATTAGGGAAGTTATGGTGAAAAAGGGAATGAGAAAGGTTCCAGGGAGCACTATGATTGAGCTGTACAATGAAATCTATGAATTTGTGGCAGGAGATAAAAGTCATAGCGAGTACAAGATTATTTTTCAGATGGTGGATGATATTGGGAAGGAGATTAGCAGAGCTGGATATATTGCTTCAACATCAGAAGTGCTACTTGATATTGATGAAGAAGATAAAGAGGGTGCTTTAAATAGGCATAGCGAAAAGCTTGCTATTGCATTTGCCCTTATGAAGACACCTCCCGGAACTCCTATCCGAATTGTGAAAAACTTACGAGTCTGTGAAGATTGCCACTCTGCGACTAAATTCATTTCGAAGACTTACAAGCGAGAAATATTGGTCAGGGACAGGAACCGATTTCACCGCTTTATAGATGGGATTTGCTCATGTAAAGACTTCTGGTAGCGTTATGTACATGACGTTCAATAGCAGTCCTGGCAAGTCAGGAGTTTCTTTGCCATGAGCATTGATAGCTGAGCGGCTTATCCAATATGCATGATCTTCTTGCATAAACGCCGGAACTAGAAGTATCATGCTATAAAAGAAGATATTTTGGGACGTCTAAAATCCAGAGAACCTGGGGGACATTATCTTCTTTGCTTCACCTGTGAGTTCCGTTGTATCTCTACGTGGAGGCATTGTTTGGGTGGAACACGTAACGATGGCATGGTTGGCTTCCTTAAACTTCGTCATGAAGGCAGGTATGCTCAATTGGTTGTCTTTGAATTGTGGCATGACATCAATCCTGAGCAAAAGTGATGAATGCATGAGCCGTTTACAATTGATAAAACAAAAAAATGCCCATAACAATATTTGAAGTATACGTAATAAATTTATCTTAATTCATAAAGATGCTTTGAGAAGGGGGAACTTGGCGCAACAATAAGAGTTGGTGTCATGTGATCAGGATGTCACTGGTTCAAGCCGTGGAAACAGCCTCTTACAGAAATATAAGGTAAGATTGCACGTAATAAACTGTAATAGACTCGATGTTGTTCGGACCCTGCCAAAGCAGGAGCTTTGTCATTGCGCTGCCCCTCAAAAAGATGCTTTGTGCTGTGAGATGTTGTATTTGGAAATGCTTTTGATTCCTAAATCGTAACAGAAGAAAATTCAGGAACTTGATCCTCGGTTTTCTGTAAACACATGATATGACCTAAACCATTCTAGTTTGTTTGATGAAGTAAATGACTATCAAAGCTGTACATTCTTGCATTGGAAATGATTTAAGATCGTGATATACAACAAATACGATTTCTTTTTCCATGTTTAAAAAAGTAGGACCAATAAAATAGGTGCCATTGGCTGACATACATTTCTTTCTTCCACGTTCAATCCACTGCCCTAACTTGATGGTTATGCAGCAGATACTGAATTAGCTTATCGTCTATAACTTCAGTAAAATCTCATATTTTCTTTAAAATTAAAAGAAAGATGCATTATATTTGTTAAAAGCACATACTACAGTTTACTCAATTAAGTCAAATCCGAGAAAAAGGATAGAATAGAGAAAGGAAAGTGACGAGAATAGTCTTCTTTGTATAATGTACATTGGGCTACTCCAACAAGATAATATTATTTTTTTTACAAGTGTAATTGTCGAAGAAACCCCAGTTTGGATCATTCTATGTTGCATCAAGTTACTAGGATCCAATAAAAACATTTGATTATCAAAGTTAACCGTCCATCAATCACATTGCAGATACCCAGTCAAGTCATAAGATGGACTAGACTCCACAATGCCGTGTTACTTCAATTGTTCACAAACAATAAGTGACTAAGGTAGTAAATTCAGCAAAAAAAAGAAGTTGTAAACTTCGGTGTAAAAGTTGGCAATATTTGTGGCTTAAAGTTTTAACTTTAATGCAAGAATCATCACTTCAACTGCATTAAAGTGTGTTAACAGAGGAAAACGATAAAAGTATCCCCATAAAGGTAAGATTCCCATGAACTTATGGCGGATTTCCTCTTTCTTCAAAACTTTAACGTGCAGCAGAAAACTATCTCAATAGGTTGCAAGAACAGATCTGAAATTGCAAATGGCATCAATATGAACTCAATCCACTAGAGAGAGAAGACCACCTCGGGTAACAAATTGAAATTAGAATATGCAGAACAAAGCAAGCTAACTCTGTATATCACTTGGGACATCCAAGTGTGACACAATATACATTTTAGAATATGCAAATTGGGATCTGGCTTCATTCTTTGTTCATGTCGCTTCATATAAATCTGTGTCATTCCAATATTATATAAAAATAAAAATATCAACAAAAATAATAATTTCTCTAATAGTAGAACTTCTCTTAACTTAGCAAACATCATATCTAAGTTAGTCGGGCTAGTAAGGTTTGATTAACCACAGACTAAAAAAAATGTTCTCATCTGCATTTACAGAGGTCTGCTACCTCAACTGTACCTAATCCAAAGAGGAAAAAGGGGAATAACTTGTTGAATTCAAGTTGCCTCTCATTACATAACTTGCTATTTCCCCTAAAGGCTCCACTCAAACACTGCATCGTTACTTGCCTTTGCAGCTAGAACCAGAGAACAAAAATAGCTAGCACGCATACAGAGGGGAGGAAGAGGAAAAATGAAAATCTTGTAGCAGAATATAGAAACA
The DNA here is from genome assembly GCF_000715075.1 of Nicotiana tabacum. Lineage (NCBI taxonomy): Eukaryota > Viridiplantae > Streptophyta > Magnoliopsida > Solanales > Solanaceae > Nicotiana > Nicotiana tabacum. The sequence goes on from NC_134087.1 coordinate 43,418,481, forward strand.
GCTATTGAGCTATCTAAAATATTAACACTAACCATAATATATGAATTTAATTTGCAGTCAAAGCTGCTAAGACCTTTGAATATCCCAAAAATCCTATATATGAAAAAAGAAAAGTTAATTTATCAAAAAACAGTAACAGATCATCCAGCCAACATACCTAAAAACCAAGATCCATCCATCCAAGAGCAAAAGCCATCCCCCCCCCCAAAAAAAAAAAAATACTATTTCATGCTATGCAAAACTAAGTTAATAACTTCATACCCTTTTGTCAATAAAACCAAATTCTTCAAACAAAACCTTCAAATCAGTCCTGTGAATCACCCTTTTTTCCTGATCCACTCTGTTCTCTCTCTGTTAACAATATCCCACTTTCCTCATCTTCTTGCTGAGACTTCTTCTCTACTTCATTTGCTTTCAATGCTTGCAATTTCTGATGATTATAATAAGCAACTCCCAAGAATGCTAATCCATACCCAATCAAGTTCACTGGAGTTACAGTATCCTTAATCACTGACCAAGAAAATGCAATTAGCAGCCAATCTTTAACCACTCCACCAATATTCATTGTCAAAGCTGAAGTCTTTCCCACTACCAAGAATACAGCCAAGTTCAATGCAAATGCACACAATGAATTACTACCAAATATCACAAAATCAAATTTGAAAGAGTTACTTGCTCTCAAAATTGGAAGCTCCACAAATATCCAAGGAATTGACAAGAAAACCAAACAACTAGGAGCAACATAGTATAAAGTAGCTATAGGGTTAAAACTAATTCCCTTTGAATTCAACAAGATTTGGACCATAACCAACCTAGTTGCTTCAACCAAAACAGCTAGCAACTGAAGCAAAACACCCCAAGAATCATATTTTGCTTCACCATAAGCAGCAATAGCAATACCAACTGAAATAGCCAGCATGTTACACATAGTTGAATTCTTGAAAGTATCTTTTTTAAATAAGATTCCAATCGTGTAAACAGCAACTGGCATAAGGGCTTTGAGCATTTGGATGAACGAAACAGAGAGGTAAATATAAGCAGAATTTGAGAGCCAGAGGGACAGAGAGTAAAGTGCACCAATGGGGAGTACGCATGTAAAGTACACGTGGCGGGACAAGGTTACAGGTTCGACAAAGTTAAGGATACGTACGAGGAAGAAAGCTAGTGATGAACAAAAGGCCATGTGAATCATTGTAAGGGAAATAGGGAAAGGCCAGTTGTAGAGTTTTTTGTCAAGAATGTATTTGTTGTATACAATTACAGAGGAAGAGAGGAGGATCCAGATTCCTAAGTAGGTGTAGGAAACAATTATCTTCTTCATTACTCCGCCGGAGAGGGTGGCGCCACCTTTGCCCGTCATGGTGGCGGTTGACGGCGGAGGAGGTGGTGGTGGGAAAAAGAGGAGGGTGGTGAGAGTTAACAGAGAGATTTGGGCTGTGTATAGAGTTTGAGAAGATGGGGAAAAAGTGAAGGACTTAGATTTTATGTAGAAGTCTTGTTTTGCTCTTCGAGTTCAATTCTAATTACGGTAAATGTTATTTAATAGAATTAGGATTTAGGATACTTAAAAACAATTACCAAGATAGCTATATGCTACATTACATTATTACATTGAGTCTGTAAAAGTCTTTTCTATTTTTAAAAAATTACACGTGTTTTTTGAACTAATACTTCGATGTTTACTAGGAATTGGGGACCATAGTATACCTTGTAGTTCTGAGTTTATTTCTTCTAGTAAAATTAATATTATACAGTAAAGTGATCTTTATCTCGGAAAGAAAAGGTAGGAATGACAGTTAAAAAGTACAACTCAAAGAGGAAAATCAGTTTATACCTTTTATTATAAACAAAAACGGGAGAAGAATATTGAAAAGGGGTTGGTCGAGATGGAACGAGTCCATTAAATAAATTTAATACAGTGAAGACAACATTCAAATAGAGGAGAGTGGTGGGAGTTATACAGAGTTTGGACTGTGTTTTTGAGGGGATGAGAAAAAGTGAAGAATTTAGATTTTATGTAGAAGTCTTAGTCTAGGTGGTGATGTGGATAATAGTGGTGTATGGTTTAATGGAAATTGGCAGAGTCATAGTTTTGATTGTTTCCCTGTTCTTGTGTGGGATTTCTTTTTTCTTTCTGGGATTTAAAGATGAATCTGGAATGAGAGAATAATCCTTAGGAGTCAACGTTAATGTATTTTGAGTTTAATTCTAGTTATGAGCAATGTAATCTGAAATATAATTTCATCGTGGTATCGGATTGAATCATCAGTTCATCCTGCATCATGTAGGTACAGGTTTTTGACTTCCACTAAGTAGGGACTTTAATTTCCATCCAAAGATAAGATATGGTCTCGTAGCTCTAACCTTGACTTGTCGACTCATTGCCCAAATTGCTTTTGTATTTTTCGCTAGAATTATGTTTTGTTTTACTATAGAGTGTTGTAAACAGCTCTTTCTTTATCTGCTGTTTAATTATTTAATTTGTATATGCTTATACATCTTATCACTTATCACGAGTGCTATCCATGGAAATAATTCATCATGCCAAATTGAGTACCTCCAACTCCTAACCCCTTAAAGATAGTAACAAAATTCCCCATCGTATCACCACAATTTCTGCAATTGCACAGGATTATAACAGACTTCCACCAGGTCTTCACAACATGATCCCAGCAGTGTAGAACCATCAGGAAAATAGCTCCAGAAACTCGAATTAACCAAATATTATGCATGTTAAAGTACCAGCTAACATTAATATGATTCAGCAACTAAGCATAATAAAATTCATTGGGAATAAGTTATAGCGCTTAAAAAAATAAAAACAGAGACATTGTAGTGCTCCTCTTAACTGAGGAGAAAAGAGTAGTTCAACAAGGGTACAGCAGCTCAGCAGTGCAAGAGCATATAGTAGGAGGCCACCAATTCTTCAAATTAACAACAATAGCAAAACACCTGTCAGTTCCCCCCATCTTTTAGCCGAAATGACTTGATATTGCTGGAAGCTCTCGAGATCGCTAAGATGGCACTGCATACACCAAAAAAGTACATAAACACCAAGAAAACTTAAAGAAAGCAATAAATCAAACACCAAGAGAAGAAGGGCATACTGTATGTAGAAGTATCAATCTGCTCAGGAAGCTCTTTTATGTCTACTTCAAACCTTTCTTGAACCTACAATGGTGAAGCACAAGCAACTCAGAATCATATGGACAAAAAGATATCATATAACAAGATAAAATATTCAACAGTCTCCAAACCTGATTTAGAACATCAGAATCTGATGCAGATGACACAAATGTGATGGCAAGGCCTTTAGTTCCAAACCTACCAGCTCGACCCACCTATCAATGTTTTCAAACATAAAAGAATTAACACTACAAGCATAAGTAGATGTCAAAAGTTGAAAGTGCGACTCCAAAGAAAGTAGGACCTACTCTGTGAAGATAAGTGTCTGCAGAATCTGGCATGTCATAGTTAATAACAATGTTGACCCTTTCGATGTCAATGCCCCTACCAACCAGATCAGTTGCGACAAGAATTCTCTTGTGACCCTCCTTGAAACCCTTGTAGCGAGTCAATCTATCCATCCAAACGCAGAAATGTCAAAGAACCGCAGTCACAATTACAAAGAGTTTAACAAAACATCAAGAATAGCATCTTATAAATTTCACACCCTTCTTATTCCAAACAACTGACATGCAATAAAGTCGTCAGGAAATTAGAGAGAAGATGCCTGCAAGCTTTAACTATGTCAACAGGACGAAAACGAAGAAGTCAAAATAGCAGATACAACAAAAAAAATCCTATCTCATCGTCTAAACCATAAAAAGATGTTAGAAAGACATTCTAACTGATTATCTGGCTATTGTTACCCCCTTTCTTGGGTGACAAGTTGCTACCACTACTTTATTTTTACGTTTTTACAAGTAACGCAATATTTAATAAATGATAAACTTGCAGCACGCTAGTGCTAAAAAGACTCTACCACTACTTTATTGCACTATGCGCAAATTTATAAAACAAAAAATGTATACTGTTCCATATTTAATGTTTACTAGAATAAACAAGTACAAAAGAAGAAGCGCCTTTCAACAACAGTAACAAACCTTTCTTCCTGCGTCATGCCAGAGTGGATGCAGATAGATGGAAAATTACACTCCACTAGTAATTTATCCAGCTGTGCTGCCCGATTTACACTCTTGACAAATATAACAACTTGGTTGAAGTCCAAGGCGTCCAGCAGATCATTTAGTTTCCGGTTTTTCTCGGTTTCGCTCAATTTAATGTAGTGCTGTTATCGAATAGAAACAAGATAAGAAAGCTAACTCTGACGTAAAGAAATACATGGCATCATATGCATGCACCCAAGATGTACCTGTACAAGTCCATGAAGGGTCAACTTGGCCTCATCGTCAACATAAATTTCCATAGGCTGAAAGGAACAAATGTCATAGTAAAGCATGTTAGGAGCTTCGTGAAGCTAATGACATCCAGAATGAAACAAATGATGGATGAAGATGAATTGGAAGTCCATCTGTGCACTTTCTCCTTGGAGATGTAAAATCAGAACTATGTCTCATTGTTGCTCAGTATGTTTTACAACTGCACTAACAAGAATCTTTCCAGCAACAGTGCAAGCACCGATTCCACCCAGATTATCCCATTCTACTCAATACCTTCCCCCAACACTCCAGGCTTTTTTAAAAATTATCTAGGAACTTCTGATACAAGCACAATTGGAAGAAGACAAAGGAACTACAAGCTCAGTGCAACCCATTTTCTTTGTACTCAATACCTTCCCCCAACACTCCAGGCTTTTTAAAAAATTATCTAGGAACTTCTGATACAAGCACAATTGGAAGAAGACAAAGGAACTACAAGCTCAGTGCAACCCATTTTCTTTGTACACGTCCCTCTGGCTTTGACCAAATAAATTCACTACCAAGTGCCTGGAGAAATCTGAAATTACGGAAAACAGAAAACTTAGAATTTCAAGTAGAGCTGGCAGAGGACATTACATCTTGCATAAATTTTTTGCAAACTGGGCGGATCTCCTTGCTGAGTGTTGCTGAAAACATCATTACTTGCTTGTCATGGGGAGTCATCTTGAAAATTTCCTGCACATCTCTCCTCATGTCTGCAAACAAAGTACATGTATCGTATCAATACAAAAAGAGAATATCGTAGAAATGGGCAACTAGTTTCATGAAAGCAGAATAGTAAGCCAAGACATACCAAGTGATTCAAGCATCTTATCGCATTCATCCAGAACAAAATGCCTCACATTCCTTAGAGATAGGTCCTTATCTCTAGCCAATGAAAGTACTCTCCCAGGAGTTCCAACAACAATGTGAGGGCATTCATTCTTCAGAAGCTCCTTGTGAAGTTTGATGTTCACACCACCATAGAAAACAGCAACCTTGATATCGGGCAAATATGTACTAAACCTTTCGAATTCATGACAGATCTGCAGACAGCCAACGAGTCCCACACGAAAGAGGGTTACTTAAATAAATGGAAATAAACGAAAGTTGATTTTGAAACAGAACTGCAGATTTCATCACATACCTGATAAGCTAATTCCCTTGTATGACATAGAACCAAGGCAGCAACCTGACCAGCAACAGGTTCAATCTGTTGCAGAGTCGAAAGAACAAAAACAGCCGTTTTGCCCATTCCAGATTTGGCTTGACAAATAACATCCATACCCAGAATAGCTTGTGGAATACACTCATGTTGCACTGATGAAGAGAACCAAATAGAGTGGAGCCAAGAAGGCCTCAGTTTCAGTTTAAAAAAGTTTACCACTGTACACTTCTCCAAAATAGTAGTGATAGTAATAATTTACCTGAAAATAGATAGAGAAATAGATTGTCAAGAACTACACAGTAAGCAAACAGGGTGAGGTTTTGCCCAAGACAATGAATGAATAATCAAAGAGAGAAAGGGGAGCTTGAATCAGCATACATTGCAAAAAATACAAAAATATAACCCTAAAAGAAACACCTTGACCACAATCCAGAACACTAAAGTACAATTTGTTTCACATCCAGATGCTATATATAACACCATGAGCTTATGATTACAAAACTCAAAGAAAGGTTTTTGACCCATAGAACTGTTCACCTACAACTAGTGCATAAACTTGAAGGTAAACCGGATAATAAATTCAAATTATTGGAGAAGATGGACTTTTTTAAGGATTCAATCAATCAAACAACAGAAACTAATTCCGATTGGCGATATGAATCCAAAAATTTATTCCGCATTACACCAATATCATAAATACACAGCAGGGCACTGGGAAGGGGAAGAGGAAGATATGGGAGACTATTCCTGCTTGTGTCAGGAGGGTGATTTGGAATGAGAGGAACCAAAGATGTTTTGAAAACAAAGATGAAAACATTTATACTTTGAAATACAGATGTATCCCTTTTAGGGTTTTTGGGACTAGAAGACCTTAAAACAGTTGATATGATGATACATTTTCTCTGTTTCATGTTTAATTACAGAGTGAAGAAACCAGACTGCAGAGATCAAAATGGATTCAAAGAGTTGTCAAACTTGGTCAATGAAAATGTAACTCGTTTAACCCATCCAAACTTGGACGTGTTTGGATAGGGATATATTCAATGATGGGCCACAAGTCAGACAAAACCCAAATTTGGCCGCAAAATACAGAAATATCTTTTTGGTTAGTTCTTTATGAATACCCCCCTTTACACTCTCCTTAAAAAGAAAACTTCTTTGGCTTGGCTTGGTTGGTTTATGTCACTACATATATTTTCACACTTTCTCTTGGAAATTATTCTCTTTCAATTTTGCTCACCAACTTTCTCTCTCTTTAAAGAAGCATATTTCTACCTGATGCCTCTCTAATGAATCTTCTTACTTCATCAAGAAAAAGATAGAAAAACTTTTTTTGATGGGTACATATCACTCTATAACTTCACACTCTCTCTTCTCTATAAATAGCATAAGTTTTTTAGGATCCCCAGGGCTTAGTTCAAGTGGCAAAGGTTGAAGGACTTGTGACTTAGGTCACAGGTTTGAGCCATGTGCCATACAAACTAAGCTTGATATTTAACTGGAGAATAGTATTAGGGACAGACCCATTATCGCCGAGTTCCAAAGGCTGCAGTTGGTTCTTGGGGAAGGTCCTAGGACATCAAATAAAAAATTAAGTTTGTTCTGGATTTTTAGGTGTAATTTACTCTCTATTCAATTTCACCAACTTTCCCTTTATTAAGCCATTTTTTGATTGAATTGGATATGTATTTTCTTCTCTACACTATAAAGAATAGAGCTTCTTCCGTTTGCTAATTACACAAATTACCAGAAAAACAAAACAAACTAATAGTGGGTTCTTGGGGAAGGTCCTAGGACATCAAAATAAAAATTTTAAGTTTGTTCTGGATTTTTAGGTGTGATTTACTCTCTATTCAATTTCACCAAGTTTCCCTTTATTAAGCCATTTTTTGATTGAATTGGATATGTATTTTCTTCTCTACACCATAAAGAATAGAGCTTTTCCGTTTGCTAATTACACAAATTATCAGAAAAACAAAACAAACTAATAGTTTCACTTGGGGTGGCTTGTGCTATAACTGGTTGTTTAGCCCAAATTGACTCACCCATCATGACCTACGCAATTTGTAAGTTGGATCATGAAATATTTTATCAATCCGTACTGAAACACAGCAAATAAAGTTCAATACTTCCATTTGACACCCATAAAACAGCATAATAAAATGAAGATTGCCTTCAGACAGCTCAAAAATCTTTATTAAATGTTTGAACATCATTCATTAAACAAGATGATGGCAAACATAACACCCGATAGAACAACAAATTTTATATTTCTTATTGGTAATTAAAATATCCCCAAAAAAAGGAAATAAAACACCCCATAAAACAGCAAATTGCAGAATCAAATGCAGAGATAAGAGATGACTTGCCTTCAGAGGGATGCTCAAACCCTGAATCCACAATAGCCCTCAGTAGCTCTGGCTTTAAAAGGAAGTCTCTGAATCCAGAGCTGTGAATTCCAACATAACCCCTATATTGACAAAGCATGACAAAAACATTTCAGACTTAATGCGAGAATAAAAAATCTTAGGCGTAAGATGAGGAGTATTAACCAGACATCGTCGCAAACTAAATCATTTATCAAATGAACATGCAGACATATTTAAAAAATTCTCACGTCTCACTATATAGACATGGCTACATAAGAGAGGGCACCCGTCTTCCAAACTCAAACTATATTAAAAAAAAAATAAGAAATACATATTTATATCTCACTTACTAACTTTAAAGCACATAGAGAAAAAAAATTCTCACTTTCAATCCATAATAGGGATGGACCGCAACAATTGAATTGATTATCTCATGCATACGGGTACAGGATTACATAGTAAAAATATGAAAAAGAACTCCACAAAGAGGCATGGGCTGAGGCGCACAACTTACTTTACACACACACATAGTAAGTTCGCATGTTCAAACAGACATAAGAAAAAAGTGACAGAACATAGAGAATGAAGTATAAAGCTCACTTCTTGGCGGACTCGCCGTTAACTTTTCCGTTGACGGAATCGGGGGCCTTCTCATCATCTTCTTCGTAGTCGAGAAGCTCTTCCTCGTAAGCATCGTTCTCCTTGTTCTCTCCCATTTTTGCTACTTAACTCTACATGTAAGTAGATCATAGATCTTGTAAAACAAATTATTTCAAAATCTAACAAAACTATTCAGCTCAGTAAATCAATAATAGTGAATTTCCAAACTATATTGCACAAAACGGAGAAAATAAGATAAAACTTTCACAGGGAACTGCTTACCAGCTGGAGCCTATCGGAAAAGCTGAGTTCTTGCGGCGAAATAGGGTTAGGGTTTGTAGCGTCTGCAGAGAAAAATGTTAGAGCAAAACGAGTGTGAGAGAGGGTTTGAATTAGAGGGGACGGGTTAATAACGAGGGCATAATGGCTATTTTTACCATTTTGTCCTTGTGTTATTTCAAAAATACGGGTTTGTATAAGTCGGCAGTGTAGTAGTTTTTGGCCGAAAACATCCCTCAACAATCCACCAAATTTATAGCCCGATTGGCCAACCTGCAAAAATCAGCTTATTTTTATAAATATTTTTTTTCAAAAGTACTTTTGGTGATAAACAGTTTGTGTTTAGCTAATTAGTTTGAAAAGTACTTCTGAGCAGCAATTAGTGTTTGGCCAAGCTTTAAAATCTGTTTCTAAGTGTATTTTTCTCAAAAGTGTTTTTGGAGAGAAACTACTTTTTTCTGTTTTTCCAAAACTGCTTCTGATTCTCCTCAAAAACACTTTTTTCTTCCAAAACCTTGGCCAAACACCACAATTTTTGCCAAAAGTGCTTTTGGCCCAAGAAAAACACTTTTGGCCAAAAAGAAGCTTGGCCAAACAGGCTATTAACAACATCCTTGTGCTACACGATGAACAGAAACATCCCTAAACTTATTCTAAAGACTAGAGAACTTATTGCGCTTCGCGCGGTTATTTTGTTAAAAAAGTTAATGGATTTATGAGATATTTTTTTGTTAATTGGATCGAGGTAGACGAAGAACTATGAGAAATATTAGCCTCATCGATACAAATAATGTCAATTGTCTATTAATGACATACTAATAATTATGTAGGCAAGTAAACATTGACATATAGTCTGTTGTCTACATTCAATTTTTTTAATTAACTCGTCCTACATTATTATGACCATTCATTCTTTTAAAATATTACCAAGTGTGTTTAGAAGAGACTTGATGACACTCTCTGGAAGTCTTAATACACATAGTAATGAAAATAAAAAAAAATTAAACAACAAACACATAGCAGTGAAAATAATTAAAAAAAAATAAACGATTGAATACTTACAAAATTAAGAAAGATATAGCTATTTTTCTATTGGTACAAAAAAGTTAGATTTCAATTTTATTTTTCTATTAATAGTTTATTTTAGTTTCTTCTCGTTCTAGGAGAAGATAAATTTCAAAGTAAAATATTTTCTACTAATTTTATAACTCGGTTAAATGTTTTCAGGAAACTTTAGAATCCTTATATTATATTTTTTTCCTATAATAATACATATATTTGGTTACATTTTTCCAATAACACGTTCGTTTTTCATATTTTTATAAGCGTTTAAGTGAATGATATTTGGTGTGCATTTAGTATTTATTCTTCATTTTCCTCGGGCTAATTTTTCGTAAATCTGAAAAGTCGCTTTCCATTTTAACACTATTCGTATATAGACATTTTGCTCCCATCAATTTTCCCAAGTAACTCTTTTATTTTCATTTTAAACCACAGTAAGTAAAAATAATTTTGAATTAGGATTCATAAATACAAAATATTGGCGCAATCTTTGAATACAGTCACAACAATATTTTTTTGTTATATAAGCATATAAGCAATAGATATTTACAAAATTACACTATTAATTATGACCATGAATAAGGTATAAGAGGTAAAAAAAAAATGCATGATAATAACGTACTTTAAATTCTTCATGTACCAGCTATACCCAAAAAGAAAGAGAAACTTCTCTCCACAAGGCACTACAAAATTGACCAGAATTCATAGCATAGAATTCTTCAAAAAGTTTATCCTATACTACGGCTTACTCAAAAATTTATTTTACTAAGACAAAATTTCCACCAACTATTTGAAAAATAAACGAAATAAGAGAAGGGAAACGAAAAAAGAAAAAGGAGGAAATAGTTAAAGAAACTTATTTTGTTTTTAAATCCTTTTATATAGTTTAGGTGTAAAGAAAATTAGTAAAAATAAATTACAAAAAAAATTGACTATCGTTTTTTTCAACGTAAAATTAAATTTGTAGTTGGAAATTTTATTTTGATCAATCAAAACTTCAACCAAAATGTAATAATGCATTAATTACCATTCCTCGTGATATACTAAGATGTCTTGCAAATTGCAATTGCTGAAAAAAATACAAATTAAAAAATAACTTAACAACAGCCTTGTAAACAAAATAATCCAAATTCAAAATTAGTAAAAATAAATTATAAAAAATTAAAATTAATTGACTATCGTTTCTTTTTCACGTAAAATTAAATTTGTAGATTGAAATTTTATTTGATCAATCAAAACTTCAGCCAAAATGTAATGATGCATCAATTACCATTCCACGTGATATACTTAGATGTCCTTCAAATTGCAATTGCTAGAGAATACAAACTAAAAAATGACATAACATCATCCTTATAAACAAAATAATCCAAATGCGGCAATTACACATAACATTAATCAACCTGCAAAAAACACAAAATCAGAATCAATGAAATAAAAAAAAAATGAGAAAGAAAACATCATGAACTTATAATACACTAAGCACAATGATATTCTATTTTTTTTGCATTTAAAGCAAGAGTAGTAAAATTCAAAATTACAATGTTTCCAAATTAATATCAATTAAAAGTAGAAGAAATAAAATAACATAGATGAATAGTAACAATTAACATTACAATTTTCAACCCTTTTCAACGAAAAAAGGTCTCAAAGATACAAGAAACACAAAATTTATCTACAATCAAGAAAGTAAGAAAGAATAAAGAAAAAAAGTAAAAAAGTAAGAAGGAGGGGGGGGGGGGAATAGGAGAAGAAATAAATAGTAGCAGTGAGGAAAGAAATAAAAGTGCTGAGAGAGTGAAAAAAAAAGTGATATGCTTGCATTGTTCAATAAGGACCAAATTTATTTAGAAAGATGTTAACACATGGAAGATGAAAAGTAGTTAACATTAACATTAAAGATAACATTAAAAGTTAACTTGATAACTATTATAGGTAGTTATATTTTTCTTTTCGAGGAGTTACATCTTTTTTTTCTTTTTTTTAAGGAGCTAACTTTTGGATTATTTAATATAGGACATAAATCAAAAAATAGGTAAAGAAAGCCAAAAAATAAACGAAAAATTAAAAATTAGAGATAACATTGAAAGTTAAAATGATGAATGCACTTTAAAGGGGCATTTACGTCTTTTTATATTTAGCAGTTGCAATTTTTCATTAAGGAGGTTACTTTTGAATTGTTCAACAGAGGACATGCATCAAAAAATAGGTAAAGAAAACCATTTAATACTATATTTATTTATGTCATGTGATGTGATGACTCTAAACTACCGAGAAAAAAAAGAAAGTGAAAAAAAAAGAAAAAAAGTAAGGAAAAAGCGAAAAAAGAAGTAAAAAAATAAATAGGCTTCTTGGCCATAGAGATGTGTCATGTCAGCATTTTTTCCCCCTCTTATATATATATATATATATATATATATATATATATATATAGCAAGAATCGTCCTTTTGTTATTCTTTGTTAAGATACTAACGGCACTCACATGACTTTACCACAAATCCCCGTATTATATTCCCTCTCCGATTGTCTTGAACCTCGAGAGGAAATATAGCTAGGACTTCAGCATTTGCTTGAAAATCTCAATTGTAGATAATTAATTGAATACGCCATCACGATGATGGAACTATAAATTTGAAAAAAAAATTGAATACGCCAAGAAAGTTGGTTGCCAATCTAAATTAGAGAAAGGGATGAAGATCTTAGCAAAATTAAAGGAGAAAAGTAAGAATTGTAAATAGAAATTGTTGTTGTCGTAATTGAATATATAGATATGGGATATTTTATTCCGATGAAGTATCAAATTGTCTTCATTTAACAAGTAGACCATGGGCAAGAAATCTGCACCATGCTAAGATTTATTCCGGTTATAACCATGTGTAGGCATTTAAATTTTAAATTCATAAAATAATTTGGATTATATTTTAAATTCAAGATATATTAGTCCAAATAAATACTATGGGCTAATATAATTGGATTGATTATATAAGTCCAATACATGTGGGTTAAATAAATAAGTCTTAATTCATTGGGCTAGCCCATTTAGTTGGGCTAAAGTGATGAGCCGAATTCATTAAGCCCAAGATGTCATCTTCCTAGATGCCCAGTTTGGTGCCACGTGTCAAATGACGTGGCGCGCCAAGTCAAACGAAAAAGCCAATAGGGCTCATGCCATGTGTCAAAATGACAAGGCATGTCGAGTCACACTGAAAGGCCAATAAAATCGCGCCGCGTGTGCAAGTGACATGTTCTGGCCAATCAAATGCGGCCATGTCACACTTCAATTTGATTGGTCGGAAAGTGTTTGTTTTTACCATGACTCCTTCCTTCCATAACTATAAATAGGGGTGTTCATAACTCAGAAAAAATACCAGAAGTTATAACAAGAAGCAAGAAAGAGCTCGTGGATCAAACGCTGCAAATTCCTCCACAAGTTTCAGGCTTCAAGTTCAAGTTCAAGAAATCAAGTGCAAGTCCAAGAACGAAGAACAAATCAAGGTCAACTTCAAGCAATCAAGTTCAAGCTCAAGAACAAGATTATCGTTCGAGGCAACAAATACATATTCAAGATCAAGCTCAAAGGCCCTGGAATTTATTTACTATTGAAAAGAAGAATCAGAGGATTCATAGAGATTGTAACACTCAAATATTCGAAATAAAATACTACGATTGTTGCGATATTTTTCGGTCTTGATTTTATTTTCTCGACGCAAATTTATTGTCTACAAATTCTGGCACGCCCAGTGGGACAATCTCTACCTCTCATCTCAACTTTTCAATCACCAAAGTTCAAAAACATTGAAATGGCTTCGAAGAAAATCAACTCCAAATCAACATCCACCAAGGCTGCTAACTCCAGGTTCTATGCTGATGTGGAAAGCATCCTCGATGTCACCTTTGGAAGCTTCGGACCAGTTACGAGGAGCAAAGCAAGTTCTTTAGGACAACAAGCACCCCAAGTGTCGTCCGCATCAACCCCTGTTTTCGGATCTTCATCCTTAAAAGGAGCAAGATCTTCCACAAATGCATCTGAAGGAGGAAGCGATGTTGCTGAAAAGATCAAGAAGACTCTTGCTCTGCTTGACCTCTCCGGCTCCAAGCACTCTGTTATGAAGGAAGACGATGATGCTTCAAGCGATGGATCCTCCCCAGTTACACCACATAGCGTGACCCAGTCAAGGATCAATCTGTGTGAAAATCCATGCTATTCTCCGTCATCGACGACAATCATGCAAGCCATGGTGACAAACACTTCATCTATGAAGGAGCAGTTGGCTAACTTGATGGAAGCAATCACTGGCTTGACCAAATGCATGCAAAATCAAGAGGCTAGAATTGACAAGCTAACAGACAGGGTGGGAATCTTGATGGAAGAAGAATCTACCCATGCACCCGGCAAGCTCCCAGAAGTTCTAGAGAGTGACTCTCCCCCAAGACAAACAGCGTCCACTAAGGCTATCCCTGTCTCATCTGAAGGGATTATTCCAATCGATCAACTAAAGGAGTTCATCAAAGGAACCATTAAGAACAAATATGAAGTTGCTGCCAAATCCTCCCTTACATATGCAAAGTCGTACACTGCAAGGGTCAATATGTTGAAGATTCCTGCTGGCTATCAACCTCCAAAGTTTCAACAGTTTGATGGTAAAGGTAACCCAAAGCAACATATTGCGCACTTCGTTGAGACGTGCAACAATGCTGGGGCTTATGGAGATTACCTCATCAAGCAGTTTGTTCGCTCGCTAAAAGGAAATGCTTTTGACTGGTACACGGACCTCGAGGCTAGATCTATCGACAGTTGGGATCAACTAGAGCAAGAGTTCCTCAATCGCTTTTTTAGCACAAGACGCACTGTGAGTATGATAGAGCTCACAAATACTCGTTAACGAAAGGGGGAACCAGTTATCGACTTTATCAATCGTTGGAGGAATGCAAGCCTCAACTGCAAAGACAGGCTTAGTGAAGCTTCAGGCATAGAGATGTGCATCCAAGGCATGCATTGGGGATTGCGCTACATCTTGCAAGGTATCAAGCCTAACACATTTGAAGAACTTGCAACTCGTGCCCATGACATGGAATTGAGCATGGCTTCCGCTGGAAATGAAAGGCTACCCATCTATGAACCTCGCAAAGTGAATGACAAGCAAGAAGTCAGGAAGTGGGGCAAGTTCGTACCCAAGTCTGAAAGCAAAGAAGCTATGAATGTCAATACGTCACTTGTGAAGTTCACGACGAAGGAGAGCAAGAAGCAGAGTATGAAATCCACTTCGTTTCAAGATAAGCCAAGTGGGAAGTTGACTCTAAAAGAAATGCAGGAAAAAGAGTACCCATTCCTAGATTCTGATGTGCCAGCCATTTTCGAAGAACTCCTCGAGTTAAATCTCATTGAGCTTCCGGAGATGAAGCGACCAAATGAAGCGGGGAAAACAAATGACCCGAACTACTGCAAATATCACCGACTTGTAAGCCACCCTCTGGAGAAGTGCTTTGTTTTCAAGGATAAAGTCATGGACTTGGCTCGCGAAAAGAAGATCGTGCTTGAAGATGAGAAAGCAAGCGCAAACCAAGTCTCTATCACCTTTGGCTCACTCAGTCCGGATGACTTATGTGGTTTTAAAGAAAGTAAAGATGAAGAATTACTGGAGAGCGACAAAGCTGAAGTCAATCAACCTGATGACGATGAAGGTTGGACATTGGTGACTCGTCGTAGGCACCACAAAAGGAGCCCTAAAAAGAATCAATAGAACAACCAACAAGGAAGATGATGGTAAAAAGACCAACGAAAAAGAATCCAGTTAGGCATTTGAAGAAAGCAAAAGTGGAGATGCACCATCCTCAAAAGCCACGAAATCCAGTGACCTTGGAGGAGTTTTTACCAAGTTGGTTCCGCACGAAGATTTCCCAGGAGGGCATTGATGCCTCTTGTTGCCATGCTGACAAAGGGGAAGAAAAGATTGATGACCTACCGTTGGCACCACCTTCAGAAAAGCCCATTGAGTCCACTCCTCAAGAAGTTAATGCTTGTAAGGAAAAGGTCACGTTCACAAATGACTATCTTTTGCTAGGTGACACTCCTTATAACCGCCCATTGTACCTGGTTGGCTATATGCGCGATGAAAGGGTAAATCGAATTTTTGTTGATGGAGGATCCTCAATGAACATTTTGCCAATCCATACTGTGAAAGAACTTGGTATTCCCATGAACAAACTCTCAGAAAGTCGTGTGATGATCCAAGGATTCAACCAAGGGAGGCAAATAGCCATAGGCACGATCAGGCTGGGAATCACTATTGAAGATATGCGATCAAGTGCATGGCTGCATGTGATCGACGCGAAGACTTCATACAATGTTTTGCTTGGGAGGCCTTGGATATATGAGAATAAAGTTGTTCCATTTACCTACCATCAATGTTTGAAATACTACGAGGGCGAAGTCGAGAAGACGGTAGTTGCTGATGATGAGCCATTCACTGAGGCTGAGTCACACTTCGCCGATGCAAAGTTCTACTTGAAGAACCACATTGTGAAGGAGCCGAAAGTTGATGATGGTATGAAAAGCAAGAATGACGAACCCATAACTAAAAGAGCTGAGCTGACTATTGGTAAAGCCAAAGTTGTTACTGAGGAGATACCCGCCAACGTGAATAAATCTCATAAAGGGGGTATTGCGTCTTATGGAGAGAAAGTAAGTCTCGCGCTCCAATATGTCCCTAAAAGGAAGAAAGACGAGGCCGAATCATATAATATCTAAACCAAGACGTTAAGGGAGTTAACTCTTCCGGTAAAACGAATTGAGGCAGTAAAGTTGCCCTCAAAGTTGCTTGTAGGGTTTGTAGCCCATAATCATTTGCAGAATGTGGCACTCCCTACAAAGCAAACAGATGAAGGTTTTGATCCTAACGCTTACAAGCTATTTGCAAAAGCTGGATACAATCCCAATGAGCTGTCAAAGTTAGGGAAGCTCCCATCAGAAGTTGCAACGAGGCAACCCCGTGAAGGTCTGGGATACAAGCAACTGTCACCAGTGCGCATCTCAATAAGAAGGGCGAGTAGCAATTATATCACTGTAGAAGACGAATCTGCCGCTTCTAATAGGCCTTCTGTCTTTGATCGGCTTGAAAAATCAACTGTGAGAACTTCTGTATTTGAGAGATTGGGTCCATTAAAGAAGGGGAATAAATTCCAGAGAAATCATCGAAATACAAGAACACCCGCTTCACCCAAAATTCAGGAGATTTCTAAGGATTTCCAAAGTTTGGTTCCTTCTAGAATGAGGCGACAAACAAAACTGATGGTTTCATGTTAAGAAGTACTGAAGGTAAAGCCATATACCATGGTCTACACTAAGGAACGTAATGAAGATGAAGAAAGTGTAGGTTCTTCGTATCATATCACTGTACAAGGCGAGAATGGTGTTTCGTCTTCGATGGAAGATAATGTGGAATTGGAGGATGTTTCGCCGTGTTATCACATATCCTTCAATGATGGGGACCCTCAAGAAGATGAAGATGCGAAAGATGCTCCACATGAACTTGAAGAAGGAGTGAAGACGACAGTTGATGCCTTAAAAGAAGTTAACCTTGGCACCGATGAGGAACCAAGACCCACCTACCTAAGTGCTTTAGTAGAAGCTGATGAAGATAGCACTTATATTGAGTTACTCAAAGAATTCAGGGATGTCTTTGCTTGGAGTTACAAAGAGATGCCTGACTTGGACCCGAAAGTAGCAGTCCATCACCTTGCAGTCAGAAATGGTGCTCGCCCTGTTAAACAAGCTCAAAGGCGCTTTAGGCCAGACTTGGTTCCCCTGATTGAAACTGAAATTAACAAACTCATTGAAGCTGGATTTATTCGGGAAGTTAAATACCCAACATGGGTTTCAAGTATTGTCCCTGTAAGGAAGAAGAATGGCCAAATTCGAGTATGCGTTGACTTCAGGGACCTCAATAATGCATGTCCCAAAGATGAATTCCCGCTTCCTATTCCAGAGCTGATGATCGATGCTACTACTGGTTACGAGGCAATGTCTTTCATGGATGGTTCGTCGGGCTCTAACCAAATTTGCATGGCACCAAAAGATGAAGAGCTTACTGCATTTCGCACCCCCAAGGGTATTTATTGCTACAAGGTAATGCCTTTTGGCTTGAAGAATGCTGGTGCTACTTACCAAAGGGCTATGCAGAATATTTTTGACGATCTTCTCCACAAGAATGTCGAATGCTATATTGATGACTTGGTGGTGAAATCAAGAGAGAAGGGTGACCACATGAAAGACTTGAGGATGGTATTTGAATTGCTCCGGAGGTACCAACTTAGGATGAATCCGTTGAAATGTGCCTTTGGAGTTACTTCTGGAAAGTTCCTTGGTTTCATTGTCCTGCATCGGGGGATCGAAATTGATCAAGCCAAAGTGGATGCCATTTTGAAAATGCCTGAGCCTTGAGATATCCATGAATTGAAGAGTCTGCAAGGAAAGCTAGCATACCTTAGAAGATTCATATCAAACCTGGCTGGGAGGTGCCAACCATTTAGTCACCTCATGAAGAAAGGTGTTCCTTTCAAGTGGGATCAAGCTTGTAGCAATGCCTTCGAAAGTATCAAAACCTACTTGATGAAGCCTCCAGTTTTAGCAGCTCCTATACGAGGAAAGCCATTGATACTATACATTGCGGTGCAGGAAAGGTCTGTTGGAGCATTATTGGCCCAAGAAAATAGTGAGGGGGAAAGAAAACTCTTTTTACTACTTGAGCAGGATGATGACACCTAACGAGTTGAACTATTCGCCAATTGAAAAGTTGTGTTTGGCGCTAGTCTTCTCAATTCAAAAGTTGAAGCACTACTTTCAAGCTCATGTTGTCCGTCTTGTTTCTAAAGCAAATCCCATCAAGTTCGTGATGTCAAAACCTGTTCTTACTGATAGACTAGCAAGATGGTACCTCCAATTTCAACAATTCGAGATTTTGTACATCTCTCAAAAGGCTGTAAAAGGACAAGCATTGGCAGACTTCTTGGCAGATCATCCGATACTTGATGACTGAGAGTTAACTGATGAACTACCTGATGAGGACGCAATGGTCGTTGAAGTTCAACCCCCATGGAAGATTTACTTTGATGGTGCTGCGCATCGTGGGGGAGACGGGGCTGGCGTAGTATTTGTCACTCCTCAAGGTAAAGTCTTGCCCTACTCCTTCACCTTGACACAACTCTGTTCCAACAATGTTGCTGAATATCAAGCATTAATACTTGGGCTTGAAATGGCCGTTGATATGAAGCAATTGCAATTGCAAGTCTTTGGTGACTCCCAGTTAGTGGTCAATCAGCTTTTGGGTAGTTACGAGGTCAAGAAGCCTGAACTATGCACATATCATTATTACGCAAAAAAGTTGATGGGGTAGCTCAGCGATGTGACTATTCAGTATGTACCAAGGAAAGAAAATAAGAAGGCTGATGCTTTAGCTGCTTTAGCTTCATCATTAACCCTGCCTGACCAAGCGCAAGTTACCATCTGCCAGAAATGGGTAGTACCGCCGCCAAATGAGGTCGAATGTGAAGAAAACGAACTCAAGCATCTTGTTGCTGTTTTTGAAGTTGAGAAAGAAGAATGGCGACAACCCATCATCGACTACTTATGCTATGGGATACTTCCAGAAAATCCGAGGAGGAGGACTGAAATCCGTCGTCGTGCACTTCGCTTCCTTTACTATAAGGATACTCTATACAGAAGGTCGTTTGAGGTAGTACTCTTGCGATGCCTAGGAGAAGAAGAAGCTCTCCAAGCTTTGCAAGAGGCACATTCTGGGGTATGTGGGTCACACCAGTCCGGACCAAAGCTCCACTTCCATATAAAAAGGATGGGATATTATTGGCCAACGATGGTAAAAGATTGCTTGGACTACACTCGAAGATGCAAGGCTTGTCAATTCCATGCGAATTTTATTCATCAACCTTCTGAAGTGTTGCACCCACCTGTTGCATCCTGGCCATTTGACGCTTGGGGATTGGATGTTGTTGGACCACTACCAAAGTCCTCTGGTGGGCATCTATACATCTTGGATGCAACTGACTACTTCTTAAAATGGGCTGAAGTTGTTGCTCTTAAGGAAGTAAAAAAGGAAAATGTTGCAAGTTTCATCCGAGTAAACATTATTTATCGCTTTGGCATACCTCGTTACATAATAACGGATAATGGAAAGCCATTCGATAATAGGTTGATGAACAGGATTTGTGATCTTTTTGGCTTCAAGCAACGTAACTCTTCGATGTACAATGTTGCCGCCAATGGTCTAGCTGAGGCATTCAACATGACTCTATGCAACTTGTTAAAGAAAGTTGTCTCCAAATCCAAACGAGATTGGAATGACCGTATGGAAGAAGCTCTATGGGTATATAGAATGACACATCACACGCCAACACAGGCGACTCCTTATTCACTCGTTTATGGAGTCGAAGCTGTCTTGCCACTTGAGCGTCAAATACCTTCGTTACGACTGGCTATTCAAGAAGGGATCACTGATGAAGAAAATGCTCGACTTCGATTTGCAGAGTTGGAAGCTCTTGATGAAAAGGGATTGGAAGCTCAACAGAGTCTTGAATGTTATCAAGCTCGACTGTCTCGCGCCTTCCACAAAAGAGTTCGTCCGAGATCCTTTCAAGTAGGAGATCAAGTCCTTGCCGTACGAAGACCCATAATTACTTCCCATAAACCTGTAGGGAAGTTCACTTCAAAATGGGATGGGCCATATGTCGTACAAGAAGCTTATTCAAGTGGGGCTTACAAGCTGGTTGATGCAGATGGTATGCGAATCGGCCCTATCAATGGCAAGTTTGTGAAGAAGTATTATCCATGAAGTTGCAAGTCATGGTGCTCCTCGACGTACGAGCCTAAACTGCAAGTCATGACGCTCCTTGACGCACGAGCCTAAACTGCATGCTGCTATACTCCTAGCCCGCAAGAGTATAAACTGTGTACGGCCCAAAAATAAAAATAGTCCGCTAGGTTGAAAATCTCGAAAGAGGCGGCCTAGGCAAATCTACCCAGTCTGAACTACGGTATGACTTGATCCTCTTCACCGAGGTACGTAGGCAGCTTAGAGTTTCATTCTAAGTTCAGTCGCATAAGTTCAAAAGATACATATTGCCCCAATTGTTGTTCGAGTGAAGTATGGAGGAATGCAAAATCAAGCTGAAATGCCATTCTCCTGTTGAACTTTGATCTCATTTGATTTAAAGGGGGCAACCCTCCTTGGTAAATTGATATCTTCAATGGGCCGATTTTAGAAGGATGTCAAATATTTGCATTAAAGTCCAGGGATTCTCTATGTCTTCAGGTTCGCCAAACCTTCAAGTTTGTTGGTCTCCAAGTCCGCCCTCCGCCTAAAAAAAGGGGAAGAGAAGCGAGGCATTAAAAGGAAACACAAGTATAAGGAAATGATTGCTTGGCGCAACGTTTCAAATTCAGTGAGATTTGAACCCCAAGATATTTGTGAGAATATGGCTCTTAAATTTAGATTTATGGCAAGTAAGACGTCTTCCGATCTCGAGGCTTCCATATCAAGATACAAAATATTTGGTGAAGTCGCGCAAATCTAAAATTGTGTATCAGAATTTAGTCTTGACTTCAAAATATTATCTGAATGTATCTGTAAGGAATTAAATCTTGAATTTTGGATATGTTATATAGTTTGAAGTTAAGTTTCCAGTAGATCAAACGGTTCATGATTTCGACGTTGCTACTTCAAGATACAAAACTTTTGGCGAAGTCGCGCAAATCTGAAATTTTCAACGTGGTGGAACCTAAAGTTGATTTCAAAATATAATCTGGGACGATACTGAAGTTATTTGATTGAAAATTTTGGATATGTTCTAGATTTTGAAGTCTAGTTTTCAAGAAATCAAACGGTTCATAATTTTAATGTCCCTACACCAAGATATGATTTTTTTAGTGAGACTGGGCAAATCTGGAATTGATAGCGAGGTGCAATATAAAGTTGATTTCAAAATATAATCTGGGACGATCCTGAAGTTATTTGATTGAAAATTTTGGATATGCTCTAGATTTTGAAGTCTAGTTTTCTTGAAATCAAACGGTTTGCAATTTTGATATTTTTACACCGAGATATGAATTTTTTGGTGAGACTGCGCAAATCTGAAATTTTCAACGTGGTGGGATCTAAAGTTGGTCCCAAAATATTATCTGGGGCGATTCTGAAGGTGCTTGATTCTGAATTTTGGATATATTTTAGATATTGAAATCTAATTTTTGAAAAAATCAAATAGTTCATTTTTGGACTCTCCCACGATAAGATATGAACCTTTCGTTACAAGTGCGTAAAGTAAAAAAATTATGCAACTAAGGAGAAACGATTTTATCTAAGATGAAATAAATATCCACTATGTCAACCTAATATAAAAAAAATAAAAGAGGAAATAATGCTAACACCCTAATCTAAACAAAATTTGTAGTTGATCAGTTCTTGACAGCTAGTCTCCAAGTTCTTCTTCTTCTCCTCCAAATTGGCTGAATCATCAACAGTCAACAAATTTATGTTGTCATATGAAGAGACCTCAGTCTCGGCAGTTGAAATTTTTTCTGAATCTCTTCAACCTCCTTTTGAGTCGCTTCTATAACACCTTCGAGGTTCTCCCTCTCTTGTTGTAATGTCTGCAACTTCTTCACGACTCTCTTCAATTTCTTTTCACTAGAGGAAACTTTCTTGACTTTCTCACTTGCTTCAAGTTTGAACGATTCGAGACGTTCTTTAGCTTTGGAAATCAGCTCTAGCTTCTCATCTTCACTCGTCTTATCAGCCATATTGGATCGCTCTTGGTCATATGATGCGGCAAGTTCAAAAAAAGAATTCAGTAAATCTTCTAATGGAGAAAAATCCAGAATATTCGTCTTCTTCATATCCTCGAAAATCTCAATGATTTGCTCCTTATAAGATGAGAGCAATTCTGGACGAGTTTTGGAGAGCCTATTGCAAATATCCTCTCAAAGTCCCAAAATGAATTCCTTCTTGCGATTGAAAACAATGCTTTTTCCTTCAAATATAGATACTGCTGTATTTGTCATTGGTGAAATGCGAGTTATCTCATTTGGAGTTTGTCTTTTTAGGGATTCGTCATGAGGAAGAGATGACGCCTTTGACGATGACTTCACTTTACACGTAGGCCCTCCAATAGATTCATCACTCACTTGCGACTTGTCGCATGGGGATACCATCGGATGCCCAATGGTGTTTAACTGCATAAAGAAAAGGCAAAAAAAAAAGTAAGTAACTTATAGTGAAGCTACTCCTAAAAAAAAGAGGAATGAGCGAGGCGATTGTATTTTACCTCTTTGTTACAAGCAATATGTGTTCTTGAGGGACTATCAACACTTTGAACCTCTACGATCTCTACTGGGTCAGGCCGTTTCCTTTTCCAATTTTGATCTTCATTGGTACTCTGGCTTGTGTCTTGAGGAACACGCGTGTTAAATGGAAGAACTAGAGGGTGTGTCTCTATAGTTGTTGAAGTGCACACCACTTCTTTCAAAGCTTCCTTTTTTTAGGTTGCGTAACTACTTTTGGGATTGGAGTTGATATTTTTTTAACTTTTGTGAGCGTCTTTCCAACACCTTGATCTTCACCTCCTAAAGGAGTTGTAGACTTTAGCCCAACATTGTCTACCAAAGCTTGTAAGTTATTCTCAAGAAATTTCCCATCCGCTTTCTCCCACCAAGACATATAATTAGTGGAGAAAGGCTTCTCCATAGGATCTCCCGCTGGGGGAAAAACTGCACGTGACATAGATCGATATAGTGTGCAAATTCTCCAAAATCCGATTCCTTCATCTAGAGAGGTGTTGCGGATGTCGTTCTCCAAAAAGCCGGGGACGTTCTGGTAAAATCCAAATTGACGACCAAACTGATGCGGGCTATATGGCTCGATAATGAATGAGTTACCATACCTCAAAGGAAGGTAATTAAAACGTAAGCTCATGAAGTAATTTGATTCCAATTCTTGAGGGGCATCGTTATCCACGTAATAATAAGGACGAGAATTGGTTAACATTATTGGTGCCCAAACTATATGCTTCCCATTGTGGATGCGTTTTCTTCCATCCTTCTCGTCAAAGTACCTTGCAGCCCCTTCTCCTGAGTATGCCACCATCAAAGGGACAGACGGACCCTTAGCAAGTGGATAGTGGGTTTTGAAGTAATGTGCAAGCCAGCCATAAACATAATAAATGGGAAAAGAAACTTTGACCTGATCGAGTTGGGAAGAATGCGAAATCTTATTCAAACCATGATAAATACTCGCTAAAACTGGGACTGCAAGGCTAATCTGTCGCCCGCTTGCCATCATGCTTGCCATCTTAAAAGTCTCAGGACGAATGGAGTTTTCTACCTTGGGGAACACAAAGGCACATAGCCAAATTGATAAGAATGCCGCTACATATGTCTCATCTTTCTTGTCAGACCTCACCCTGAGCTTAGAGAATATAGTTTCTTGATCACTCGACCACCTCGTCGTCTCGGGAATAACTCCGTTAGGATTATGTGTTGACTTTAGGTGTGCAGATTTCTTTTCCTTTCGCAAATGGGCAGGCCTATATATTAAAGTTTTTTATACCAAAAACTTGTCCACTTGATGAAGGATACCTTTTGGGTAGCACCCGTACCCTCCTTAAGATGATGAAATGCGGAAAATAAATACTCGCAAGATCAAAGAATAAATCTGACTTGTTTTTCATTCAAACCAATGAGTTCCCTTGTCTCAGTTACCACTTCTTCGTACGGAGAACCCGCAATGGGAAAACCCCCAAGGATATGTAAGTCCCAAAGAGATATAGATAGCTCCCCAACTGATGTAAGAAGTGTGTTCATCTTGGGGCACCAAGCCTCACAAAATGCTTGCAAAATGTTCGAGTTTCGATCATAAGTGAAAAGTGAGGCATAGACAACATCGTAAATCTTTGTTGTACTCAGAGTTTGTTGGCTTCCACCAAGTACGTCTTCAGCCCATTCCCAATATCCTGGGATATGATGATACTCATCCTCAATTGTTGTTGTGTTTCCCCAATGTACTTCGCCTTGAATTATGCGACCTCCTAAGTTCGGAAGGGTGCTAGCAATATTTACATGGCGATGGATTGGCGCTTGGAGAGACCACATCTTGGATAATGGATTAGAAATCGATTTATGTTCCAAGGTCCAGTTCTCTACATGAAGGGAGTTCCTTAGAGGAGGCCATGGGGCTGCATATCGGCCGGCTTGTGAGGTGTGAACCAAAAGCTTGGTTTGTTCTATGCCATCTTCACTCTCGATGATGAGATATCTAAGTTTTGAGGAAGGTGAGGTATAGTCCCTGAAATTTGCCATCTCTTCGTGCTGAAAAAAGAGAGAGGGGTCACCAAAGTCCGAATCAAGAATATTAGAATGGGTACAAAGGTCTAAATGGATGAAATGCTCTCCAAGAATCGGGCCACATTGAGAGTAATCTCTCCAAGAATTTGGCCATTTTGAGAGTAATATCTCCAAGAATTTGGCCATTTTGAGAGTAATCTCTCCAAGAATCGGGCCATTTTGAGAGTAATCTCTCCAAGAATCGGGCCATTTTGAGAGTAATCTCTCCAAGAATCGGGCCATTTTGAGAGTAATCTCTCCAAGAATCGGGCCATTTTGAGAGTAATCTCTCCAAGAATCGGGCCATTTTGAGAATAATCTCTCCAAGAATTGGGCCACATTGAGAGTAATCTCTCCAAGAATCGGGCCATTTTGAGAGTAATCTCTCCAAGAATCAGGCCATTTTGAGAGTAATCTCTCCAAGAATCGGGCAAGGATGGATACTCATCCCCTCACACCCCAAAATTGTCTTCTTCATGCATGGATCATCTCATTGAACAAGAACATATCTTTCTCGCTTGACCTACAAAAAGAATGACAAAAGAAGAAAAGCACAAGAAAAGAAGAAGAAATTACCTTCTCGTCAATGCTTCCGAATCCACAAAACTAGACTCAAGTGGCTTGAGAAAACTACGAATTGATATTTAGAGGGGAAGAACATACGTCTATATATACACATATAGGAAGGCATCGGAAATAAATTTGACGATGTGGGATATTGCAATTGTTTTTCGAGTCGGATTCGGCTACTGCTTGTGTCTTCGAAGAAGAATTTGACTAGTAAAGGCGGCAACAGAAATTCGTTTCCAACATGGAAATCGAGTACGCATGTTTATCTCCCAAAATCTTATTAGAAACGAAGAAAACTACTTTGCAGAGAATATAAATTGCCAACAAATTTGTTTTGGACAGTAATTACGTGAATGTAATGAGATTACTACAAACTTCAATCATTATAGTTTTGTTTTATTCAAATATGAATTATCATTGATACTGTGAGGCAAAGTGCAAGTTAGTTGTGGAAATTATCTCATTCGAAGCTCTAGTTTGACACCTGTGTTTGGGACTTCACTGATACTTCAAGGCTTTGTCGTTAATAAGTTTATGCTCCGACAATACTTGAAGTAGGGGGCATTTGTAGGCATTTAAATTTTAAATTCATAAAATAATTTGGATTATATTTTAAATTCAAGATATATTAGTCCAAATAAATACTATGGGCTAATATAATTGGATTGATTATATAAGTCCAATACATGTGGGTTAAATAAATAAGTCTTAATTCATTGGGCTAGCCCATTTAGTTGGGCTAAAGTGATGAGCCGAATTCATTAAGCCCAAGATGTCATCTTCCTAGATGCCCAGTTTGGTGCCACGTGTCAAATGACGTGGCGCGCCAAGTCAAACGGAAAAGCCAATAGGACCATGCCACGTGTCAAAATGACAAGGCATGTCGAGTCACACTGAAAGGCCAATAAAATCGCGCCGCGTGTGCAAGTGACATGTTCTGGCCAATCAAATGCGGTCATGTCACACTTCAATTTGATTGATCGAAAAGTGTTTGTTTTTACCATGACTCTTTCCTTCCATAACTATAAATAGGGGTGTTCATAACTCAGAAAAAATACCAGAAGTTATAACAAGAAGCAAGAAAGAGCTCGTGGATCAAACGCTGCAAATTCCTCCACAAGTTTCAAGCTTCAAGTTCAAGTTCAAGAAATCAAGTGCAAGTCCAAGAACGAAGAACAAATCAAGGTCAAGTTCAAGCTCAAGAACAAGATTATCATTCGAGGCAACAAATACATATTCAAGATCAAGCTCAAAGGCCCTGGAATTTATTTACTATTGAAAAGAAGAATCAGAGGATTCATAAAGATTGTAACACTCAAATATTCGAAATAAAATGCTACGATTGTTGCGATATTTTTCGGTCTTGATTTTATTTTCTCGACGCAAATTTATTGTCTACACCATGCTTTTAGCATAAGCTTGCATGTTGAACAAATTAAACTTGGTACATGCAGATTGAAAAGAAATAATTTTAACTAGCATTTTACAAATTATATGATAGTAAACTTTTTGATTTAATTGTTTCATATTCACAAGTTAATTGATGGATATGCTTTTTAAAAGAACACTAATTTCAGAAAATGAAAGATGGAATTACTGCTTTCACAGAGATACTAAATGATCCCACGTTGTTGGAAGCTACTTACTTGTTTGATCATTGATGAATAGAAAATTCTCGGAGAAGCAGCAGTCCATTCTTATTAGTTCCACCATTTTGATAAAATTAAAGCACTAAAACTTACAAAGCCTAAAACACAGAATTTTATGGAGCTTAAAAGTCTTCCTACAAATGATATTACTGATATAGTTTAAATAGAACAAAGTGTCAATAACTTCTACCTAATCTCTAAGAAGTGAATAAACATGGGATAATGACAACACAAATAACCTAAGTGGATATCTACAACTAACTCCACTATCTTAAATAGAAATAACTACATCCTAAATATAAGGCTACTTAACTTAGCTTCAGTTGTTTCCTCAATGCCACGTACTCCGCTTCAGTTGTGGAAATACTTGTACATTCTTGCTTCTTTGTTGCCTAAGCTACAGCTAGCTGCCATGCCAAATTTAAAGACATAGCCTATTGAGCTGCGTCTGTCTATCGAGCATCCGGCCCAGTCACTGTCTGAAAATCCAAGCAGCTTTGCATCTTCATTATTCTCATACTACAAGCCAAAATCAGTAGTTCCTTTCACATACCCCAGGATCCTTTTTGCTAATACCCAATGTTGTTGATAGGGCTTGTGCATGAACCTGGAGATACAATTTGTTGCAAATACTAAATCTGAAGTTGTATTGGTGAGAAACATCACTCCTCCAACCTGTATTGGGAAAAATTGTATTTAAATATAAAGGTGACGTGTCAAGACATGTAGACTGGTCAAATGGTCAAAGAATTACAACTAGCCAAGAGGCACGAGTTGCAACAGATACGAACAAATGGCAGAGGAAGAGGCACGAGCAGTTATTCAAATAACTCAGCGCCCGTACCTATCTAAGTCATTTATGTCCGAGAATCAAAAGGAATGAATCTGACAATAGAAAAGAGTGCAGATACGACATTTAATATGCATTAAATGTTGAATACGTTAAAGAATTTGTATTGAATGTAATGATTATGTAACGTAGCATTAAATGTCTTTAATTACTCATAATAGCCTCATTATGATTTGGGCAAAACGTATATCTCCAAGATATCTATAAAAGGGAGATATCTGATCAATTGTAGAGACACGAAACACTATTGGAATAAATTTTGGTTTACTTGTTTTTCTCTTGATTACTCTCTTGCTACCTAAATTACTTCCTTTTATACATTCTTTTGATTATTAGTAACCCGTGTTCTTCTAAATTCTAGCTTTGACTAAAATTTTATTTTTTTGTTAAATAAATTGGTTCTGTTACCGGGAAACTAATAATCTATTTTGTTTTCACTTAACTTTCCTTGTTGCATAAATTATGTCGAACAACAATGACAACACTCAAGGAAACCAAGAGAACCAACAAAATCAGGGAGATCCACAGAATATTAACACTCAAGTTCCTACTCCACGAGACTCTCCACGACAATCTCGTGAGGGTACTCCTGATGGGTCTCAAATAAACGAGCATGCTCAATTTGAAAATGTTGAAGCTGTTGATGAAGCTTTGCAGAAATTAATTGCTGCTTAGGTCAACAAAGCTGTTGAGGCACTTGTTAACCAGTTACCTATTGCAACACCCACACCTACTCCAAATAGTAACACTTTGGAAAACCCTCGTTCCGAGCTAGTTAACTCAGGCAGCGGTGGAACTCCCAGTGAATGACATGAGAGAGAAACAAGTAATGTAATTAATTCTGATTTAAATAATTTAGTACTAACCTTGCAGAAACAGCTCAAGGAGCAAAGTGAGCGCGTAGAGCAGATACCGGGGGTGCCGTCCATAATCAAAGGGGTAGATATGGATAGATATTCGCAACAACCCTGGAAGCCAAGTGCTGCTCCACTCCCAATTCCAAAAAGTTCAAAATGCCTGATATTCCAAAATATGATGGAACAACAGACCCACGAGATCACGTGACTGCATTCACAACGGGCATAAAAGGCAACGATTTGACTAAGCAGGAGATTGAATCAGTATTAGTCAAAAAATTTGGTAAAACGCTCACCAAAGGAGCGCTAACATGGTATTCTCTTTTACCCGAAAATTCTATAAATTCTTTTACTGAGCTTGCAGATTCTTTCATCAAAGCACTCGGGAGCTCAAAAAGTAGAGAAAAAATGGAGGATATTTTCAAAATCAAGAAAGGGGACTCAGAACTGCTTAGAGAATTCGTGGACAGATTTCAACGTGAAAGAATGACATTGCCACGTGTACCTAACAACTGGGAAACTATAGCTTTCACAAGTAATTTGAATGAGAAAAGCTCGGAAGCTACGAGGAGACTCAAGGAAAGCCTTTGAGAATTCCCAGCTACAACGTGGAATGATGTTTATAACAGGTATAGCACGAAGCTGAGGATTGAGAAAGATACTGTTCCACAATTTCGAAAAGAATAAAAGGTAAGTTCGAGACGTGCGGAGATCGAAAAAAGATCCAATAAAAATAGGTACGAGCCTTACATGGGACCTGCGGGAAAGGACTCACGGTCAAAGCAGGATAATCAAAGGTACGATCACAGATCAAGAAATAGAGAATCAGGTTCTTCATCAAGATTCAGGAACGAGCGAAACAACTATGAGTCACGAGATGATGATAGAAATTTAAAAGCGAGATTCGGTGGTTACAACTTCAACGTCAGCACCTCCGAGCTCGTAGCTGTTTTGAGAAGCATATGAGATAAAGTTTGATGGCCAAAGGAAATGAGATCGAATCCAAACAGGTGCAACCCCGACCATTGGTGTGAGTTTCATAATGACTACGGACATAAAACAGCAGATTATAGATTTTTACAAAGTGAAGTTGATCATTTATTAAAACAAGGATATCTTACTGAGTTGTTCAGTGAGAAAAGCAAGCAAGCTTACATGAAGAACATGCAGGAGCCTCCAAAACTACCTTCTCCCAAAAGAACTGTCAATGTTATAAGTGGGGGTGAAGACGTCAATGGTATATCATATACTGCACCTAACAAAATTTCCAAAGTAACAATTACCCAAGGGAAATGGGTGCGGCATGTTTTAGAGGAAGACAACATTACATTCAATGACGCAGATACAGATGGCGTATTAACCCCTCATAACGACGCACTAATAATATCTTTAATTGTATATGATCCTAATGTGAAATGAGTTTTGATTGATCCAGGTAGTTCCGTGAACATTATTTTGCTAAGAGTATTACGTGAGATGCAAGCTGAAGATAAAGTGATAGCAAAGGCGCATACTCTATCTGGATTTGATAATTCTAGTGTCCTCACAAAAGGAGAGGTAACACTCATCACATTCGCTGAAGGAGTCGTCAAAGATACAAAGTTCCAGGTGGTAGATATGGAGATGGATTACAACATGATTCTTGGGAGACCGTGGATCCATGAAATGGATGTTGTTCCTTCAACCTTGCATCAAGTTATTAAATTTTCATCGCCATGGGGAATCTGTCAAATTCGTGGAGATCAACATACAACCAGGGCTATCAACTCTGTTACAGATACAAGCACGAGAAATGAAGGTAAATAGCAATCACAGAAGGCAGTTGAAGACACCACAACAAAAACCTCAACTGAACAAGGGCAAACAGATGTAGATTCAAGGCCTGATACCATTCAAGAACCGGAAGAGAATGAAAATATCAAAATAACAATAGAGGAATTAGAGTTTGTCGTGTTATTTGCTTAATGACCTGATAAAAAAGTCTATGTTGGATCCAATCTTAGCCAAGGTATGAGAGGTAAGTTAATTGAATTTTTGAAAACCAACGTGGACTGCTTTGCTTGGTCCTACTCTGGCATGACAGGAATACCACCTGAGGTGATGACTCATAAACTAAATGAAGATCCATCATACCCTCGTGTCAAGCAAAAGAAAATAAAGAAAGGAACTTTCAAGAATCAGGTGATTCAAGAAGAAGTCCAAAAATTGCTAAAAATTGGTTCCATTCGTGAGGTAAAGTATCCTAACTGGTTAGCTAACACTGTTGTCGTTCCAAAGAAGAACGGTAAGTGGAGGGTTTGTGTAGATTACACAGACCTTAATAAAGTCTGCCCTAAAGATTCTTTTCCACTACCACACATAGATCAATTGATTGATGCAACTGCAGGTCACGAACTATTAAGTTTTTTAGATGCATATTCAGGTTATAATCAGATTAAAATGGATCTGGGAGATGAAGAAAAAACTTCATTCATAACAGACAAGGGGACTAACTTTTATAAAGTAATGCCCTTTGGTCTAAAGAATGCAGGTGCAACGTATTAGAGGTTAGTTACCAAAATGTTTCAAGAGCATTTAGGAAAGACTATGGAGGTATATATAGATGATATGCCTGTTAAAACTCAGTATTCAAAAGATCACATATCACACTTATCTGACACATTTTTAATTTTGCGCAAATTTAATATGAAGTTAAATCCCAAAAAATGTGCATTTGGCGTTGCATCAGATAAGTTTTTTGGTTTTCTTGTTTCTAACCGTGGTATTGAAGTGAATCCTGCAAAGATTAAGGCCATTGAAGAAATCCGTAATATACTTTCAAATAAGAAAGAAGTTCAAAGATTAACAGGGAGAATTGCAGCCTTGGGAAGATTCATTTCTAATCATCAGAGAAGTGTTTTAAATTCTTCTCAGCCCTTAAGAAGCAGGATCATTTTGAATGGAATGAGGAATGTCAACAGGCACTCAAGAATTTGAAAACGTACTTATCAAATCCACATTTGCTGGCAAAACCAAAGGTTGGGGAAAAACTACTCATTTACATTGCTGTTTCGGAAGTTGCGGTAAGCGCTATCTTGGTCCGAGAAGAACAAGGTAAACAATCCCCTATCTATTATGTTAGTAAATCTTTGTTAGATGCGGAGACACGGTATCCTCAGTTAGAAAACTTGCACTTGCATTAATCATGCCATCTAGAAAGTTAGGACCTTACTTTCAGTGTCATCCTATCGCTGTAGTAACTGCCTACCCTTTACGTAATATATTACATAAGCATGAGTTATCAGGTAGGTTAGCTAAGTGGGCAATAGAGTTAAGTGAATACGAAATCACATACCAACCTAGAACTGCTATAAAATCACAAGTGTTAGCTGATTTCGTGGCTGATTTTTAGCCAGGAGATGCAATTAGAAGCAGAAAAAGAATTGCAGGTATTCAATGGAGCAAACCTGGGAACTTGGACTTTATTCACTGATGGCTCATCTAATGTAAAAGGTGCAGGTTTAGGGATTGTCTTGGTACCACCAACAGGTGAAACCATTCGACAAGCTATTAAATGTTACTCCATAACTAACAATGAAGCGGAGTATGAGTCTGTGATTGCAGGTCTAGAATTGGCACGAGAGCTTGGCATAAATCAGATTATAATCAAGAATGATTCGCAACTTGTGGTTAATCAAATGATGGGGACTTATACAGCTAGGGAAGCAAGGATGCAACAATACTTAGAAAAGGTACGGGAACTGATAAAGCAATTTCAAACCTGAAAAGTTATACAAATACCAAGGGATGAAAATGTTGAAGCGGACGCCCTAGCTAATCTCGCATCTGCAACTGATGTGGCAAGCGATGCAAACGCCTTAGTTATACATTTATTTTATTCAGTTCTCGATCCTGATAAGAATGAGGTAAATTTTAATAATTTAACTTGGGATTGGAGGAACGAGATTGTTGCTTTTTTGCAGTATGGTACCATCCCTGATGATAAGAAAAAAGCTCATGCGCTTCGAAAGAAGGCTGCTCGGTACTGGTTAAAGCAAGGCAATTTATATCTTAAAATGTTTGGTGGTCCCTTAGCAAGATGCCTCAGACCTTCGCAAACGGAGTATGTAATGAAAGAAATATACGAGGGACATTGCGGGAATCACGCAAAAGGAGGTCATTGGTAAGAACCTTAATTAGGGTAGGTTATTACTGGTCTAAAATGGAAGAAGAAGCAGAAAGTTTCGTGGCCAAATATGATAAATGTCAAAGGTACGGTAACAATATGCATAGACCTGCAGAGTTATTACATCCGGTCATTGCGCCATGGCCATTTATGAAATATGGAATGTATATCGTGGGTCCATTACTACAAGTAAAAAGACAAGTAAAGTTTCTGCTTGTACTCACTAATTATTTTACTAAATGGGTGGAGGCAGGAACATTTAAACAGGTGCGAGAAAAGGAAGTCAAAGATTTTATTTGGCGGAATATCATATGACGATTTGGTGTACCAAAGGAGATCGTGTGTGATAATGGCCCTCAATTTATTGGAGCTCAAATCACGGAATTCTTTCAAAGTTGGCAAATTAAAAGGATTACGTCTACACTTTATCATCCGGTGGGTAATGGGCAAGCAGAATCAACGAACAATGTTATTATTAATAATTTAAAGAAACGATTAGAGGAATCAAAAGGTAATCGGCCTGAAGTGTTACCTGGTGTTTTATGGGCATATCATACAACTGCAAAAACAAGTACATGAGAAACACTATTTTCATTGGTTTATGGAGCTGAGGCTTTAATTCCAGTTGAGATAGGGGAACCAAGTACACGGTTCATACAGGCAACATAAGAATCAAATGATGAGGAGATGCGGGTCAATCTAGATTTACTCGAGGGGAGGAGAGAAGCTGCATTAATAAGAATGGCAGTACAAAAGCAAGTCATAGAACGATATTACAACCTAAAAGCACGCCTCAGATTCTTCAAAGTGGGGGACTTCGTGCTTAAAAAGGTTTTTCAATCTACAAAGGCAGCTAACGCGGGTAAATTAAGTCCAACATGGGAAGGACCCTATAGAGTTTGTGATATTACAGGAAAGGGAGCATATGAACTGGAGACGATGGATGGCAAGATACTACCTTCACATTGGAATGTTGTTCATTTGAAGAGATACTATTTCTAAGGAATACCCATGGTCAGGTATCACCATTTTAAATTTAATTTTTGAATTGTTAAAATTTTACTAACGATTTTAGATGATAGACAAAAAGCTAACTCGTACTGAATGATGAGTCACGACATGTAAGGCACACGTAATAACCTAAAATTCCTGGCCTAGGGTTACAATTATTCTGATAGAAATTCAAACGGGTTAAGCAGTCTTTATCTATAATCGCACATCCGAGTCTGGTATGTTTTTCCTTTTCAGAAAAAGGACCAAATGAGAGAAACTATCAAGTTCTTGAGGCTTCATACTTCAACACTCAAACACTTGGGGGACTACATAATATACACAGACATGTGTATAAAGAAGGCAAAGAAGATTGAGGAAAAATCAAGCCTAAAAGAGTCAAGTGCAGAGTAAAAGTCACAAAGTCACGAGATGGAACCATGAGCTAAGGCCAAAGAAAAACCTCACTATAGTTAGGGTAAAGGCTATGTACTAAAACGGGTTATAAGAAAAAAACCCGTGTCTATTATTCTTCTTTTGTAAAAATCTGTTACAAGAAAAACAGTTACGAGAAAGTTATAGATGTAATTCAAATACATGTAAAGTATTATTCAAAACTTGTCAAAGTTATTTCAAAGAAATATGTGTGTTCCTATTTATTTTATCGTATAATAACACCATTATGAAGTTGAGACGTCTTCTTCATTAAGTGTTGAAATATAAAAGGGTCCTCTTTTATAAAACTCATGTTTAAATTAGTTAGTCATGAGATTAACAGAAGCATTTTCGAAAAACAAAAATGCAAATTATTCTATAAGTCCTTAAAAATAAAGGCAAGAATAAAGCAGACACAAGTTTAAGATAATAACATGAAAAACTTCTTAATACTTAAAAACTGAAGACTAAGTATGAACTTAGTCATAAAACTATGAAATTGTTTATACAAATTGCCCCATAAAAGACTTTGGGACTTGCGTTCCCAAAGCCAACCCTCAAACGAAGCTAAGGGTTTGATTACAATTTTCCAAAATAAAAACAAAAACAAAATCATTCAAATGATTAAAACTGGTCACTGAGAAGTTTGTGAAACTGAAACAGGAGCATCAATAGCAGCGAGCTCAATTTGGGCAGGTGCATCAACAGATGCGGTTTCAACTTTGCTTGCAGCAACAGGCTCGATTGGGCTTGAAAGAGTTGGGATACCCGTATCACCTTCAACATTCATGAGAGCTTCAACCACGGGAGAAGGGAAGTCCTGAGTTTACTGAGCTTTTTCAATGGTTTCATTGATCTTAGCTAACTCCGACTCCAGGTTGAAGTTTTCTTGGCCAGCTTCAATTAGCGTATCACGACGTGAATTCAAAAACCTCAATAGCCGATTTTTCTTCAAGGATCTCATAATCCTTTTTCCAATCAGCAATCTCATTCTTTAACTCTTCATTTTCAGCCAAGGCGGAGTTATAAGAAGCTTGAGGAGAGGCATGGGAGCTTTCTAAAGCACGCACCTTATCAGCAGAGACTCGAAGGTCTTCTTGTGCTTGAGTTAAGCTTTGCATGAGCTCCCCAGTGTAAACTTCTCTTTTACTCAAAAGAGCCTTCAACTCTCTGTTCTCTTCACTGGCCTTAGATAGTTGCTCTGAGAAAGAGGATTCGAGACGTTCTTTTTCTTTTTCTACTTGGCTTGAAGAAGCTTTTACAACCGCTAACTCTGAAGTTAAAGCCCGCACCTGCTGCTTTAAGGTACTCTTGCTCTCTTGTAAATCTTCCATATCAATTTGTGCACTCTCAAATTGTTTCTTCCAATTGATCGCCTTCAATTGAGAATCATGTGCTACCTTCTCTAAGAGGGGGATTATGTTCATCATTTTTGTGCCGATAAGATTGGCCTAAAAAAAGGAAGGGAAATAAGAATCCCAAAGATAAAAATATTTTACAAAGTAAAGAAGGAAGAGAAGGAAAATACCTTTAAAGTGGCATGCACGACATCATTCATTAGAGTCAGGGAACTATGGCTCTCCAGCTTTACTTTTTCAATTAGGCCAATTAAAGGCTCCAGCCATACATCTGCCTGACCTAACTTCCTCAAAAGGCTGCTATGAGTAGGAACTTCAATAGTTACCCTCCTCATAGCGGCACTTCTACTTGAAGAGCCCATTTCCGTATGATGAACGATAGGACGGGAAATTGTCAAATGAGGAACAGTAGAAGAAGGAACAAAAACAACTGGGGATGGTAAGGAAGGAATCACAGGCACGGGAGTTGAAAAAGAAGATAAGGGTATTTCATCTAAAATAGGCCCTAAACTTTCACTACCAAAACCACTGATGAAAAGTTGATCATAGACTCACGGGTATCCTGAGGAGTGACGTTAACGTCAGGAATTATTACTGGGGTTTCAATAGGTTCGGTAAGAGAAATAGAAAGACGAGGGGAAACTTCAGCTTCGTCATCAGAGACGATGCGTCTCCTAGCTCGTGGCCTCGTCACCAGGGAGCCCCCATCTTCCTCTTCTTCAGAGTCTTCCTCTTCAACAGCTTTCCTTTTCGCAGAAAAAGAACCCAAGACTATTTCTCGGGCTCTTTCTAAAGAGATATGGGTCCCCAAAGGAGTACGGTTTCCCGAAGAGACACGACAAGCCGCAACTGCTTCAGCAGTAACTCCTCGAATAGCAAATCCTGATAAAAAGAAGGATGGGAGTTAGAGCAATAAAGAAAAATATATATATGCGTGAAAGATGAAATAAAAACTCTTACCATGAGTCTTTACTTTCCAATCGTAACGGTTAGAAAGTGTTCTCCAAGACCTACCATCTATTGGTGTGGTCTTCAGCAATTTATCTACCCAACAACGGAAATTGGGAATATCCTCCACAACCCCCATGGTTGCTAAAAAAAGGGAAAAATTAGAGAAGTTGATAAACTTGAAGAAAAAAGGCACGAGAAGGATAAAAGACTTACGTGCAAAATTCCACTTCTCAGGGAAGGGAACGTTATCCTCACCCACTAAGCCAACAGTGGGGGCAGCAACAAATCGGACATACTAGCCACGGTCCTTGTCATCTTCAGGGCTCACCAAAACCCTTTTACTCCTGGCCACTAGGGTAAAAACGCCATTACGGAAAAGCCGAGGGGAGTAAAGATGAATCAGGTGAGGGAAAGTAAAGGAAACGTCAGCCATATTGGTTAAATGCCTCAAACAGGCAACAACCCTCCATATGATTGGGCCAAATAGATATTAAAGAAATGGTAAAATTCAAGAATGACTGGGTCAATAGCTGGTTTGAACCCTAAAGTGAAAGGGTATGTATAAACAAAAGAGAACCCAACCAAATAAGAAGTAATTCTCTGATTTGGATTAGGGATAATAATGGGAAAATCATTACTCCAATGGCAGTCTTTGCGAACTACAGGAGTCAAAACTTCTGTAATTTGAGTGGGGTAAGCATCAACACGATCTAAAGCGGAAACCTGATTTCTAATAGATTCCCTATCATGGTAAAAAGATAGTTCTGTAGGGACTATCTCCTCTACTAAAGGCTCACATAATGGTTCAGAAGGTTCTTTACCCCTAGAAGAAGATTTGTGAGAAAGGGAACCTCTGGTTCTAGAAGAAGGACCAAAACTAGGAGAAGGTATGGACGAACCACCACCACGAGTAGACCCTAAGCTACGAAGCCTACCTCCCCTTATATGCCTAATGGGGGAATTGGGGAAGGTATCAACAATGGTAACTCTCCTAGGGTTAGGGTTTGGTGAAGACATGGCGAAGAAGAATAATGTGAGGAAGAAGTGAACTGAGATTTGAGGAATTAAGTGTTCAATAAGCTTTATGTGGTAAAAGACAAGGAAAGAAGTTATATTAATAAGCAAACCGCCAAAGATAAAAGTGCAGTGATGGAATGACCATAATAATGATAACTGGCACTTCGTGAATAGTGGAGCCGTAAAAAAGCCTTGAAAAGGGCTGCAAAACTGCAGAACCAATGGAAAAATGACACGTGTACGAATCATTAAATGGAAGCAACAATTGAAGCATCAATTTTGTCATAGCATTAATGGTGACAAAAATTCTCTTTTAATGAAATCCACTTCCCAAATATTCAACTAATGAATAAATGGAAAGTGGGGGGAGTATCTGTATTGGGAAAAATTGTATTTAAATATAAAGGTGACGTGTCGAGATATGTAGACTGGTCAAATGGTCAAAGAATTACAACTAGCCAAGAGGCACGAGTTGCAACAGATACGAACAAATGGCATAGAAAGAGGCATGGGCAGTTATTCAAATAACTCAGCGTCCGTACCTATCTAAGTCATTTATGTCCGAGAATCAAAATGAATGAATCTGACAATAGAAAAGAGCGCAAATACGGCATTTAATAGGCATTAAATGTGGAATACGTTAAAGAATTCGTATTGAATGTAATGATTATGTAACGTAGCATTCAATGTCTTTAATTACTCATAATAGCCTCGTTATGATTTAGGCAAAACGTATATCTCCAAGATATCTATAAAAGGGAGATCTAAGATCAATTGTAGGGACACGAAACACTATTGGAATAAACTTTGGTTTACTTGTTTTTCTCTTGATTACTCTCTTGCTACCTAAATTACTTCCTTTTATACATTCTTTTGATTATCAGTAACCCGTGTTCTTCTAAATTCTAGCTTTGACTAAAATTTCATTTTTTGGTTAAACACAACCAACCTTCTAAATTGCTTTTCGTCTACCTTCTCACATCCATCATCTACTTGCAACTTTTCATTAGTGCACATTTCTAATGACCCGGCCGGTCGTTTTATGAGTTACTACTCTATTTCTCCCATTTCTGCTTCTTATTGCTTTGTTTATCGGTTCTATGTGTGATCGGGTTGGTTGGCTCGAGTTCGGAAAGGTTTTGGTAAGGTTTGAGACACTTAGTCTCTTTTGAGAAAACTTAAGTTGGAAAAGTCAACCAGATGTTGACTTATATGTTATAGGGCTCGAATGTGATTTGGGACTTAGGAGCGTGATCGAAATGTGTTTTGGAGGTCCGGAGTTGATTTAGGCTTGAATTGGTGAAATTGGAATTTTGGCGTTTTCTGGTTGATAGGTGAGATTTTGATATAGGGGACGGAATGGAATTTCGGAAGTTGCAATAGGTTCATTGTGTCATTTGGGAGGTATGTGCAAAATTTCAGGTCATTCGGACGTGGTTTGGTAGACATTTTGATCAAAAGCGTAATTCAAAAGATTTTGGGAACCTTAGGCTTGAATCCAATGTGTTTTGGTTGATCCGATGTTGTTTGAGGTGTTTTGAAGATTGGTACAAGTTTGGATGGTGGTATGTGACTTGTTTGTGCTTTTGGTTGAGGTCCTGGGGGCCTCGGGGTGATTTCAGATGGTTGGCGGAAGGTTTGAATTGGGTTGTAACAACTGAAGTTTTTCCCATTGTTGTCATAACCGCACCTGCGGCTAGGGGACCGTAGGTGCGGTCTCACAGAAACGAGTTTGGAGCCACAGATGCGGCAAAGGAAGGCATTAGCGGGAACCGCAGAAGCGGTTGAGGTGGCACACCTGCGATATCGCAGGTGCGGGAATTGCTTCGCAGATACGACGCTTGGGATTTAAGTGGTGACCGCAGAAGCGGTTGTACAGGAGCGAGATATGGATTGCAGGTGCGAAATGCCTGGCCAGAAGGTATAAAAGAATTCCTTCGCGATTTTTGAGTTGTTCTTTACCATTTCAAGTCGGTTTTGGAGCTTTTTGGGAGATTTTGAAGAGGTATTCAAGGGATAACGTCTGGAGGTAAGATTTTTGAACCTAATAATCAATCCTAAGGCATTATTTCACTGATTTGGCCTAAGATTAATGGAAATTAAGGGTTAAAAATTGGGGATTAGGGCTTTGAGGGGCCATTTGTGGTCGGATTTTGGAACTTTTGATATGTATGAACTCGTGGGGAGATAAGGAATCTATTGATGTAAATTTTATCGAATCCCGAGATGTGGTCCCGGGGGTCAGGTTTTGGTTAATTTTGGAATTTATGTTGTAAATTAATTATTTTTGCAGGGGCTTCGTTCCCTTAGCATATTTTGATGTTGTGATTCTGATTTTGGATAGATTCGACGCGAATTAAGGCTGATTCGAGGGGCAAAGGCGTAGCAGGCTAGAGTTTTGATCGGATTGAGGTGAGTAATAATTTTAAATATTGTCCTGAGGGTGTGAAACCACGGATTACACATCGTTGTGCTATGTTAAAGTGACGCACACGCTAGATGACGAGCGTGGAGTCCTGCACTGTTGGGGATCGAGACTTAGTCCATCCCGAATGACTATTTTATTGCATATTTGATTGAAAATTGTTTGTTATCATCATGTTTTGGGGTGAATGCCATATTTGGGCCTCGTGCAAACTATTTGGACCCTTAGGGGATTTTTACTGATATTTCCTCACTGTTTTGATTTTATATCTGTAATCAGTCATGCTACATTATACTGTTTTCATAACTCAGCCATGTTTACTCTATTTTAACACTTTAAATGATATTTTGGGCTGAGCATCATGTTTTACTGTTGTCCGAGTGGCTTATGAGATTCTGATTGAATAAGGCCGAGGGCTTGTGTTGTGAGGATACTTTGGGTCGGGCTGCATGCCACAACAGTGATATAGTGATTATGATTATGAGGCCGAGGGCCTGAATTGCACACCACGAGGTGGCTTAATATGAGGCCGAGAGCCTAATGATTATGCCACGAGATGACTTGATATTGTGCTTGGGCCATAAGGGGCCCCTCCCGGAGTCTGTACACCCTCAGTGAGCGTGGGTACCTATTGTGGTATGAGATATAGCCCGAGGGACTGGTGTTGTTCTATGTTATTGCCCGAGGGGCTGGTTCTGTTGGTATTGTGCCCGACGGGAGGTTTTTATGTGTTTATCTTTTCTAGTTGCCTGTCATTTACTTGTTTAACTGTTAAAAAGGTATATTAAAGAAGCTTAAACTGAACTATGGTGTTTTCATGAGCTTTCACTGTTTTATTGCACTTTATTGGTTTTACTCTGCCTCTTTAT
Source organism: Nicotiana tabacum (assembly GCF_000715075.1). Classification (NCBI taxonomy): domain Eukaryota; kingdom Viridiplantae; phylum Streptophyta; class Magnoliopsida; order Solanales; family Solanaceae; genus Nicotiana; species Nicotiana tabacum. Next base: position 43,459,899 of record NC_134087.1, read on the forward strand.
AGCATGTTGTTGTGTTTTTACGTGATTTATTATCGCTCAGTGTTCATTTATTAGTATTACTCACTGAATTGGAGTACTCACTTTACTCCTTGCACCTTGTGTGCAGATTCAGGTGCTTCAGGTCCTGCTAGCAAGGGTTGATAGCTTCCAGCAGATTTTTGGAGTCCACTAGGTAGTTGCTCGGCGTTCGCAACCCAGTGTTTCTCCCTCTTATCATTATTTCTTTCTCGTGTACTAGATTTTGTAATAGACTGTGTAGTCTCTTTTCTGTATTTCTAGACTTATGTTAGATGCTCATGACTGGTGACACCCCGATGTCGGGCTGTGTTTGTTTTCCGCAGTTGATGTATTTCACTTTATTATGGGATTTATCATTATTAATGACTTAATTACGAATTATTATCTGTTAATTTAATTGGATGTTGTGTCGGCTGATCTTGTCTTCACGAGAAGCATCATCACGATCGGGTATGGGTTTAGGGTCGTGACAACATTGGAGTTGCAATTGGCTTGCAATCAGCCATGTTGAACCTCTTTAATAACTCTATACTTCTGCCGATTGATAAAAATTCCTTCTTCAAGTTTCTCTCTTCAATTCCAAGGAAATACTTCATTAGCCTCAAATATGTCATCTCAAATTCTTCTTTCATTGAAACTTTAAACTCCTCAAGAAGACTAATTGAGTTCCCTGTATAGATTATATCATCCACATATAAGCAAATGTATATAAAACTAATTTCCTATCTTCTTTGTATATAAAGTAGGCTCATGCATGCTTTTGACATAACCATTTTGTTCATACAATGCTCAACAATTCGTTTATACCAAGCTCTTGTAGCTTGCTTCCACCAAAACTGTGTCGTTTTCAATTTATAAACCATACGTTCACTACCTTCATTCTCAAAGCCAACAGGTTGCTCCACATAGATATCCTCTTCAAGTATTCCATTTAAAAATGTAGTTTTCACACCAAGTTTATACAACTTCCATCCTTTTGTTGCAGTTATATTGATGAGAGTTACTACTGTTTCAAATCGTGCAACTGGAGCAAAAGTTTCAAAAATATCAATACCTTGAAATTGAGCATGCCCTTTATCCAGCAAACATGTTTTGTGCTTGTGGATACTCCCATCTAGATTCATCTTTGTCTTGAAAATCCACTTCAGCCAATTTTTTTTTCCTAGTGGCAACTCAGTTAGCTCCTAAGTTAGTTTTCTCTCTATGGCTTCAATTTCGGCTTCCATGGCTTGCACCCACTTTTCTTCTTGTTTCGCTTCTTCATATGTTACAGGTTCTCCAGCAAACAAAACTTGGGTTGATGCATAAATATCTACCAAACTTCTCATCCTTATTTTTTTTTCTTGTTCAAGAAGGCCATTTTTTCTTGTTTCACCTGTCTCTACAATGCTTATACTCCAATCCCAAGTATTATTTTTTTTTCAAAAATAATATCTCTATTGATAGGTTACAAGTACTTTGGTCATAAATATTTTGCTTTATGTTTTGATGATCTAGCAAACTTACTATCCAGAATCAGATAAGGAACATGTTACACATTCACAAGACCTTAGGATCACAAGGTTCTAGGTTGGGATTCAGCGTGGGTAATGATTCAACTCTTTAGAGTGGAAGGAACAGCTGAGGGAACAAGTCCCTACCAATTCCCGAGAAGACTATGCGAAGTCAACTCTCTAATTGGAAAGTTGTTGCATGCACATGCTACAATGCAGGAACAATGCTGCAGTCAACTTTTCAGGGAAGACTTTTTACCTACCTTGCTTACATCATTATAAGTGATGTCACACATGTATATATATAATCAAGGAAGGTAAACATATTCACTTGAACTTTTTAGAAGCTCATTTACGTGACTATCCAGCAAGAAAGTTTCAAGTGCTTCAAGAACAAAGAACAAATCAACTGCGGACCAGTTCCCACATCAAGTCATTATATGTCCTTAGTAGAGTTGTAACTTTGTAATAGTTCTTCAATTGTAATTCCTATCTAGCTTGTTTAGAAGCATTCTATAGGAACCCCTTTGTAAACCTTAAACCTGAGTGTTTGAGTCTTGGCTAGAGTTAGTCATGTTGTAAAGTCTTTGTAATAGAGTTATTACAAAGTGGCTTGTAATAGAGTATTACAAGTTAGTGAGGGACTAAGAGGTTAATTCCTAGGTTGCATAGGTTGTAATCTAAAAGTTGCTCAGTAGTGAAGTTGAAATCCTACAAGGGTAGGTCGTGGTTTTTAATCCCGTTAAGCTGAGAATTTTCCATGTAAAACTCCTCTTGTCATTTATTTACTGCCCCGTATGTATGTGTATTGTTGAATCTGATAGAGAACCTGGTTCTCTATAGAATTTGGTGGACCCTTATATTCTATCAATTGGTATCAGAGCAGGTTTTTTCTATCAGGTTAACACCTAAAAAGGATCCTCATGGTTGCTCCTCCAAACTTCGAAGAAGGCCAGTTTACTTATAGGCCTCCAAGGTTCAACGAGTAATATTATGGATGGTAGAAAACGAGGATGCACGACTTCATCATGGCTGAAGATTCTGAGCTATGAGATGTTATATGTGATGGGGCCTTTGTCCCTACCAAGAACCTTGGTGAATCAGGTGTAGTCATCCCCAAGACCAAGAAGGAATTCAATGACGCTGACAGAAAGGCCATAAAAAAGAACTTTTGTGCCAAGAAAATTCTTGTTTGTGGCATTGGTCCTGATGAATATAACAGGATATCAGCATGTCAATCAGTAAAAAAGACCTGGGAGGCTCTTCAGACAGATCGCAAGGGAACAACACAGGTGAAGCAATCCAAGATTGATATGCTCACAACTGAATATGAGCTCTTCAGAATGAAAGGTGATGAATTCATCCAAGATATGCATACTCGATTCACTTCCATCATCAATGAGCTTCACTCTCTTGGTGAAAGTATTCCTAGAAATATGCTTGTTAGAAATATCCTTAGTATACTGCCCAATTCTTGGGAAAGCAAAGTTAACGCCATTGCAGAGGCTAAGGACTTATAGACACTGACCATAGATGAACTTGTTGGAAACCTGAAAACTTATGAAATAAAGAAGAAGAAGGACAATGAAAGAAGAAAGCCCAAGAGGGAAAAGAACATGGTCCTCAAGACGGACAACAATGAATCAAGTGGTAAAAACAAGGACATGGCTACTTGACAAGAAGATTCTAGAAGACAGTTCGCAGGAATGGAGGCATTCCAAAAAAAGGAAAGTTCTAGCAAGCCAAGAAATTATGACCTCTGTCATAAATGTGGCAAGCCAGGACACTTCATCAAGGATTGCTCCCTCCTAAAGCAAGATCAGTACAATAACAACTTTGATAAAGCAGTAAAGAGGAACCAGGTTCCTGACAAACGCTACAAGAGGAAAAATGATGATGACAATGTTGTGAAGCAAGCTCTTGCTGCATGGGGAGACTCCTCCGGCGAATCTGAAGAAGAAAACAACCATGGTGGTAGTTCAATGATGGTAGTGGAAAATGAAACAACTGAGTATGATTCAATCTCTGCTTTAATGGCTCAATCTGATGACGATGAAGATGACGACAGCAATGAGGTAAACTTTCTGGATGTTCAGAGAAATATGAAATCTTACTCTCCTAAAAAGCTCATGTTATTAGCAAATGTGCTAATTGATGCATACCATAGTCTTATCAATGATAAAGATGCATTGCCTATGGAACTAGGAGAAGTTGAACAAACCAGAGATGATTTAGTAGTCGTTGTAGTCGATTTGAAAGAAACAATAGAGAACCTGAAAAAAAAAGAATGCCTTAGAAGAGAAAATTGTTGGTATAGAACATGAAATAGATGATCTAATGGTTGTTGTGGTGGACTTAAAAGAAACCATTGAGTGTGCAAGTAAAGAAAAAGAAACCTTGACTGAGAGAGTTGCTATCATTGAGCAAGAAAGAGATGACCTAGTAGTGGTGATAGTAGACTTGAAAGAAACAACTGAGGAATTTAAAATAGTAAATAGGCATATAAACTTTGAAAAGGGGAAGGAAGTTGCAAGTGAGGCATACATTAAGCTTGAAAATGAGTTAAATTCGGTGAAGACTAGTTTGTGTGCTGAGCTTGAGAAAAACAAACAATTTTAGGAAGAACTAGGGAGGGTAAAGAGTGACCTTGAAAAATCGCTTAAGTGGACCTGGTTCTTTGATGCTATCACTACCATGTACACCAACAGTGTGAGAAATAGGCAGGGGATTGGGTTTCAAAGGGAAAAGATTCCCTACAACCCTCATGGCAAGTATGCTACTGTAACCAACAATTGGTTATGTACCCACTGTGGTAACAATAGGCACCTCAAGGAAAAATGCATGGCCAGGGTTCAGCCAAATCAGAAAAATAAAGTCTTTGATTGTCACACCTCTTTTTTTCCTCACGCAATCCTATTATGAGGTTGAGTTAGAAGAGTTTTTTCAATTGAAATGACGTTTTGAAAAGGGATTATTTATTATTTAGAGTCGCCACTTGGAATTGAATTTTGGTGTTCCAAGTCACCTTTTATTTGAATCCCTTAACAAAAGGAATGTGTGACTTCTAATTTATGGTCTACGAAAACAGAATACTGAGTTAGGAATTCTGTTGACCGAGAGGAAGGTGTGAGGCACCCATCGAGTCTCGTGGTTCTAGCACGGTCGCTTTATTGACTCATGTCCGGCTTAAATCAATTTTGGTTATTCCTGTATTTTATTAATTATGACTTGTCTATTACCACTTCTCTTAATTTATTATATTTTATTAATTATTCTTATCTAGATGAGGTATGCACACAATGTATTCCTTTGAAGGTAGATGTTAAATCAAGGTACAGAATGTACACATGGTTAAAATATAATTATTTTAAAATTTAAAGGCATCGAGACGCGAGAATGCGCACATGACCCTTTTATTACTTAAGCATATCAATCCAAGGTTCGGGTATAAACACATGGGATAATAGTGTATTTAAAATATTTAATTATTTTATCTCTTTTAGATCCGAGACATTTATTTATGTGTTTTTTTCTTTTACTTATCGCTATGAGTCTTGAGTTAATTCGTAACTCATCTCGCTTTCTCATTATTATTTTTACCACTTTTGAATTATCTATATCTATATTATATTAAAAGGAGAGTAGTATGCATTATGGTTAAGCCAAGTGGCAAGTTAAAATGAAGTCATTTGGCAATTATAGGACAACATTAGTTATTAAAAATTATAAATAGAAACATAATTAAGAGAAGTAGTTTAATAAATCTTATACATAATCTAAATATATCTTAGACAAATCTAATCTCTCTCTCTCTCTCTCTCTCACACTATATATATGTGTGTGTGTGTATTTGTATTTATATCTATATTTATATCTATATCTGTATTTATATCTATATATTGATCTATGGAGGTAAAAAATTAATTAAAAAACTATAACTGAAAAAAAATAAAAATATTGAAAAACGTAAATTGAGATAACCGATGACTATTTATACTTTGAAGTAAGTTAAAATATAAAATAAAACTAAAATTTACTTATGATATTAAAGATTTATTCACTTCAAAAATTAAAAAATTCAAGCAGTAAAATAAGATCTTATATAAAGTATACAGTTATTTATAAGATAAGAAAAAACTTACATATTTATATCTTCTCTCTCTCTCTCTCTATCTATCTATCTATCTATATATATATATATATATATATATATATATATATATATATATATATATATATATATATATATATATATATATATATATATTATATTAAAAGGAAGGTAGTGAGGCATGACATTAAGCCAAGTGGCATATTTAGAAAATATCACTTAGCATTTTTAATACATAATCTAAATAGATTTTTAGACAAATTTAATAAGGATTAAAACAACTTAGATTTGATCAAATTTAATTTATGGTAGAAATCAATTAAAATTGACTCATATTCTTATAGTAAATAAATTTTGATAGCTTTCCAAATATAATTATTCACTAACCACTTGATCTGTTTTCTTTCATTTCGTAATTTTATTATTTTTAGAAATAGTACATAGAGAAATAAAATGATGATGAAAATATTATCATTAGATATAATGTTTTCAAATAAATAAGAAATTAACTTTTATGATTAATACTAAAATGAGTGTGATAGAAATAGATATTAAATTAAACAACCTAATGAAAGCCACATAACAATATAATAACATTATGTATTGAATAATAGAATAGCAAAAATAAGAAATAAATAGAGAGAAATTAACAAAACTTTCATCATAAAGAAAATGATAAAACTTATTTAAATTTGAGATGAGAAAGTTATTATTTATCTATTATGATAAGAAAGATCATATTGTGGATAATACCATGCAACTTATGTCTAATAGATAAAATAAGAATTTAAAAATATTTAAAATAAATTAGAAATAGGGTGAGAATATTTATGCTAAGAATTAGTTTAGAAAGTAAAATAAAATACTTAAAAATACTATTGATAAATTTAAATAACTTAAGAATTCAAGAATTTTTTTAGAAATAAAATAGATATTTATTTTAAGATTACAAAATTTCTAGATTATCTATATTATATTAAAGGATAGTAATGGATAATTATACTAAATAAAGTGGCACCAAAAATTAAAGTCTTACTAGATATATAATTAAAAGTTAAAAAATATAAAATAAATATCTAACATAAGTAATTTTATTAATTAATTAAAAGTCATATTTTGTATCTTGAAACTAAAAGAGAATTTTTTTATTGCATGTAATACAAAAAATAAATATAAGAAAACTTAATAAATTTGGAATATAATAATCAAAGAACTTATATATTAATATTTTATACTAATCAAAGTTACAACTTAAAGTCAAATATGATATTATTTTGATTACTGGTAAAATATTAATTAAAATTTTTTTAGTAGGGAAGAGACGGTATAAAGGAAAAAATAGATATAATGTGAGAATATTTATACTTTAAATTAATTTAAAATAAAATAAAGAAAATAATTGAATTATATTCAAAAATATTATTGATAGATTTAAATAGTAAAATAGTTTTGAGTAAGAGGATAAAAGCGTAAAATATATTAAATTGCAAGAGTAAAAAATAATATTATAATTATTAAAAGGATAATAAGTAAAATATTAAGTCAATTAGTAAGCCGAAAAAATCACTTGAAAGTATAATAATATTAAATAATAAATAATATAATAATTATAAGCAAAGAATAAAAAAAATTGTGTAAAATTTAAAAGAATAAGACTTATTTAAGCTTAAGATAAAAAATAAACTAATACTGAGAATTTTATTAAAATAATATAATTTAATATGTTCGAAGGAGACAAATCACCACATGACATAGTTAGTAATTTTCAATATTGATAATGAAACGACATTACAACAACAACAACAACCCAGTGTAATCCCACAAGTGGGGTCTGGGGAGGGTAATATGTACGCAGACCTTACCTCTACCCGAGGGGCAGAGAGGCTGTTTCCAGGAGACCCTCGACTCAAAGAGGCCCATGCTTAATAAAACGAAAAAAGAAAACAGGTTATCAACTATGAGATTTGCGAAATGGTTTCATGTCTAGCTTTTAAATTAATATCTAATGATTATCAATAAATTTTATCTAGAAGGTTTATATTTTAAAGTTATTTATACATAATTCAAATATTCCAAATCACAACCCGACATGATTTGTATTCGCGTATCGCGTGGGTACTAATACTAGTTATATTAAAAGGAGAGTAGTGAAGCATGTGGTTAAGCCAAGTGGCAATCTAAAAAGAAGCCACTTGGCAATTTTAAGACAACATTAATAATTAGAAATTATAAATGGAAACATAATTAATGGAAGTATTTTAATAAATTTTATACATAATCTAAATAGATATTAGACAAATCTGATCTATATATCTATATTTATATATACATATTTATAACTAATGAAAATCCACCGCTAATTGATCAAGCTTTATAATTAATGGAAATCCACTACTAATCTGAGCTTTAATTTGTTGGATTCTATTCGTATAACATTACTAAAAGTTATTAATTGGTATTTTTTTGGTATCTAATTAATAATTGGATTTTTTTAAATTGCATAAAGTATCACCGAATTGTATAACTAAGTAGTACTAAATATCTTTTTCTTTTTTGTTTTTAGATTCTTTATAATTTTGTATTTAGAGAATGTTTTGTGTATAACTAAATAAGCTTTGTATCTAATCTTATTTGGGTACAATATACATTACTGTAGGTATGTTTAAATAAATATTTGTGTATAATTCAGTTATGGTCGGTATCCCTTTTTGAGAAAAAATCAATTAAATTTTTGTTTTGTATCTTATTTTAAGTTGAAACTGTTGGATGGTTCGTTATACGTATCTTTAAAAGAAAAATACATGAAATGAGATTGTATGTTATGAAGAGTTTTGTAGTTGGACCAAACGATATGAAATTTAAGATCAACAAGCATAAATTGAAACTGGCGTTTTCTCATAAGACGGGTGTGGTTGAAATTAATGTTCTGCAGTTTAGTTTGAATATCATCAATTTTAAACCTTTGTGAGCATTTGATAAATCAACTTGATGTTGATAAGAATGAACTATTCGATAGTTGTTTTATCTTTCACTATTTCGTCTACAAGGTGTTGATCACACAAATGGCAGATGGAGCAGAATCGAAAAAGAAGAAAATCAATCCTACTTTTGCGTGATATAACGAATGGTCAGTTCTAAACAGGTAATCATTTTTCACTATAATTGTGCATATATAACTTACCTAAATTGATTATTGTTCATATACAATTTTCCAATCGAGATAGAAGAGGGCGTCTTTTAAGTATTGGTGTCAATGAAATAAGGATACAAAAAAATGTGATAAGCTCAAACATGTTAGTTAATACAACTGCATTGACAACATAGCGACTATAAAATAGGGAAGGTTGATCCATAATTGCAAAGTGAATTTGCACTCATTGATATGTATTTTAAATGTGGATAATTGAAGGAAGCTGAAATTTATCTCAATAACTCCACGAGAATAGTAACATACTGGTATTTAGTTAATTACTCATATATCTCGAATGCTTATGAGAACTGAGATTTTTTTGCAGTATTTCGTACGTTTTTAATCTTTTCTCACTTTTTTTCTCCTATACGTGTGTATTCTAGATAATGAGCATACAATGATGAATCAAAGTTAAAGTATAGTATATTAAGTAATAAACTTAAAGTCCAAGATCTGCTAAAAAAATATATAAACATATTTAAGAAAATTGATCAAGGACATGTAGAAGATGAAAAATTAAAGAGATCATTAAACTGATGTTGCTCACAGGCTTCATATGAAGCAAAATTTATAACACCATTATTTATTATGGAACATTTCTATCAAACAAATTGTATAGTATCATTATTTTTCATAGAATATCTATTAGGACGGCGGAATAAATTTTTTACTGGAGTCTCAAAATATATTTAATGTTTGATTGTAAAGATGATATCAACACTAACAAATTAAAATATACATTGTAGACATACTTTGGAAGAACAAACCAATATGAAAAGAATAAATTTTGGAAAACATAATTTAATATTTTTTCCACCATCAAACTGTGATGACCCAACCCGTCGTCTCATGAGAACCGCTTCATTTTTCCCATTTTATGCTTCTTCATGTTTCGTTATCGGTATTCGGTGTGTTAGAGTTAAATCGGATTGGTTTTGATAGGAAATGAGACACTTAGTCTCTTTAAGGAAGGCTTATTTTGGAAAAGTCAACCGGATGTTGACTATTGAGTTAGAGGGCTTGAATGTGATTTTCGGTGCGGTTAGCTTCGGGAGATGATTTGTGACTTAGGAGTGTGACCAGAAGTAATTTTGGAGGTCTGGTGTAGAATTAGGCTTGAATTGGCGAAGTTAGTATTTTGGCGACTTCCGGTTGATAAGTGAGATTTTGAACCGAGGGCCGGAATGGAATTCCGAGAGTTGTTGTAGCTCCGTTAAGTGATTTGGGATATGTGTGCAAAATTTCATGTCATTCGGACGTGATTTGGTCGGATTTTTGATCGAATGCGTGTTTTAGAAGTTTTAGAAGAACTTAGGCTCGAACTTGAGGTAATTTGATGGTTTTTGGTGTTGTTGAAGTGTTTTGATGATTGGAACGAGGTCGAAAAAAGTTTTAGGATGTGTTGGTACTTTTGGTAGAGGTCCCGGGGGCCTCGGGTGTGTTTCGGGTGAGTTTTGAGCAACTACGGACATCCCGAAACTTAGAAAATGGATGGGGCAATCATTGGTGCGCTGGGCGCGGTGGCCTAGCGCGGGGGCGCAGTCAAGTGCGCGGTCCGCGCGAAATGAAGACCTGCAGGTCGTCGGTCCAACTTCAGAAGCTCATATTTTTTGATCTACAAGGAATTTTGAGGTGATTCAAAAACAAAAGTTGTAGCCCTTCGTGTCTAGTTTTCAGAAAGGTAAGGATATCGCAATTTGGACATCTTTAGCAAAAGTTATGGCCAACATACTAAAGCTTGTCCCTGCAGAGCAAGACCTGTGCGGTCGCGGTCGTTTTTGCGCGGGCTCCGCTGGTTTTACGCGGACCGCGGTCATTTTTGTGCGGTCAGCGGTGTCAGAATCCGAGGGGTACTCTATAAATACGAGGTTTTGGGTTTTATTTGATATTTTGACCTAGAGAGCTCGGATTTTGGCGATTTTTCGAAGGTTTTTCAAGAAATTGGTCGGGGTAAGTGATTCTAACTCAAATTTGGTTAGAGTACATGAATTTATCACTGAATTCATCATTTAATATTTGAGATGGAATTTGGGAAGAAAATTGTGGAACCTTTCAAAAATGTAAAATGATGATTTGAAGGACCAAATGGTATCGGAATTGGATAATTTTGGTATGGTTAGACTCGTGAGGGTATGAGGATTCTGAAAAAATGTAAATTTACCGATTCCGAGACGTGGGATCGTGGCTCGAGTTTTGCTAATTTCGAGATTTTTGATATTTTTCGAATGTTTTCGCTTGGGCTTTGTTCCCTTAGCATCTTATGACGTATTCGTTCTGATTTTGGATAGATTCGACGCGCGTGGAGGCCAATTCGAGGGGCAAAGGCATCGCGAGCTAGAGAATTAGCCAGTTTGAGGTGAGTAATGATTTTAAATGATATCATGAGGGTTTGAAACCCCGGATTTGCACAACGTAATGCTATACTAAGTTGAGATACACGCTGTGTGACGAGCGTGAGGTTCAATGCTATGGGGATTGGCACTTGGTCCATCCCGAATGATATTTTACTACCTTTTTGATTGAGACATATACTTTATTGTTGTGAATTGGGCTTGTTGCCATGCTTGGGGCCTTGTGCCGACCTGTAGATACCTTAGGGGATTTTTGACTGGTTTTGCTCACTTACTTTGCTAAAGAATTTATATCCTCAGTCATGTTTCCAACTGCTTAAGAATGATATGAACCAGATTTTTGAAATGTTAAACATAAATAGAAAGAGATATGAGGGCTGAGATCCCGACCGTACATTATGCCCGAGAGGCTGTGATTTTAAATGACTGAGAGGGGTTGAGGACCCACTAGTAAGGATATTTTATATGATATGGATCGGGCTGCGCGCCGCAACAGATATATATATTATACATATTATGGATCGGGCTGCACGCCGCATCAATTACTTATATGGATCGGGCTGCACGCCGCAGCAATTATATAGCGTTTGGGCTGAAGAAGCCTCTCCGAAGTCTGCACACCCCCAGTGAGCACAGTCGACTATTATTATTATGGATAGGGTTGTACGCCACAGCGATATGCGGATCGGGCTGTACGTCGCAGCGGTATATATATATATATTTTTATTCGGTTATCGTGAGAAGTATATGAATTGAAACGAATAAATGAACTAAAATACTTGAGGAGCTGATTTATACTGATTATATCTGTTTTACCTGGTTTAAAGAATTTCACATGATTTCCTTATCCACAAATGTTTAAATGATTTTACTGTTTTGATATAGAACTGCTTAGTGCCTTTACGTGATTTCATACTGTCAGCAATTATTTATTATTATTACTCACTGAGTCGGAGTACTCACATTACTCCCTGCACCATGTGTGCAGATTCAGGTATAGCAGAGTCCGCACCTGAGCGTTGATTCCTTCCAGGCTAGGCAGTGATTTGGAGTTACGAGGTAGCTGTTGACGTCTGCAGCCCCTTGTCTCTCTTATCCTCTATCATTTATGTTTTTTCTTCAAACTGTTGTATCGGATTCCGTACTTTGTAGACCTATAGCAGATTCTGTAGTAGCTCATGACTTGTGACACCCCGGTTTGGGCTGTGTCGGGATGGTTCCTGCTGTTATTATCGTTAAATTCCGCAATTTATGAGCATTATATTATATGTTATTACTGTTTATGATGATTAACTGTTTAAAAGAGGTGTTCCGTTTTGGTCTGGCTGGCCTTGTCTTCACGAGAGACGCCATCACGACCGGGTTCGGGGATCGGGTCGTGACAAGTTGGTATCAGAGCCTAGGTTACTTAGGTCTCACGAGTCATGAGCAGGTTTAGTAGAGTCTCGCGGATTGGTACGGAGACGTCTGTATTTATCCTTGAGAGGCTGCAGAACATTTAGGAAAACTTCACATTCTTGGATTCTTATCGTGCGTCCCTGAGTCAGCTTGAAAAAACTCTTGAAATTCCTTCCACATGTTCGTACGCACGCATGAGCGTTCAATATCAGATGTGCCTTGATGGCTTGTGAATCCTCGATCGAGGGGCGAGATGTTATCCCTGTGAGTTTATGTTGGGTTAGTTTGGAGGGCTTGAGGCCGTATTTTTGCCTATGGCTTGAGCACCGAGGTGCTGATTGTGTGAGCAAGTGTTTTGAACTTATATGATCAGTATTGTCCCTAATAGTGGGAATGACAGCTGGATAGCTATGTGATGAATATGCTAGTACTGCGTGATGTTTCTATATGACTTGGAAGTGTCGAGGAAGATTTGCTGGATGATAAATGGACTACTAAGTATATGATTTCCATTGTGAGTGGAAGTGTAGTTCCGAGATTATAGGCGTGTGAAGAATTTTTCAAGTCTCCTAGTTGAGAGTGAAGTAAATTTCATGTGTGGTATGAGTACAGACTCAAGAAGATCAAGTGACTGCGTAATGCTTATAGCGGTGGAAGGTATACGAAAAGGTTATATTGAGGCGAAGCAGGTGGGTTATCTCCCGCGAAGTGTGCTGAGGCGGTGTGATCCTTATGTGAATGATAGAAGACCTCATGTGCCAGTGAATTGTAAGTGTTGAAGTTTGAAATTTTGGGATCGCATAAGAGAGTGAGTTTAACTGTTGCGAGATCGGCCGAAGAGTTAAAGGTACTAGATGATTTGTGTTTTCACAAGCTTACAAACGATTTGAGTTTAATCTCACTACAGTATTAAGGTAGAAGTGGAGTATATGCGTTATGAGTATTGTGTGTTCTGATCTAAGACTTCGAGCCAAGTTGGGGAGCTTGTTATTGGTCAGCTGATTGTACGGTGGTGTTTCTATGTTGGTTTTGAATTGAGGCATGCTGGCGTGTGGAAATTGAGCCGAAGACGGCACGAGTGAAGGAAAATTTTAATAAAGGTTATATGGTGCTTCGTAGATGTGTGAAAATAATAGGATGTCTTGAGCTGTTGTAAAGGATGCTCAGCATATAGAGAAGGAAGATGCTTGATTGTATTGGGATAAGGTCGTATTCTGCGGTGTCAGAGTGCTAATGAGGCACAGGTGGTTTTGTTAGTTGAGCAGGCTAAATGCAAGTTGAATAGAGTGAATGACTCTCGAAAATGGTCCTAATGTGTTCAAGATTCTACATGTAACAATGGGGTATCTTAAAGTAGCATATGTGATTAGGAACCGAGTCTCCATTGGAAGAGGTCAAGACTTGGGGTATTTTTATGTTAATTATGGGATTCTATGTATTAGTATCTAGAAAGTAAAGGTAACGGATTTAGATTCGCAGGAAGTTCTTCGGAGTGAAGTATGTTGGAATGTGGTGTATCTGGAAATAATTAAGAGAGAACTCAGTGGCTTATGGGTCTTAGACGGTGTGGTCTTGTGCTTGGGTCTCGTGTGGTAAGCCTGGGTTGAGAAATTGTGGTGCTACAGCAAGGAGAAATATCAAGTTGAATATGAATCAGAAGGAAATTTAGATAGATGGAGAAACTTGATAGTAGACCGGATCGGCATGGTAAATGTATGATTAATTCTTGGTATGTGTTCGAGGTAATGAGTTCGTACAAGTATTTTGCAGCAATGCTCTTGGGTTTTGTTGTCTTGCTTAGCTTGGTCGAGTTAGAAGGATTCCGTCCTGGCAGTTTAATTTATGCAAACGGAATTGAGAGAGTTATTGTTGATTTCTACCGTGGTTGAAGAGGTACATTTTCTACGAATATGAGAGACATGGGATGTGTAATGATTTTTCTTCTAGATGGGATCGATGGAAGTTCTTGACTAGTGGAGTGCATAGATGTCTGTGGCCCGGAAGGGAGGTAAGGTTTTCATGTATCCTCGGATGGTATGTTATATGCGGTATGTTGTGGAGGACCGAGACTTGCGTGTGTTAGGTTACAGTTCAGTTCAGAAAGGAAGCTCATAAAACACTTAGGCAGTGGGTAGCCTCAGATAATCAAGGAAAATGGTACTGCTATTTGAAAGTGATTTGACGAGAGTATATGTTTCAGAAAAAGGGCAATATGATTAAATGGATGGCACTTCGGTGGTATTGCGGCACTTTCTTGTTAGATCGACTGGTGATATTCGGGTTGGCTTGGTAGTACAAGGAAATTTTAGAGTCTATCATGGAATTATTGGGTATTAAGGTGTGGTATGCTTTCGAACGGCGAAATTGGGATATGATGTGGTGATTCATGTGTCGCGTGGATTTGAAGACGGAAGTTCTCATATTCAGGCTATGTTGTGATTGTGGATCGTGTGTAACGGCTATCGGGATTTGGGGGCCCGAGTAGACCTTTCCTTGTCTGGTATATCAGATTTTGGATATGATATCGGGGTTTAGACTGGATTTCTCAGTGTTGGGTTATTATGGATTATTGTGTTATGGTCTATGCCGGGAATGCCACAAGGTGAGTGGCGAGGTGCGTCGGAATATGCTTTAGTAGAGTGGTTTATGTTTCGAAGAACCAGCGGACGGCTGGGAAGGGTTGCTTTTCTTATTTGGGCCTCGTGATGGATGTCAGTGCTGAGGTTGCCATCATTGATTCAGTTCTGATGTTGAGGGACTTTTCGAATGTGTTTCTTGTGGCCGGGCATGTCGCCGGACGGAGTTGTAGATTTCGGTAATGATTTGGTGCCAGGCATCGTATCGTATGACTCCGGCAGGAGTTATGGTAGTGGAAGAAGCAACTTCAGGCTTCCTCGGTAAGGAGTTTGTTGGCAGGCTAATGTGGATGCATGTTCTAGTTTGAGTCGGCTCGGTTTGCTCCGAATTGTATCGTTGAGGGTTAGGTTGACTCGACCGTTATTGAGCTTATTAGTGATCGGGAGGTCCGTGAGTTGCCTTCTGTGTTACGAGACGTTATGATTTGTTGGTTATGGGCACATATGGTGCGATTCTGTTGGGGTTCATAGTGGAAGTCGAGCGGAAGAATAATGGGGTGTTGCTTAGTGGATGGCATAGCGGTTACGTCCTATCTGGTTTGCATAGTATATGCTACTTGTTTCACCGTGGGTGTAATGATCTACTTTGGTTTCAAGCATCAAATTGTGTGTGGCGGCCGATTTTGAGCATAGTGACTCTAGGTGTTTCATGTATAACAGTGATTGAATAGGATCGCGCGTTATAGCGAGGCCACGTGGAGATATAACCTTTTGGGGTGGATTTAGTGTCCTATTTATATGATGTGAGATGGGGTCTCAGACTTGTGTTATGATGGTATTGATGAGCTTGAGGTACAACTCTTTCGTTTGAGTCATTTATTTTTATGATTTAAGTATGTTCAGACCGTTTCTTATTGGTGCGTGTATTATGCAAGTTGTGGCTTATACATGTATTGAGGTGTCATATCACCAGAGTGGTGTGTTGGATTCGAGGTGATCGTTGGGGTCATTAATTAATACGAACAAATTTGATTTCAGCTTGTTAGAAGGATAATATCGAGGTTCGGCTCAGAAACCTGTTGTGGTATTAGTCAAAAGGGAAGTGGCTTCATGAGTGGTTGATCTGAGAAATGGTTATGGTTTGTTGCGTGTTTCATGTATCGTTGGCAGTATATGAAAGTGTTGGAATAAGACCTTAGTTGATAAGAGGTTTCCTATCGGTATTCAGGCACTGTGGGCAACTGCTGTGAATAGAAGTTATTGTTTCGAGTGTTTGGGTTATGTAGTATATCATATGATTGAGGGTTATTACAGCTGGTTCGGGCCTATTCTGAGTATAGATGTGAGGATCGGATCTTGTGTATGATTTCGGAAAGTGCAATGTGGTTCTATGGTTTATGGACTAGATGGATTGTGAAATTTCAGCTATGTTGTGTTATCGGACCTATGCGAGATAGGGTGACGTGGGATCACCCCCGGGTATATTCTTGGTAAGGTCATTCAGCTATTGGTTGGCTTATAGGATAACTCTGGGTACGCTCGAGGACGAGCGTCTGTTTAAGTTGGGGAGGATGTGACGA
This sequence comes from Nicotiana tabacum, assembly GCF_000715075.1. NCBI lineage: Eukaryota > Viridiplantae > Streptophyta > Magnoliopsida > Solanales > Solanaceae > Nicotiana > Nicotiana tabacum. The sequence goes on from NC_134087.1 coordinate 43,476,616, forward strand.
CCCAACCCGTCGTCTCATGAGAACCGCTTAGTTTTTCCCATTTTATGCTTCTTCATGTTTCGTTATCGGTATTCGGTGTGTTAGAGTTAAATCGGATTGGTTTTGATAGGAAATGAGACACTTAGTCTCTTTAAGGAAGGCTTATTTTGGAAAAGTCAACCGGATGTTGACTATTGAGTTAGAGGGCTCGGATGTGATTTCCGGTGATTCGGTTAGCTTCGGGGGATGATTTGTGACTTAGAAGTGTGACCAGAAGTAATTTTGAAGGTTCGGTGTAGAATTAGGCTTGAATTGGCGAAGTTAGTATTTTGGCGACTTCCGGTTGATAGGTGAGATTTTGATCCGAGGGTCGGAATGGAATTCCGAGAGTTGTTGTAGCTCCGTTAAGTGATTTGGGATATGTGTGCAAAATTTCATGTCATTCGGATGTGATTTGGTTGGGTTTTTGATCGAATGCGTGTTTTGGAAGTTTTAGAAGAACTTAGGCTCGAACTTGAGGTAATTTGATGGTTTTTGGTGTTGTTGAAGTGTTTTGATGATTGGAACGAGGTTGAAAATGTTTTAGGATGCGTTGGTGCTTTTGGTTGAGGTCCCGGGGGCCTCGGGTGTGTTTCGGGAGAGTTTTGAGCGAGTACGGACATCCCGGAACTTAGAAAATAGATGGGGCAATCATTGGTGCGCGGGGCGCGGCCCTTTTTGCGCTGGGCGCGGTGGCCTAGCGCGGGGGCACGGTCAAGTGCGCGGTCCGCGCGAAATGAAGACCTGCAGGTCGTCGGTCCAACTTCGGAAGCTCATATCTTTTGATCTACAAGGAATTTTTAGGTGATTTAAAAACGAAAGTTGTATCCCTTCGTGTCTAGTTTCCAGAAAGGTAAAGATATCGCAATTTGGACATCAGTAGCGAGAGTTATGGCCAAAATACTAAAGCCTATCCCTGCAGAGCAAGACCTGCGCGGCCGCGGTCGTTTTTGCACGGACCCCGCTGGTTTTGCGCGGACCGCGGTCATTTTTGTGCGGTCAGCGGTGTCGGAATCTGAGGGGTACTCTATAAATACGAGGTTTTGGGTTTTATTTGATATTTTGACCTAGAGAGCTCGGATTTTAGCGATTTTTCGAAGGTTTTTCAAGAAATTGATCGGGGTAAGTGATTCTAACTCAAGATTTGGTTAGAGTACATGAATCTATCACTAAATTCATCATTTAATTCGTGATTTGAGATGGAATTTGGGAAGAAAATTGTGGAACCTTTCAAAAATGTAAAATGATGATTTGAAGGACCAAATGGTATTGGAATTGGATAATTTTGGTATGGTTAGACTTCTGAGGGTATGAGGGTTCTGAAAATGTAAATTTTACCCGATTTCGAGACGTGGGCCCGGGGCTCGGGTTTTGCTAATTTCGAGATTTTTGATATTTTTCGAATGTTTTCGCTTGGGCTTTGTTCCCTTAGCATCTTATGACGTATTCGTTCTGATTTTGGATAGATTCGACGCACGTGGAGGCCAATTCGAGGAGCAAAGGCGTCGCGAGCTAGAGAATTAGCCAGTTTGAGGTGAGTAATGATTTTAAATGATGTTCTGAGGGTTTGAAACCCCGGATTTGCACAACGTAGTGCTATACTAAGTTGAGATACACACTGTGTGACGAGCGTGAGGTTCAATGCTATGGGGATTGGGACTTGGTCCATCCCGAATGATATTTTACTACCTTTTTGATTGAGACATATACTTTATTGTTGTGAATTGGGCTTGTTGCCATGCTTGGGGCCTTGTGCCGACCTGTAGATACCTTAGGGGATTTTTGACTGATTTTCCTCACTTACTTTGCTAAAGAATTTATATCCTCAGTCATGTTTCCAACTGCTTAAGAATGATATGAACTAGATTTTTGAAATGTTAAACATAAATAGAAAGAGATATGAGGGCGGAGATCCCGACCGTACATTATGCCCGAGAGGCTGTGATTTTAAATGACTGGGAGGGGTCGAGGACCCACTAGTGAGGATATTTTATATGATATGGATCGGGCTGCGCGCCGCAGCAGATATATATATTATACATATTATGGATCGGGCTGCACGCCGCAGCAATTACTTATATGGATCGGGCTGCACGCCGCAGCAATTATATAGCGCTTGGGATGAAGGAGCCCCTTCCGGAGTCTGCACACTCCCAGTGAGAGCAGTCGACTATTATTATTATAGATCGGGTTGTACGCCACAGCGATATGTGGATCGTACTGCACGCTGCAGCGATATATTTATTTATTAATTTGGTTACATGCCGCAGCGGTATATATATATATATATATTTTGATTCGGTTATCGTGAGAAGTATATGAATTGACAACTGAGGATAAGAACGAATAAATGAACTGAAATACTTGAGGAGCTGATTTATACTGATTATATCTGTTTTACCTGGTTTAAAGAATTTCACATGATTTCCTTATCCACAAATGTTTAAATGATTTTACTGTTTTGATATAGAACTGCTTAGTGCCTTTACGTGATTTCATACTGTCAGCAATTATTTATTATTATTACTCATTGAGTCGGAGTACTCACATTACTCCCTGCACCATGTGTGCAGATTCAGGTATAGCAGAGTCCGCACCTGAGCGCTGATTCCTTCTAGGCTAGGCAGTGATTTGGAGTTACGAGGTAGCTGTTGACGTCCGCAGGCCGTTGACTCTCTTATCCTCTATCATTTATGTTTTCTTCAAACCGTTGTATCAGATTCCGTACTTTGTAGACCTATAGCAGATTCTGTAGTAGCTCATGACTTGTGACACCCCGGTTTGGGATGTGTTGGGATGGTTCCTGCTGTTATTATCGTTAAATTCCGCAATTTATGAGCATTATATCATATGTTATTACTGTTTATGATGATTAACTGTTTAAAAGAGGTGTTCCGTTTTGGTCTGGCTGGCCTTGTTTTCACGAGAAGCGCCATCACGACCGAGCTCGGGGATCGGGTCGTGACACTAATTAGTTGTTTTGGAGTGCAACACTTGATTATTAAACTACTTAACTAGTATTAGTACCCGCGCGTTGCGCGGACACAGCCTATGTCGGATTGTGATGTGGATTATTTGAATTATGTATAAATAACTTTAAAATATAAACCTTCCAGATAAAATTTATAGATAATCATTAGATATTAATTAAGAAGTAAGACGTGAAACCATTTTGCAAATCTCTTAGTTGATAACCTGTTTTCTTTTTCTATATTTATATAATCCAACCGGTTAATTTTAGTACGTGAATTTCGTTTGGTTATCAATATTTAAAAAAAAATACTAAATATGTCATGTGACGATTTGTCTCATTTGATTATATTAGATCATATTATTTTAATAAAATTCTTAGTATCATTTTATTTTTTATCTCAAGCTCCAATAAGTCTTATTCTTTTAAAATTTACACATTTTTTTTGTTCTTTGCTTATAATTATTATATTTTCATATAATTTTTTTCGGGTTACTAATTGACTTACTATCTTACTTATTATCCTTTTAATAATTATAGATAAACATTATTTTATTATTCTTGAAATTTAATATATTTTACTCTTTTATCCTCTTTCTCGAAAATATTTTACTATTTAAATCTATCAGTATTATTTTTGATTATTATTCAATTATTTACTTTTTTATTTTAAAATAATTTAAAGTATAAATATCCTCACACTATCTCTATTATTTTCTTTATACAGTCTATTCCCTACTAAGAAATTTTTAATTAATTTTTATATTAATATTTTACCTGTAATCAAAATAATATCATATTTTACTTTAAATTATAACTTTGATTAGTCTAAAATAGTAATATACAAGTTCTTTGATTATTATATTCCAAATCTATTGAGTTTTTCTTATATTTATTTTTTGTATTACATGCAATAAATTTTTTTTCCTTTTAGTTTCAAGATATAAAATTTGATTTTTTGTTTTCGTTAAAAAATTACTTATATTAGATATTTATTTTATATTTTTTAAAATTTAATTTTATATTTAGTAAGACTTTAATTTTTGGTGGTCCTATCCATAGTTTGAGCATTCTCACTCCCTCATCCGATCTACACTCCTCTTGCAACAGGTGTAAATTACAGAATTTAGAGCTAGATTTCGAAAGTGACGAAGCTGAATTTCAGTCTCGAATTTTTATTCTATTTTCCATATTTTTCTGGGGATTTCGAAGCTTAATGGAGCCGTAAGGATCGTTCCAAAGCTGAGAGGTGGATTTAATTTTCATTCGCTATTCGATTCCGCTAGTTTTACTGCTTCTGAAATTGTTGAGCTCCGTGTGGTGTCGGCTTCTGCCTTTAATCGATTCATTCAAGTTTTTCTTTGTTTACCCAGGTTAGTTTGAAACTTCATTGTATTATGCTTCTAGTAAATGATTAAACAATTGGGTCCCTGCTTAGCTTTGAAGATTCGCTCGATTTTTTATTTTTGTTATTCTCACGTGTAATTGTTAATTAAGCTCAAACCAATAAGTTTGCATAAACCATCTTCTTTTAATATTGCATAAGTTTCAGAACTGAGCATTTGGTCAATTCCACTCCTATCCGATTTTTTTTTTATTTTTTATTTTATGAGAATTGGTTTCTGTTGGTATACTTTGAATTAGGTACAGTGAATTCATTGTATTTTGTTTGGAAATATATGTCATAGTTTGATATGATATTTGGTTGGAAAAGTTCTCAAGTAATTTTCTACAACTCATGGTTTCAAAGAAATAGCTTCCATATCTATAAAGGTCTATTTCTTGCTTTTGTATTTCGCATTTCGTCTTGCTCTGTTTTGACGGCTTGATTCAAGTCTTGGTAATTTCTGTCCCATTTTGGTATCCCCAACTTAATTGTGTAATTAAAAGGCTTGAACAATTGTGCTTAAATGATTTAAGTTTGTTCCTTTAGGTTTGAGATTCTGCGGGTCTTTTATAATCCCATGAGTTTTCCTTTTCTTGACATTGCAAATCGAGTTGGCCAGGAGAAGGGAATATTATTAAAATGGCGTAATGTGGAATTGTGTTCTATAGAAGCCATTCTAGTTCCTTTTCTTTCACCTAAAACAGTGACTAGCTACAAATTTACTTGAGGAACAATCATAGCAGCCACCTCAATAAGGTTTTGATAGATGACATGCTTAAGAGAAGTTTTACAAATATTCGTTACTCAGATATTACATTTGGTGCTGGAGATCTCTCAAGATATTCTTGTGTCAGACTAGACAATGACCATGACCACTTGTTTAGATGTAGCTTCTGAATTTTCTCAGCGTGACCTTGTCTTCTTGATATAATGAACTTTGTTTTTGATTAGTAATTGAGGTGTGCCCTGTCAAACAAGACCTATAATTTATGGCCCTCAAAAGATTAGTTCCAACATCCTCTAAAATTAGGTTTGAGGTGTGCCATAAATAAATTAAATCATCCATGGCCCTCATAAATGTTGCTTTTAAAGAATCATAATACTCGTAGTTTGCTTTAGGCCCGATTTAGCGATTATATGTCCGTTCGCGTAATGTAATTGCAAATTTAACTCTAAAAAGACTCGAGGGATGCGTTCACTCAACTTCAATCAATTTTTCTTAAATAAATTAACAAAGCGTCATTAATTGTGGACACGTTCGCATGACATGATTTTTGACGCGTCAAAAGAAAAGAGTATACGTACGCGTAACTCAATTCTTTAATTACAAATTAATCAAGCAATTAAAAGCGGTAAAAAGGTAAATGCACATAGGTCCTAAAAATGGATAGTTAAACAATTTAAGCCAAGTAATAATCACTAAGCGACCGTGCTAGAACCACGGAATCCGAAAATGCCTAACACCTTCTCCCGGGTTAACAGAATTCCTTACTTAGAATTTCTGATTCGCAGACTTCAAAAGGAAAGTCGAAATTTCCTTGATTTGGGATTTAAAATAAACCGGTGACTTGGAACACCAATTAAATTATCCCAAGTGGCGGCTCTGAAATCAAATAAATAATCCCATTTCGAATAATGTCACTTAAAAGTTGTTTCTTCAAGAAGAAAAAAGAAATAACAAAGTTTTTGTATAGCCAATTTGTTTGATATCAATTTGCATAAATGGACATCAAACAAATAACAAACTTTGGCTATACAATTGCTATCATTAATTTAAATTTAGCACATTCAAGGACTTGAAGGGCATAAGCTGAAACCCCTTCATTTAGTTGTAGTCAAGCCAATATTGCAAGGGTATAATATTTTTTTCGTTGAATAATATTAGTTTTGAATCATTAGATTATGTGAAATATTTTTTTTTTCAAACTCAACAAGAGATTAATTGGTTTCTAATTAATAGTTTCTATAGCGACTTTTAAGTGTAACAAAGAGTATATATAAAGAAAAAATTGGTATGGCGTGATTTTTTTTTAAATATAAACAAATTATTTCGAAAAAACTCTTTACTTTTTTTATTCAAAGATAATAAAAAGATAAGATATTTTTGAATATTAGTAAAGAGTTTTAAAATTATTATAATAGAAGTTATATCATGGATAAACTCAAAAACCGAAATCTTATGGAATATATATATAATATCTAGCCATATTTATTATTTACTTTTTATAATATAAATAGATGACATACCGATAACACACGATTATAAACATATTATATATGGATTATATATAAATTACACATCATTTAATTTTTTAATTTAAGCGGTCTGAGCACCTATTTAGGTTGATTAGATAAAGCCAAAAGAAAAATATGAAATAATTTCAATCAAAGACTAAAAATATAATTAAAGTTCATATGTAGACAACTTTTATTAAAACTCATCCTTTTATAGTGAAATAAATTAATTTTTTGTAACAAAAGAAATAATGACATAAAAAATAAGATAAAAGAAAATAAATATTGAAAAAATATTAGAAAGATCTAAAAACGAGAAATAAAAGATGAAAACAAATTTCTTCTTATGTTTCATCTTTGTTGAGTATAAAAAATTTGAAAGTTAATCTCATCGATTTCAAATATATTTTTTTTCAAATCAAATACATAGATTATAAGATAAGGATATCTTCGAATATTTTTGTTTAATTTACATTATGTGTCGTTTTTAAAAAAATCACTATTACTAATAAACTAATATGGTATTCGAATTTGAATTGGAATACAATTTGAGTAGTTTGCATTGAAGTTAAGCCAAGTGTGGTGTCGAAAAATAAACTACTTGACAATTTTAAGATAATATATGCAATGTTTTATAATAATAATAAACTAATTTAACATTTAATGATTCAAAGAACAAAATTTGTGTATATATAGGGTATTAAAAATTCAAATTTTGGGGCTAGAGATATCGATAAACTTAAAGTGGAGTCATACTAAAATAAATCCGGCCAAAGAATCATTTAAATTTTTAGATAGCCGATTAAAGTGAATTTTAAATTAAGGATAATATCTTCACTTGCATCATTATAAAGATAATCATTATTATAATAAAGTTTTAGAAATTGAAATTTCAAAATAGAAATATTTTTTGAAAGATAAAATCATACCAAATAAGAGTTCAAGTTGTAGTATAAGAGTCATATCGTAATCAAAGAATTATTTATATCGTGTCAATCTTTGTGCTTTGCCATAAATATGAGTTATTATTCTACTTTGTGGCTATTTTTAGGTTCCAATAACACCTATGAGAATAGTACAAAAATAAAATTATCACTGCGAGAATTGAGAAAATGTTAGTCTTTTTTCATGCAGAGTTTCTTAATTAATATTTAACGATTATCTATAATTATTTAGAAGGTTCAAATGTTAAGATTATTTACATATAATTCAAATAACTCAGATATTTAATATGGTTAATGTCAAATATCAAAATGGAGTAAAAAGAATTCACTAGCTAAAGAATTTTTTTATATTTTTAGATAGCCAACTAAAATGAGTTTTGAATTAAGAATAATATTTCAATTACATTATTATAAAAATAATTATTACTGAAAAATAATGTTTTAGAAACTGAAATTTTAAGAAAGAAATATTTTTAAGAGATATCAACACACCAAATAAGAGTTCAAGTAGTGGTAAAAGAATTAAGTCTTATCCAAAGAGTCATTCATTGTCTCAACATTTGATTGTTTTGCCAATATGAGTTATTATTTTGTTTCCTGGCTATTTTTAGGATTCAATGACACCAGTGAGAATGGTATAAAAAAAATAATAGAAGAAATGGTTAATTTTTTTCATGTAGGTAATATCCAATGATTATCTATATTTACTGAGAAAGTGTAAATTTTAAGATTATTTACATACAATCCAAATAACTTAAATATTTGACATGATTAGTGTCCGCGCATCCACGCGAGTACTAATACTAGTTAAAATATTAAGACAAGAATATTAACTAACTAACTTTAGACTAAGAAAAACAAAAGAAGTCTAACTATTTACATACAATTTAAATAATACTAAGAAAAATACATAACTTAATTATTCAAATTCTAATTAAAAGAAATCATATATATATAGATTGTAATTTTTTTTACAAATAGAAATAAAATATGTTCTATAAGTATATATATATATATTAAGATTAGACCTAAAGAAAATATTTATACTAAAATAGTATATAATTTGGGTGTGGTTAAAAATTAGTTGTTCACATTGATGAGAGAGTAACTACTGCTCGAGGACCTGGTCCTTCAAATATGAAACGCATTTTGCCTGCTTGGACTATGAAAGCACTCATTCATCCCTTCTCTCTTAACAAGGGACCCAAACTCGTTTGGGTTCCTAAATCTAACCCATGATTTTCTTGAGCAGGGAGCAGTGAAGATGAGCAGCCAACAATAACATATGGACAACAGCTGCTCAAAGTACATGACTGAAAACAATCAATCAATTTTCCTTCACTAAAAGCCATGCAAGGAGAGAGTGTACCCTTTTGAAAATAGCTAAAAGGGGTACACTTTAGGAATTTGAAGATATGTGTCAAGGGAAATAAAGTAAAATTTTTGTCCAGGATATGCGCAATCTCAAATCCTATGACTGGTGAGGTGATGTTGTAGCCAAAAGATATACGAATACTTATGTTGATGGCTTTGAGCCTCTGCAGAGCGGTGATGTAAGTTGGTTGAGAGCTATTGAAAACAATGCTAAACTATGGGCCAGGAGGCCGGGATATGCAAGTGTTTCATCACTGAATAAACTGGCCCTGAAGGACCTGGTTCGTGATCTGACCAAGCTGAGTATCAAGGAACACAAAGTGTGCAATGCCTGTGCAAACAGAAAGTATGTCAGATCTCCATTTAAGACCAAAAAGGGGCAATCAACACCTCAAGGCCGCTTGATCTTCCTCATATGAATTTGTGTGGAGCAATGAGAGAGCCTAACAGGAAAAAAAGAAAAAATATCTATTGACAGTGAATGACTACTCCAAGTTCACTTGGACTTTGTTCATCAGAACCAAGAATGAGATCTTTTAAGTAATTGTAGCTTTTGTCAAGAAGATCTAAGTATAGATAGAAATAAATGTGGTTTACATCAGATCAAATCATGAAATAAGTTTGGATAATGCCAGAATGGAAGAATTATGTATTTAAAGAAGAATTATTCAACCTCTTAGCTCCAAGAACACCATAGAAAATGGAGTTGTGAAAAGAAGAACATGAATCTTGAAGATTGGGCACAATCAATATTATTTGATAGAGGGATCGCAAACATATTGACCAAAGTTGCTGACTCATTTGAGGAAATTCTGGTACAATTGTTATGCTCTCAATAATAGGAAGTATTGGCTTTGAAAATTCGATGCTAAAAGAGATGGAGAAATCCTCCTAATGTACTCATCTCAAGAGAGAACAGAAATACTAATCAAAATAGAGAACACTCATTGATTCCAGTAAGGAACCTGGTTCCATAACTACAACAACTGAAACTGAAAATTGAGTTGTCAAAAAGGGTTTGACATAGAAGCATCACAAGTCATCAACACTCTCATTGTCACAACTACACGCCTAGACATGAACGAGCCTGATTCTCCTCTAAATCAAACCATACATAGAGACATTACTGAATCACTCCTGTATCTCACTACAAGTAGACCAAACATCGTGCTCAGAGTTGGGTTCTGTGCAAGGTTTTAACCAAATCCAAAAGAGTCTCATCTGAAGGCTGGTGTAACAATTTTGAGATATCTTAGAGGAACACAGGACCTGGTTCTCTACTATCCTTCAAGTAATGGATAGGAAAAGCTCGCCTGAAATGGGACATTCTCCGGGTTCCTATCTTGTCTCATGAGGCTCAAGGAAGCAAAGTTCAATGGCACTCTCAACAGCTGAAACACAATATGTATCATCAACCTCCTATTGTGCTCAAATGCTGTGGACCAAGAAGCAAATTGAAAGAAGTTAAGTCCAACTCAAGAAGGTCAAATACATTGATTGCTGAATATCAAGTTGCAAACATCTTCACCAAAGCCCTGGAAAGAAAATATTCCGAGAAAAATCATCTTGCACTAGAGATGATAAAAACCAACTAAAAACCTAGTTCCTCGTGATTGGTTATGAAAGTCATAGTCAGGTAAAAGTAGCTAAAGTATTTTCTGGCTAAGTCTAACTCACCTCTATACCATTACAGGTAGACACGCATGATGACTACAGAAGCGGATGCTGCAGTATATGTTGAAAAAAGGGTTCATCATCAACGTGACAGTCTCTTTAAGTTATGTCTTTTCATCCAAAGTGTCACACCTTTTTCTGAACGATACAACTCCACAAGCCAAAGGTTGTCGCTATTTCAGAACCGATCTCTCATCATAAATAAATCAACATCACAACCATTCTCTTCCAAATTCAAAATCTCTTCTTTGTCTTCTCTCTTCTCAAATCCACAATCCTTCGAGTACAAGCTTACCATGTCTAAAAATCAAGCAACCTCCAGTGTGCCTGACAATACTGTGATTGAGTCCTCACCAGTCAGCATTCTACCGGTGAACTCCTGACCCAACACAATCACTAGTCCAAACCTTAAATCAGAGTCTCATCCACACTCAACTCCTTCTACTACCCACTCCGATTCTGTTTCTTATCTGATCAAGTTTGAGAATGTTTGTCCTCCTCCAGTCTCACCAGTCAAACAGAGTAAAAAGGGTGGACAGGGTAAATAAGGGAACCTTGTTCAGGAATTATCAACTCTCACCATGTTTGGGCACTCGAGTGAAGAACCAGTGATTAGTCAAGAGGAGATTGAGACAACCATGACGGTCCGCGATTCTACAGGTATCACTCTTCCCTCTGCTGAAATTTCCATGAAACCACAAGAAAGAGAAGGTATAGAAAATATGATTTCCATTGCTTCAGAAGGGGTTGTTGTAGAGGAAGGTGGATGAGTGTCTGAGTTTAGGGGGAAGAGCCTCAGCCCACAGAAGATTGGGGAGCACTCGTTTTCTTTTTGAACAATCTACTCAAGATGACACTACTGGGTCCCAAGTGATGAACCTAATCCCTCCACGGAGGATCCAAGTCAAGGGTCATCTCCCTAGGGTAGTGTTCATCCTGCTCCTTCTCCCCACTTCTATGATGAGCCTCTGAATATGGTGGTGCCTAAGAGAAATTCTAATAGTGAAGAATACATAGATGATTTGGCATATGTTAGTTTTATCAAGGCTAGGAGTAAGCCAGTTGCAGCTCCAGAGTCAACCCCTAAGCGACCCATTACTCGGTTGCAGCAAAAGGAGGCTATGGAGTCTACTCTCAAGAAGAGTCAAAGGAGCAAGAGAAAGAGAAGGCTGGTAAAGGATGGAAAAGTTGTGCATGAAAAAGTCGTCCTTGTGGTAAATGTGGATGAGGAAGCTGAAGAGGAACCTAGTTCCTTAACCCACAAGTTCTCGAAGTAGAAGCACTCTCACTCTCAATCTATAAGGCACACTTTTACAAATGCTGAAGGTCCTTCCAAGAGTGCTAATGCTGCTTCCTGTGAAAAGTTGGTGAAAATTCTGGTGACAAGACACTAAAAGAGAGTGGTGACAAGTCTGATGATGAAGAAGTGGAAAAATCTGGCGAACTTATGCAGAAAAAGTCAGTGGAGAAGGAAAAGTCTGTTCGCAAGTCAGTAAAAAGAAAAATGGATGATGATGAGGAACCTGGTTACACCAAGAAAGCAAAAGTTAGTGAGCCTCTAAGTTTTGAGAAAAGGAAGTTGAGAAATCAGAAAGTACTGTGGGGCCGCACATTTGTCTCTGACATTCTAGAACTTGCTAGGATGAGACAATTAGTGGACATTTGTGATTCTCAACAATGGACAAATTTGTTTATAAATGAGGTTCCTAAAGTGTATGAGGAGGAGGTACGGAGTTTCTATACCAACCTCTTCACAATAGAGGGTGATCAAATCTGTTTGTTGATAAATGGGGTGGACATAAATGGACTCTGCCTTATTGGGGTCAATTCTAGGTGTTCCTACCGAAGGACTGTCGTCTGCTCAGGGTTCCTGCACATCAAACTTCAGAAATACCACTGTTAAGGACAAGGCAATACAACATGGGGAACAAGTGCATAAGAAGGCACTCCTTCCATCATATCAGTTGCATGGTTAACAAAGTATTGCTTCCCTGTACTGAGAGAAGATCTGTTGCATCCAAAGCTGACATGTTCCTTATGGAAGCCTTGGTAATTTTACCTCCATCAATTTGCCTACCATAATGATTGAGTATATGCAGGAGGTAAAAAACCTTAAGGATGGGAATTCTGGACTACCTTATGGTTTTCTTATCACAAAGGTCTTTGAGTTCTTCAAAGTACCTCTGGGACGGAAAAATGGGGCACTAAAAAGCAATCCTTTTTAGAAACTACTCTTGAGGAGTGTGAGTGCATTGACAAGGTCGGAGGAGTTGGAAGCACTTCCACTATCTCTCAACTGATAAATGCTCAGAACAATACCACAAAGGAGATCCGGAAGTTGAAGGCTAGGAACGCAATTCTTGAGAGTCAGCTCAGTCAGTTACAAGAGGCACATGGTTCTAATAGTTCTCATAGCTCAGAAGTTGCACGCCTAACAAAGGAAAATGTTGAACTCAGGAAACAAGTGGAGGACCTAAAAGAAAGACTACTCAATAAGCAAATATCCGCGAATGCTCGCATGGATCTTGTCCTCCAAACCCTTGCTGCCTCTTCCAAGCCCCCTTCCTCCAGTGTCCCCTAAAGAATGTCCCCTCAGTGTCTAGTTTCCAGTGTCCATCTTCTTAAGTTGTTTTTGGTGATGTTTTTCTTTATTTGTGGCAATTATTTTTTGTTAGTTTTAAACTATGGATGATAACAATGATTCTGCTCCCGCCTGTAAAAGTCCAAATCTGGTTAATGGAAGTAATTTCCTTTTTGTTGTTTATATTGCTGCTCTTTTGTTTTTGTTTTCTATCATGTTGTGTGCACACACGTGGCATGAGTTAACTATGCTAGACTTCTTTATAATACTTACTTGTTATATGATTTTTATGTTTCCAAAAGGGGAAAGATTAATTTAATAATAAAGAGCATAAACGAATAATAATCTGAAGGGGGACAAATACAGATTCAGGGGGAACTCATTCGGGGGAACTCATAGAGGTTCAGGTACTGATTAAGGGAGAATGCAAAGTTTCAAGGAGAAACTTAAGATCCTTCTGGTTTACAGTCTGGTTCTATGTGGTTATTTCTGGGATTTTCAATTATGAGTTTGTCGTCATCAAAAAGGGGGAAATTGATAGGTTACAAGTACTTTGTTCATAAGTACTTTGCTTTATATTTTGATGATCTAATAAACTTACTATCCAGAACCAGATAAGGAACCTGTTACACATTCACAAGACCTTAGGATCTCAAGGTTCTAGGTTGGGATTCAACATAGGTTATGATTCAACTCTACAACTTTATGTTATGATTCTCCAGCTGGAAAGTTGCTGCCTGCACACACTACAGTGCATGAACAGTGCTGCAGTCAACTTTTCAGGGAAGAATTTTTACCTACCTTGCTTGCATTATTGTAAGTGGTGTCATATATATATATATATATATATATATATATATATATATATATATATATATATATATATAATCAAGGAAGGTAAAACATATTTACTTGAACTTTTCATAAGCTCATTCACGTGACTATCCAACAAGAAAGTTTCAAGTGCTTCAAGAACAAAGAACAAATCAACTATGGACCAGTTCCTATATCAAGTCATTATATGTCCTTTGTTGAGTTGTAACTTTGTCATAGTTCTTCAATTGTAATTCCTATCTAGCTTGTTTAGAAATATTCTATAGGAACCCCTTTGTAAACCTTAAAACTGAGTGTTTGAGTCTTGGCTAAAGTTATCCATGTTGTAAAGTCTTTGTAATAGAGTTATTACAAAGTGGCTTGTAATAGAGTATTACAAGTTAATAAGGATTAAGAGGTTAATTCCTAGGTTGCATAGGTTGCAATCTAAAAGTTGCTCAGTAGTGAAGTTGAAATCCTACAAGAGTAGGTCGTGGTTTTTAATCCCGTTGAGCTGGAAATTTTCCACGTAAAATTCCTCTTCTCATTTATTTACTGTTGTGTGTGTGCGTGTACTGTTAAATCTGATAGAGAATCTGGTTCTATATAGAGTTTGGTGGACCCTTATATTCTAACGTCTATTAATAACAGTTCTCTTGCTTATGGGATCATATAACTTGTAAGATTTTGCAATTTTTGCATATCCAACAAAAATGCATTTAATACTTTTATCATCAAATTTTCTTCGAAGCTCAGTGGGAACACAAGCATAAGAAATAGAACCAAAAACTTTGAGATGATCAATTTTGGGAGCTTTTCCATACCAGAGTTCATATGGCGTCTTTTCTCTATTTGTTGTTGATGTCGTTCTATTGAAATCGTACACCGTTGTTGCTACAGCTTTAGCCCAAAACCCTTTTGGCAATTTTGCTTGGTTGACTAAACTCCTGGCTGCTTCGACAAAGGTTTAATGTTTAGGTTTCACCATACCATTTTGTTGTAGTGTGTATCTCACAGCATACTATCTTTTAATTCTATGCTCCAAGCAAGAATTTCCGAACTCTATTGAAAGGAACTCTTCTCCTTGATCTGTCCTTAATGCCTGTATTTGGAGCCCCATCTGATTTTCTAATTCTAGCTTGAACTTTCTGAACATCTCATACGCTTTACTTTTTGTAAAGAAAATATACCCATTGCATCATTGAGAAATCATCAATGAGTAAAAGAAAATACATGCTTCCATTAAGAGACTCTATGTACATTGGTCCACATAAATCTGCGTGAACCAAAGCGAGAGCTCTTGTTACTCTAAGTGATTTTCCTTTCTCAAACTTCTCCCGACGTTGCTTTCCAGCAATGCAGGCTTCACATAATCTGGTTCTTGGTGTGAAACTAGGCAATCCTTCAATAGCTTTGATATCACTCATATGCTTCAACTCATCATAGTTTAAATGAAAAAATCTCTTATGTTATAATGTTGATTTTTTTGTAGCAGAAATATAAAAATAGGAACTTAAAGTCATAAAACTCATTGGAAATATCTTGTTCGATGTCATCGAGCAACTAAACATTCTGCTGCCAAATTTGTTAAAAATTTGACAAACTCCTCCTTCAAAAAGTATGTTATAACCAGATTGCATCATTTGTCCCAAGCTTAGTAGATTTTGTCGTCCTTTAGGAATCTCCACTTTGATAATGTCGATGCCAATGGGAATGATTGTGATGTTATATCCTAGCGTAATCACCGTCTTCTTTCTTTCATCTAGCTCATGAAACAACTGCTTGTTGCCAGTTATGTGGTTGTTGCATCCATTGTCAAGATGCCACACATCCTGTGTTGCTTCTATAGTTCCTGTGAAGCAAGTAAAAAAGATTTTCTTCTTTTATTTCACTTGTTTCTTCTTGGAAGTTTGCTACATCTCCCTTCTCTCTACAATTTTTCGTCAAATGTCCATACTTATGACATTTGTAACATTGGCGCTCTTCTTTGAACCACCAGTCTTCTTCTGCATGATTCTTCTTTTTGCAGAAATTGCATTCAAGATACTCTATTTTCTGTTCACTTTGCTTATGATAGGATTGTCCATGTCCTCTTCCTCTACCACGAGATCCTCTTTCCTTTCCTCGGTTGCTTGCAACACCTTTTTCTCGTCCATTAACATTCAACCTCATTTGAAATGCTTGTTCCATACTGCTTTGGCCTTCAAACTTTTTCAATCTATGCTCATGGGATAAAAGTGATCCCATTAAGTCATGATTTGAATATTCACTTGGATCTTTTGACTCTTCAATTGCTGTCATAACTAAGTCAAATTTTGCCAGTAAATCTCTTAAAAAATTTTCGACAACTTATATGCCCTACGTTGGTTCACAATGGTCTGGGCATGACTGGAAAATCAACAAACTTCTCTGTGTTCTTCATTGTGAGATTTTCAAAATCTCATCTCAAGGGTTGAACTTTGACAACAATGGCTTGGTTCGATCCTTGGAACTCCTTTTGCAACATGTTCCATGCTTCCTTGGATGTCTTTGCACCCATGATTCGAGGGAACATACTGTCATTTACGCATTGTTGAATCATTGACAAGGCTTTTCATCTTTTTTTATCTTCTCCTTCAGCTATGTACGTTGAGTTTCTGTTAGTCTATCTGCCTCTTCATAAGTGGCGTAACCATTCTGAACTACCTCCCACAAGTCGTAGGATCCAAGCATTGTCTTCATCTTGATAAACCAAAAAGGATAGTTGTCTCCTTTAAGAACTGGAATGGTTGTTGGTAGGTCACGCATTTTGGAATTTCTAGAATTGAGATGAGGAAACAAATCGTGGTAGTCAACTGGCTCTGATACCACTAATAAAATTAAATCAGTAAAACTTACAAAGTCTAAAAATAAAATTTATGGAGCTTAAAAGTCTTCCTACAAATGATATTACTGATAGTTTAAATAAAACAAAGTCTCAATAACTTCTACCTAACCTTTAGGAAGTGAATAAATGTGGGGATAATAGAAACACAAACAAACTAAGTGGATATCTACAACTAACTCCACTATCTTAAATAGAAATAACTACTTCCTAAATATAAGGCTACTTAGCTTCAGTTGCTTCCTTAATGCCACGTACTGAGATCACATTAATACACTTCACCGATACATCCTCCTTTTGGGTTATACATCTTTTGGTGATGCAGTGATTGTGAAGCAACTTGAAGTCAAGAAGAAGAAAACGAGCAGTGAGTTTGAAAAGGTTCATTGTATGCTAGATGTGTCTTTGGATTAAAAAGATTTATAAAAATAAATTTATACTCCTTTACTATGCATGTAATTACATAACGTTTGAGATTAAGTCCTTGTGACTTTCATAATCATGTGAGTGCCACTTTGAATTAGTTAATGGAGCTATATTTTTCGCTAGAGGATGAAGATGGTCAGGGAGAGGACATAATATGAGAATTAGCGGGGAAGTCATGTGAGTGGCACATTTTTTGGTTTAAGTCGTTAATTTCTTAACAAAGAATAACAAATGGACGATTCTTGCCATCTTTAGAAATATTTTAGGGATATTTTTTCTGTTTATTGTGTAGCACAAGGATTTTGTTTAAATTTGATGTATTGTTGAGGGATGTTTTAGGCCAAAAACTCGGTGCAGTTTCATTTGTTTTTTCCAACGATTTTTATTATATTTAAGGGAGGAAAAGGACAATATGGACAAAAATATTACTATATAGGTGTGATTCGATCATTCACCATATAATAAAAGGTGATGGGCTTACTAGGAGTAGCACTCTCGATATGGAGACAAATGGACTTATATGTTTTGGATAACCAGCATATGCTGTGAAAAATAAAAGATTAATTAAGCATAAACATCAAAGTATTCAAGGAGATAACTTTCTTAAGCTTCGAATATAAGATCTTCATGAAAAATGTTTGACACTAGCCTGAATAACAATCTGATAAACTATATTCGTATCCAACATTGTCTTTGCTTAAACAATTTGAGAAAGATGAGGCATTTTTCGGCTATGATTTTGTGACACCATAATCGTAAAGGGTATATATGTGATATCCTAGGCGAATTCTACATCGAGAAAATACGGGAGAGATGCTGGATATATAAGTAAATAGGTCTTAGGCTTTAGTGACGAGTTTTAAAGTCATGCGTGCCTAGGTGTATGTGATACCTAGGCGTAAAAGGGAGGTGTATGTGACACCCTAGGGGTTGTATGTAACACCCCTAGCCTGAATGTTTGAGACTATCCTGAATAACAATCTGATAAACTATATTCGTATCCAACATTGTCTTTGCTTAAACAATTTGAGAAAGATGAGTAGCCTGAATGTTTGAGACTAGCCTGAATAACAATCTGATAAACTATATTCGTATCCAACATTGTCTTTGCTTAAACAATTTGAGAAAGATGAGGCATTTTTTGGCTATGATTTTGTGACACCCTAATCGTAAGGGAGATGTATGTGATATCCTAGGCGAATTCTACATCGAGAAAATATGGGAGAGATGCTGGATATATAAGTAAATAAGTCTTCGGCCTTAGTGACGAGTTTTAAAGTCATGCGTGCCTAGGTGTATGTGATACCTAGGCGTAAAAGGGAGGTGTATTTGACACCTTAGGGGTTGTATGTAACACAACCTCAAATAAACTATCGTGAATAACAATCTGATAAACTATATTCGTATCCAACATTGTCTTTGCTTAAACAATTTGAGAAAGATGAGTAGCCTGAATGTTTGAGACTAGCCTGAATAACAATTTGATAAACTATATTCGTATCCAACATTGTCTTTGCTTAAACAATTTGAGAAAGATAAGACATTTTTCGGCTATGATTTTGTGACACCCTAATTTTTCGGCTATGATTTTGTGACACTCTAATCGTAAGGGGGATGCATGTGATATTCTTAGGCTAATTCTACATCGAGAAAAAAATGAGAGAGATGCTGGATATATAAGTAAATAAGTCTTAGGCCTTAGTGACGAGTTTTAAAGTCAGTGCCTAGGTGTATGTGATACCTAGGCGTAAAAGGGAGTCTTAGGGGTTGTATGTAACACTTGGTCCAATTAGTTGGTTAACCGAAAAGCAATTGGAGAAAAAGGATATAAAACCAACGGATGCGCCAGATAGGGGTCGAACCTACGACTTTCTGCTTAGGAAACAGACGCTCTATCCACTGAGCTACAGGCGCTTTGTGTTCTCACAAAGCTAGAAAATTATATTCTAATTTATTAGAAAAAGACCACCAGGCCCACAACCCATACCTTTACCCGGCACCATTGGCCACACCAGCAGCTCAGCACGACTGTTCCTTTTCTTCACTGTTTCCGTGTCTCCAATTTTTGACTGACAATTAATATATCTACAAATCAAGGACACAAGGGACAGAGAAATAGAGGGAGGAGAAAAAACCCATCGAGAATTTCACTTTTCTTTCGTTTTTCAGCGTTTATTTATTGACCCAAAGATCAAGACTTGCAGAACGGGCAAGAAAATCACATCCCATAACCTGTTTGGCAATTTTCCACAGGTTTGAATTCCAAAAATTCCCTTCCTTCTTTATTTCAAAAGAAATTAACATGACTTAATAGTAATAAAAAGAAGAAGAAAAAAAAGACAACTTTTTGTTGCTTTTTAGTTTTCTGCATTGTCGGCAGTTTGAGAGACTTATATGTTGTGTAGGATACAGAGGATTTATCCAATATCTGAATAGAGCAGAATGAATACAAGGGATTCATATAGTCGGCCTTAACTGATTTGATTAGGGAAAGTTTTGATTTTTGCGCTTATTTTGAGCTTCTACTGCAGGTAGGGGATGTGTTTTCTTTCCTTATTGGAGGTCCAAAGGTTGATATAAGCTTTGAGAAAA
Organism: Nicotiana tabacum; assembly: GCF_000715075.1. Taxonomy (NCBI): domain Eukaryota; kingdom Viridiplantae; phylum Streptophyta; class Magnoliopsida; order Solanales; family Solanaceae; genus Nicotiana; species Nicotiana tabacum. Next base: position 43,496,494 of record NC_134087.1, read on the forward strand.
ACCTATTTGTTTATTTTGCCGGATTATTGCTTGTAAATGCAACTTTGTAGATCAGTTGCATCTTGGATATCCCGTATCTTGGCTTGCATGGGGTGAGTAACTCGATTCTTTCCCTATGTGTCTTTCTGAACTATAATTTATTGAACACTCCGCCACTCGGGGATGTTTTCTGTCTTCTTTTTCTATTTCTATCTTTATTGCTGTATAATATTGGCCTGAGATAAACTTAATTGGAGCAAAGTGCGACCCCAACTTGAGTTTGGGATTGAGGAGTAATAGTAGTTGTTATTTTGTATTTGCTTCTGCGGATAGGGATGTAGTAGTATGGCACATGTGGCCATACTATTGCCTTCAGCTTGAACCATATATATGAGGTGTGTGTGAAAGTTTATGTGAATATTTTGCTAAGATTGTAACTACAGTCATAAGGTAGTAATGAATATAGTATGTTCTCATTGAATTAAAATCCTAGATTTGCCTTTAGGCGCGGATGATCTGTTTACTCTGGGAAGAAAAAGGGAAAGTTTTGTTATTCTTGAAATTAAAGAAAATGAGACAGGGCTAAGCAAACTTATGTAAATTGCAGCTCTTGGCTTTTATTTGGTGATTTGGAATCTTTTACTTGCTTAGAGGCTAAGCAAGTGCATAAAACAGAAATGAGCTGGTTCCTTTATTTTCATGCTTTGCCTGTTATGATAAGGTGTTTCTTGCTTGAAGGACGCATTCTGCATGTAATTTTCTGTTTAGCTACTTATTAAAAAAATTGTCTTGTTGAGCTACAGCGTGAAAAGCTTTCATCTAGCCATGTATAATAGGTGTTATTCATGGATTCATAGTTTTGGTATTTTGGAGAATATTTTCGAGTCCTTATTGGTTTGGTGATGGAAAAGTTGAAGAAATAATGCAGAGCTCTTGTAATGTAAGAGTTTACTTTTGTCCGATGTCTTATATTTGGTGCAGGATAGTAATTTGTGCTGAAACTATAAGTAATCACTTTTGAGATCAATACCTAGAATTTATTAACTACTCCTATTAACTTTGTAGCTTGTAAATGCATTTAGTTATCAGTTTTCTTAGATCCTTTGTTGTTCTTGATACCTGGATTTTGAAGTTTCAATGTTTGTGACTGTTTGTGGGACCATAGATTCCCGTATTTTGATTTGTGTATGCCACTACTCTTTGGTGACTTGATTAATGATAGCCGATGGTTTGTTCATGCCCATCTGCAGCTTACATCTGTAACATGGCCCTATTAGGGCCTTACTAGGTTGTCCATGGATTTATAGCTGAATCAACTATTGTCAGTTGCTTTCTGTAGTCGCCACGGCACATCAGGTGTCCTTTCTAAAAGGTTGCAGAACAATGCATGGGCCATGGGCCATGCTTTGACACAGTTTATGTTTCCCTGAGCACTTGGTAGTTCTGAAATGGGTTCCAAACTTAGAATGTTGAATTTAGTTGGAGCTATGCTATCAAAGTTTTTTGCTCCACTAATCAATTTCAATGGTTATAAACCTGGTTGCAACAGAGCAGAAGTTGTCTTGGATGCTGTATGAAATCTCCCCATGTTGTTTCAGCGGATAGGCCATCCAAGAGACTGAAAGTTCCAAGCCAACGGTTGAGGAAAGCTAATTTAAGAGACGACTTTTGGAGCAGTAGTGCGGGCGAGATGGAGAATAGCACATTTCCTTCGCAGAGAAGTATCACATCAATTAGCACTTCAAATCCACCCCTTGATCCTCACAGTAACTCTGGCACCACGAACAACACTTCAGAATTTGTAAATCATGGCAAGTGCATCTTTTTATCTCCTTTTGTTTTGATACGAATTCCCCTAATTGTTTACCAGTAGCGACTAATCCTGCATGGGAATCAGTGACGTCTCATTATTATACGCAAATACAGAGGCAAAAATCATGACGACAATTTGGAAGAGTAGATAACCCTTGGCAGGGTACTTTCATGGGATTGCTACCGAAAAAGTTAAAAAATATCTGATAGTACATTTCTTGACTTGACTTGCTAATAAGGGGAACTCCTGAACTTTGACCCACCTAGCGACCCCAACTGCTTCAATTTCTTTTTGTCATGCCAAACTGCCTCAATGGAAAGGGCAGCCCGATGCACAAAGCATCTCGCACTCACACAGGGTCCGGGGAAGGGCCGCACCCCTAGGGATGTGATGTGGACAGCCTACCCTAATGCAAGCATTATTGATTGCTTCCACGGCTCGAATTGTGACCTATAGGTCACACGGAGACAATTTTATCGTTGCTCCAAAGCTCCTTCAAGCTGCCTCAATGAATGGGCCAAAAAATGGCTTCGTATTGGGGTTTTCTTGCAAATGTTCATATTTCTTCACCTTTTTTCTATTGGTTGACCCAAAATGTCATAAACACTTGATGCACGTGAAATTAGCTCAATGTGTGTGTGTTTTTTTTTTTAAAAATTTTAAAAGGGGGGAGGGGATCTTAGTTAGCTTTCATTTTTCTAGAAATGACTAATTTACTTATGGGCCAAAAAAAAGGACTTGTGGGCTTTGCAGAAATTCCATTATTTGAGGCATAGACTGGAGAGAGCATAACTAAGCTTCTAAAGCATGTTCTTGTGCTGTTCCGTTAATCTTTGCTCAGCTTAATAAGTTTAATACTCTGATACTCTCTGTATTTTCATTATGTATCACTGAATTAAACATTGCCTGGAGCAGGTCTACTTCTTTGGAATCAAACAAGGCAACAGTGGTGTGGAAGTAAAACATCACAGAAGCGTGCTTCAGTTCGAGAACCCAAATTAGGGTATGTGTTTTCACAAATTTGGAAGTCTAAGCATGAAGACCCTTTGACTAAAAGGAAAAAATAACAAAGGAAAGAAAGAAAATGAATTAGGCCCCTACAGGCCATTATTTGAAACTTCAAGTCTTTAGGTTTAGTAGTTTCTGCTGGTAACTATTTTCAAGGGGTTCTCTTATTCATCCTGAAACAATTTGGTTTTGAATTAGTGGTATCCTGCTACTAATTTCAACTATTGCACATTATACTGTATTAGTTAACAGTACATATACATTTTTAACAAGTCTATTCTACCATCATAAAATTGCAGTTTTGATACAAGTTACGAAACTTTACTAGGGACCAATAAGCGTTTCCCTCAACCAATTCCTCTGTCGGTTAGTAATCAAATTAGCTTAATAGTTTTTGTTTCCGTATTCCTCATAGCTAGTTGCTGACTGTTCTGCATTTTAATTATCAGGAAATGGTAGACTTTCTTGTCGATGTCTGGGAACAAGAGGGGCTTTATGATTAAACAGCTGCATATTCATCATTCTCAACCGGCTGGATTTGTGTTTTGCAAGTTTTGAAGAAGCCAGAATCCAAAAACAAATTCAAACAGCCATGTGTAATTACAGCATCTGTGTTGAGAAGAAAAACGCAACTTTTGTTACCAAATGTGCCCCCATTTCGACATGTTATCATCTAAAAAAAAGTCCCTTTTCGGCTAATTTATAGATATTAGTCAGGGTAAAGGTCAAGCACAATGAGCGTTGGCTGATTTAGATACATTGAAGGGTAGAGAATTGAATCTCTATTCATAAATATAAAGTGTTTTTATAGATGCTTGTACCTCATTATTTCTTTATTGTTTCATCTAGTGAGGCCTGTGAGTACATCCTCAGTTCTGATGTAATATCTTTTTCTTCTTTCTTATTTTGGAAATGCTTTCCATTTTCTTGCAGTTAGGAGAAGATTAAAGATTAAACATATGCTTCTTTAATATAGAAACATGCAAGTTCATGATCCAAACTGATGAAAATAAGGATGCAAGTTGAGAAATGTATATATGGGGAAATTGAGACAGCACAGAATGTCCAGGTGATTCCATAATTCAGAGTAACTTAAGCTTTCTTTTTCACCTTAAAAAGGTGCATTTAGGACGATCTACTACCGTTGGCTGACAGATTCAAACATCAATGTTTTAACGAAGGTATAGCTCCACGTACTAAACATCAGCGACATTTCTATTCCTGTCCTTTCAGATAATGGAATAATGGATTGGTTGTTTTTGCCAAAGCTTCAGTCTCACTTGAGAACCTTCAGTTAGAGGAATGCCTCGGGTTTACCCAGGCTGGGTTTTTTGGTATACTTTTGAACTGTGGTAAAAAGCTGAAGGCTCTTTCCTGGTGAACTGCTTTGGCGTGAAAGACGCAACCAATAGATGTCCATTGGCGGTTTCTTGAAACTCACTGCAATCTTTGGCTATTAGAAACTGCCCTGGAGTAGGGAATGCTATCATTTCCCTAGTAGGTAGACTGTATCCCAAACTAACTCATCTGGAGCTGAGTGGGTTCCCTCCCTCTTGTTCTGAGCTGTTTGGTAGAGGTGAATTTAAGCGGCCGTGTCAATGTTACGGACAAATCAGTTCCGGCCATAGCTGAGCCGCATGGGGAAACTCTGGAATCTTTGATCATAGATGGTTGCGGTCACAGGGGCGTATCAAGTGGAAAGGCTATGGGTTCACTTTTCGCTCATACCCTGTATTTTTGCCTAAAAATCATTAAATATTTATAAATAATAAATTTTGAACATATTAAATTAGATGAGATATGGTAGAATTGCGAATCTGAACCCATAAAGTTCAAATTCTGAATCTGCTCTCTTGTTGCGTACATGTTACTTATGCAACCTTGGTAGTAATTTCAAACCCTTGTTGATTGCTGGAGTGTGTAATCACCAATTCAGGGATTGCAATTTTAGCCAGTGCTGCACAGCAAATCGATTAGCAAATTGTGCTACAAGAGAAGCTTTCTTTCACAATATCATGTTTACTTTTAGTTGTACCGAGTCTCCACGATGTTCAATATCTCTGTTTGTGATGGTTTGGTTATGTCCGGCTCTTAGAATCATTTTAACGTTGCTTCTAGCACTTGTGTGGCTTTATGTCTTGCGTTCGTGGACTTTGGCTGTGTCATTTTTACCAAGCTCTAGTTTTGCAGGCCTCTCTTTTCCATGACGCAACCTATGTATTCATGTCTTTTTGTTATAATAAAGTAAATGGAATAATTAAAAAAGGTAATCTGATGTATAATTTCTGGCAGTGTGCACATAATGTATAATTGTATATCTACTTATCTAGTAGCTTAGCTCTCTCCCCATTTTGTATTTGCCCGCTATTATTCGGCCGGCTCTAACCTTAGGCCCCGAATTTTGCGGCCCCATTTTTAAAAATAAATAAATATTTTTATAGGCATTTCCCAATATTATCAAGTGAAAGAATTATTAGAAGAAACCGATTATTAAAATTATTAACATTTGCATCTCAAAATCTAGAAAAATAGACCTTAAATAAATTATACTCCATATGATAACTTTTTTTTAAAAATTTAGGCCTCACATTAAAGTTTGTTTGAGCTGCCCCGAGCGATATACGTTTTTTTTCTTCAATACCATTAAATCATGGACAATTTTGTCATTTCGCTCTAAATCAACTTGGTTTTCATCGTACAAAATAGTAGCTACTAAATTTGGTTACATGTCAATCGTACAAAAGATTAGTTACTGTGGATTATCACCGTATTTAATTTATATCCACTGTCAGCGTACTAAATATTGTTCACTGTCAGTGTCTGAAATTTTTATACTGTCGGTACAATTTAGTCTATTGTGGATGGTTATGTCTTATTTTTCAAATTAATGTCACTTTTCATGAGTAATTTTATTTAAAATAATATGATATTACAAAGAATTTTTACACGGTATATAATTTAAAGACGTACCCACCAGTGGTCGATGTAGTGTAGTATTACCGGGTTCAACTGAACTCATAACTTTTGACGCGGAGTAAAAATTTATGTGTAAAAATTCATTAAAATTAAAAAAACAGTAAATATGAACCCATAACTTCTAAGGGACTCAATGCTAAAAACTTTAAAAGTTAAACCCATAAGGGTTAAATCGTAAATACCCACAGTGCGACAGAGGGACAGAATTTAATTTCTGAACAACCAGTAGTACTAGCATATATTATATGCGACACAGAAATGAGCTTTATATTTAACAGACAAATGTCATCAGATCGAGACCAGCCATGTACTACTATCCCAATGTATTAAAATGATAGCCTTATATGCATGAGGCTGCTAATAAAAGGTGAGGCAGTTTCTTCTTCTTCTTCTTCTTTATTTAAAGATTCAATAGTCTGCAAAATACAGATGATCATGTCTTCATTCAGCAAGCGTGCAAGTTATGATCATGAGCTGAGCCTTGTATTTATTGTTGGTGGATTCTTGATCATCTTTGCCCTTCTTTTTCTTCTACCTATTACAGGTCAGTACGTAGTATTAGTGTAGCAAAATGACACCTTCTATTAACTTACCCCTCTTTTATATATCACGCGTTCGAGCCGTGGAAGCAGCCACTAATGTTTGCGTCAGGTTAGGCTGTCTACATCACATCCCTTGTGGTGCAGCCCTTTCCGGACCTTGCGTGAACGCAGGATGCCTTATGCACCGGGCTACCTTCCTTTTAACGTCTCTTAAATAAAAATCAAGGATGAAAACTATTTTTCCATGTAGACATATGGTTTAATTTTCTAAAGTTTCTTTCTATTTTTCACCTGTATTCAACGTGACAGATGCAGTGAAGGTAGGATCAAAGCAACCAAAGTGCGAGGGAAAATGCTTGAATTGCACACCTTGCACCCCTACCCTAATAGCTCCCATTCATCAAGCCAAACAAGACTACGGCTATTATTTACTTGCATGGAAATGCAAATGTGGAAATAAGCTTTTCCATCCTTGAGTTGATTACTTGATCAATTTAACCTCTTTTTGAATATTAGTTTTTTTTGTTTATTTTTACAAACCAATAAAAGTCCGCGTGTAATGTAGTAATATGGCTGTTGGGAGGGTTTATGATTTAAATTTGATGAGTTCAATCTTGAATAAAAAAATCATTTTCTCACCTATATTAATATTATGTATATTCCTACTATCACCTTGCATTTCTAACCATGAACTGTTTATAGGTAGAATCTACAGAATATTAACGTGGTAGCCTATGGTTAGGCGAGTTGAGACTTGTTATTTCATGGCCGAATGGATGCTGCCTTTATGGAGTAAAATTGAAAACATACAATTAGACAGATGACAAGGGAAAAGAAAAAGAGAGGGAAGGTGATTTTGACAATTTTCTTTTTCCTTTTTTTCTTCTTCTCTATTTAGTACTCATCAAGTGGGTACTTGCTTAGGTTATGCGAACATCTTTTATTAAACATAAGTTTCATAAATTGTGCTCAATTATTGAAAACCTAAGCAATTTTAGAATAGTATTTATCCCTTTCTTTGACAGGATTGCATCAAAATAATAGAGATGATTATACTGAACTCCTGAATGTGGACAGGCATACAGCTCCAATTTAGATTTTGACTCTTCCAGCCATTTAGTAATAGCTCCAACAATAAGCAACTTGTTGTAGGCTGTAGCTATTCAATAAAGTCCAATCATTTTTATCTATGTCAACCAATCCCATTCAACTATATGCTATGGATAACATCCGCCATACAGATTAAAAGGGACAGCTTACCAATTCTCTAGGGGGAAGAGATCCACAATTGTGGTTCCTGCGGTAAGGAATACTATTTTTCCTTTTAATTAAAACAGTGTCTGTTCCAGCTTAAGCATATCTCGACGATTTTACTAAATATATGCTGCCTCCCACCAAAACAAACTCTGTCCACCAAATTTAGCAAGGGCATTGTTATCAAAAGCAAAAAGCGCAAAAAAAACTCTAAAATACATTGGGACTTTTAAGCGCAAAGCAGAAATAAAGCATGGACTTTAATGAAGAAAGACGCAAATGGAGAAAAAAATACAAATATATATGTGTAGCCAAGACTAATAATTATAAGCACAAATAACAAATATATGAATAAAGAAATTGAATATTTTGTTTTACAATAAAGTGAAATATCAATTATTTAAGTTCGCCTCTTCAGGATTACGTTCATTGGCAAAGAAAAGTATGCCTTAGAACCTTGATGACAAGGCTAAAGCGTCCACTAAGTGATTTGAAGCGCTCAAAATGTTTTAAGACTCGCTTTAGGGCCTAAGCGCGCTTTAAGCATGTTATTGACAACACTGAGCAAGGGAGAAAAAAAGGTAGATGTAGTAAAATTTCATAATACCTAAACAGAGCTAAAATATCATGTAAGGTATATGTAATTTATAAATACGCCTCGATAAACAACAACAATCATTTGGTTCAAGAGAGCAGTTTCAACAGTCAGTACATGACCAAACTGTGCCAAGGTTTATACAACTGAGAAGTACTTGGATAATCGACTACTAGAACAGACAAAATTCTTAAGGATTTCTGGCTACTCAACATTAGGTAACAGAAGCTTATCTGATGATAATTAGCTTAAAGGAATTGCTCAAACTGTAACCTTATAATGCTGCAAGCAACCTGCAATTCTAATGACCACAATCTTGAAAGAAGACAGAACACTAGAAGCTCGACCTTGCTGCTGACTATAGACAAACTGGCGACGTTGCCTAGTAAAATATTCAGTGCATTCATTTCTCAGATAAACCAAATCTTATTCATACCTTTTGCAATACTTTAAGCAAAGAAGGAATGAAGATTGCTCCATCAATATATATACTCAACTTGTTGCTTTTAGTGCTCGACTGAAACGTGTTCCTCCATCTGATTAGGCTCTATTTGAGCTTCAACTACAGTCTCTGGCTGGCTTGATTCAACAGTTGATACAACCTCACACTCTTGAACATCTGCTTCACGTTCAGTAATTTGCTCGAGTTGGTTGTTTGGTTGAGAAGCAACTTCACCCATCTCTTTGGGTAAAGCATTCTGCAGAGATTTAGCTTCAGTTGATTTCTTGGATAAGCTAGATTTGCGAATAGAAGGCTTTCTTGTTTCATTGGATAAGTTGGTTTTCTCAGATGGCAGCTTTGGAAGTGACTTCCTTTGAGGCTTCTTAAAATTGAGAGGAGAATGCCCTTTGACGGGATCATTTTGAGATGCATTTTCGTCCAAGCTTAACCTACTTGGGCGCATGACACTCTCGTTGTTTCCTTCTTTGGTGGGAGAGCTCTTTCTCCTCCCAAGTTTGGGGGATTTAGCTCTTGTTGGTGGAATCTAACAACATAAGAAGGTGTTAGAGAAACACCACATAACTTGTAGATTTCAAAATAAACAGGAGGAATAAATTACTTCAGGAGAAACATCAGGTGTACACATACGAAACTAGTTAGAAAAGAATAAAGCAAATATTAGGAAATTTCTTTAGCTGAAAGCACGACATGTCTTTAGAGTTAATATTTCAAGGAAAAAAATAAATAAGAATGACTGGAGTCTGCATTATATTAAGCCATGAACAACCAGCATCCTAGCATGACTAGCAAAAGTAAGGCAGCAAACTCGGGTTAAGCTAGATAAGCCTAGAATACTTGATGGTACTTGAGATTATCACAACAAAGAGGTTCTAGCATTCACTCTGTTGTCCAAATCAATCTTGTGAATACCCACACAGCCACACTACATCTCCGTGATGTGCAAACCAAAATCCTGCTTGGGATATCACTTATTTTAGTTTTGTCAACTTGGGTAATCTGATAGCTACACCGAATAACTTCTTTCTTTTCTTTCAGAGGTAACAATGATCTTTTAGTATCTTCAGAGTAAGATCCCTGGAGTTGAATCCTTATAAAAAAGATGAGTTGGATTTTCTGATCTTTTATGAATATCCAGACTAATAGAGCTTCTAAAAAGCATAGTGACTAAGAAACAGATAAATGTCATTACAGCAAATTCTAACCGGAATAATATTTCATGTAATTATCCTTGTTCTGTGTTACATAAATCCTTCATTTATCTCGAGTACTGACATTTGTAAGGGTATTCGTACAGTTTATCAAAATACACTTAGTATTGGCAAAAAACTGCACTGACAACACAACTGGATACATAACCCTAAGCAAGTGCATGAACAGAACTTGGTATATTTATATATGTATAGATAACAAATTTACATGCACACAATTAATAGGGTCAGATGCATATACCTGAGTTTCCCTTCAGTACAGATAAATTTTGCTTAACATCACAACAGAACAATGACAACAACTACTCAATTTCAAACAAGTTAGGTCAGCTAACATTGCAGAAATGCCACAAAACTTTTGCTTAACATTGCAGAAAGAGAAAATCTTTGACACCCAATAGAAGCATTTCTGTGGTACTATCTAGTTGCCCAACTCCATTTCTTTGCCAACTGAATAGTGTAGGGAGCTCCTAAATCTTCTTATGCCACCAACTTAAGAAAGCTAGCTTTCACCATAGGCTTGCCTACTTGACTCTTCTTTGAAATTTCCTAACCTTAAGTTAAATAGATGGAGGCACTCCAACTTACAGTTGTTATGGTGATTAAGGATGTGCGTAGTAGAGTTTATAGCACAAAAGGCGAGTGTTTAAATTAAGTAATTGGCCGCAAAAAGAAAATTTATCTAGTCTAAGATTTACTGAATCAGACGCAATGCCAACAACCATGGGTGTGCTCTTCACAGTTCACTAAATATCATGCATCAATAACCACTTCTTTTTTCTTGATCATACTAAGCACTTATGATATCATTAGAAATGGTGATGAAGTCCCACTGGCTCTATCCCAATAAAGTCAATCATCACATAAATGTATCAAGAGAAATGTGCCATTTGTGGTCTAAAAGTCAAGTAACTGAACTCTCAACTCCACCAAGCTATATCCAGCTTATCCGTTGATAGCTAAGGCTTTCTTTTAGGAGCTCCGTAGTGTTGAAAAAATATATATAAATGTATCAAGGGCAATGCGCCATTAGTGGTCTAAAAGTCAAGACACTGAACTCCCGGCCCAACCAAGCTATATCAGCTAAAACATTTGATAGCTAAGGGTTTCTTTACAGATCTCAGTAGTAGTGCAATTTCTTTCTATGTAGTTCGTCGCATTCTGACAGAGCATGCAGTTTAAATGTCTAAGTTGAAAGTGTTCAAAAGATCAGCTAAAGGATTAACTTGAACCTAACTCTTTTACTACTTTCTAGAGCTTCACAAGAACAAAAGTTAAGTTGTGCTCCACATTACCTGATACGAAATATATTACTTAATTTTTAACGTATCATAACACATTTTCAGGATAAAGCAAAATGAAAATAATGAGATATTATTACACGAAGCTAAAATATCAACTACATGGAGCTTAAAAGGAACGGTAACAAAGTCATTTTGAGCTAAAGAACCACTAAATATTCAACATACTATGTTTAAGAACAGCAAAAGGTGTTTCATACTATAGAATATATATTTCTCGGCATAGTGACATATAGCACAAAATTACCTTCTTCAACTCCACCTTTGGAGGAGCAGGTTCCTGATAAAAGCTTGGCATAGGAGTTGCTTTAAATTTTAAGCTCTTCCTTAGCATTTTGATCTCAGCTTCCTGAGTTTCCTGTTAGAGAAATGAAAGAAAATAAATGGGAACGCTACAAGATAACCCTCTATAACAAGAAATGTTCTACGCCTACTAGATTCCAAAGCAGAAAAAGTCACAACACCTTAGTCTTGGCTTGCAGATTACTCTTCTCAACTTCCTTTGCATGTATTTTTTCTTCAAGCTTGGAGTAAAACTGTCCAAATGCCACAAATTAATTTTTCTTTAGTTGACTTCACGGTGGAAGGCAAGCAAGCATGTATTATAAGCGCCAGCAACACAAGCATAGAGCTAACCTCTTTCCTTTTCTCAGCTCTTTCATCACACTTGAAATTGATATCGTAGGTTGGAAGACTACCTACTTTGCGAGTTTTGGCATCTGATGCACCAGTAGGACTACTATGAAGTAATTAAGGATAAACTGAAAGATTTTTCATCCTTTGACGCTAATATAAAAAGAACTCCATAGCAAAGGAGTAAAGAGAAAGAAAAAGTACAAACTCATTTAGGATACGAAGATAACTCCGCACTTCCATCAGCTTTATTAGGGGGCACTTTCTTCAAAGGCTTCAGTTTTGTTGTTTCCCTGCAGTAACGAAATTATAGTTCACAACCTTACTGGGGAAAAAGTTATCCATAAATAAGCAACAAGGGACTTTGGCATCTTGCAAAAATGTTTCGGCTCCATGCAACAGGTACGGAACTACAAGAGCAAATGAGCAATAGGACATACTTAAGGCCTTCAGAGTGGGCAGCACTTGGAGAAGCTGATGCTACTTCAGCATGGCCTGGTTGCTGCTAGAAGACAGCAAAAAAGGAATATGATATTGATAACAATAAACAGAAGCAGATGAAGCTGCAATATTGAAATTCAGATTGTGGTTACTCTGGACTGTATGTCTATAACTGTACACCATAAATTAGACCTAAAATGGTTACCTTAGCACGATTAACATTTAGATGAGCCAATGTAGGTTTTGAATAGTACTCAGTAGTTTTCTTGTCACTGAATGATTTACTCTTTGCATCAGTGGAAGATGGCTGTTTCGGACGCGATTTGGAAGCGAGGGTACCATTTGATGCATCTTTTCCATCTTTACTTTTCTTGGCTGCGCCATTTTTAGGGCTTGAATTCTTAGTGTTCCTTGCCCTTCCTGGAGCCTTTCGCTCTTTACTGTTCTTCGCCTCATCAGATTCTTTTGCTTCATGTTCCTGTAAGTAAATAAGCGATTACATAACTGTGGTGTCAAAATGTCCTGAGTAAGTTTAAAAAGAATGGAACAAACCCCTTACCTCGGAACTGACACCAGAATTGCTTTCTGCAGTTGTCATAGCTTCACGACTGACCTCTTGGACAGAAGAGTCAACTGTTTCACTATCATTCAATACCGCAGTACTCTGGAAACTCCTCTCTAGTTCTTCAGTACTGGAACTTGCATGAGGCATCCCGTTTGGTATGCCAGCAACAACTTCAGGAAGTTGGTGAGCTCCATTTCCAAAGCCCAACCCGTTTCCAGAAACAGCTATGTTATTGACAACATCCATCATGCTCTATAATGTTTCAAAATTTGCAACCACAATTCTACAAGTCAAAATCACAAACAGAAAATGCCTCGTGAATGGAGATTACACAAGCAGAAAACGGAGGTTTTTAAAGTATAACCAAACCCCAGTAGTAGGATCTAAGCAAATACAGTCTCATGCTCGAAAAAACAACCAATCCAGCAGAAAACCAATTGTATATAAAAGGATAAAGAAAGCAATGCTACAACTACAAAAAAACTCAACTGTGAAAATTCAAGTGCCATAACACTACAAACTCTCATCTATGACAAAGACTACCTTCTATTATTTCAACCGCTTTGGTCTTTAAACAAACTAACAACACACAAATAAAACCTCAGGCTTTTCTTTATAATATACCTTACTGGCTCTCTCAGTAAGCAAGACAAATACTATTCATCAACAATGAGTCAATCCCAAATTACAAAGAACTCAAAAACCAAATCCAAGTACTGTACCAGTAGACGACAAAATAAGTAGACCGACACACTAACTCTACTAGATCTCAAAACCCAGATAAAAAGATCCAATCTTTTTGTCATTCCAAGATTCAATGCTGCAAATCCAAACCCCAAAAACCCACAACCCATTTTCACAATGCTAATCCCCACAAGATGCTCATAATGTACCAACATATATAAACATATACTTGAATACAAAGCACAACAAATGCGGTTTGCTACTGAATGCTAGTATAAACTTACCTAAACAACCATAAAAGGATCACAAGTCCATTAAATCCAAGGGATCTGATAGAATCTTGGGAAACAAAGTGAAACACCTGCTAAACAAACAAGAATCTGAAACTTGTAGTAACAATTTATGAAAATGCAACTGCTCTAAAGATGGTTTTATTTTGTTTTTCTTGAATTTTGGAAGTGAAAAGTTGTGAACTTTGAAAAGGGGTTGCTCTATTTCTTCAGATTATGACTTCGTTTCAACTCAAAAAATAGAGAGGGGGGACGGTTTCTGCTCTCGCGTGTGTGGGTGTGTGTTGGGGGGAGGGGGGTTTCAATATAATTTAGTTTCTTCTATGTATGTGACAGAAGTATTAAAACCTATATTCCAGGTCATTGTCTGATAAGAGAGAGAGAGAACACCCACTTTAAGGATAGGGAGATACAGTTTACATATGCGGTTACTGTAATCATAGGGACATCTCAATAAGTCTGCCTTACCTGCCTATATCAAAGGCTGACAATTAAAATATTATTCTTTTTTTAAAAGTTTGATTTGCTTCATTTTCCCTTGTCTTCGGATGCATATTCATTTTATATCCAGAAGGACAGCTAGGTAAACCAAAGTCACAATTTTAATTAGGACAGCTAGGCAAACTAAAGACACAATTTGAACGAGTAAAAATATAGGATAATACATACGTTCCTTTTATTTTCATCCATTTTTCAACTACACACTTAACTTCATGAGGACCTTCAATTTTTTTCGTTTTTCACATACATCTATAGTAATATTTAAGCATGACTATTACTAATTATATTTCAACTTCAATATATCACCTAAAAATGTTTTAATAATGATTTCGTGTAAATGTAGATAAATATTTCTTTGTTATTTCACTACAATGTTATGTACTTGTGTCTTGTGATCTTCCTAGCTATCGCTACCGTCATGGTGCTCCTTTTCCCTATACCTATAAATAAAATGAAACTTTCACGTGCCGTGTTAATTCTCCAATTAGTACTTACATTGCGTCAGGAGTCGGCCTCGTAATGGATCCGGCCAAAGTATGAAGACGAGGTGTCAAGTTCAAGAATCGAGGTGTCCATCGAGATCGAGGCCAGCAACGATTGAGACTAAGTATGACCGACTTCGAGTGAAGTGCAATAACGGAAATGCGAGATATCCGTAATCGGTCGAAGATCACGGCGGAAATTCCGAAACAGATCAGATCAAGGGCGGTTATTTGAACCAATCATGGGATTTACTTCCATAACTGGAATTGTAACATAATTAGGATTTCTCCGGTATATAAAGGGGAGTCTCCATCATTTGTAAACACCTTACATTCACGAATATCAAAACAATATAATATTTCTTAACTTACGTTCTTGTTCATCAGCTTATTGTGCCCTTAACTATTCTTGCATAACTAGCTCGAGGGTGTCCTAGCTCGAAGGCTCTGTTCAAACGCTGGTTTGCTTTATATTATTATCAATTTGCATCATTTGTCTTTACGTTTATCAATTGATATTGGGTGAAATCGCATATCCTTAAAACCACATTATAAGTTAAATTGTTATCCAATTTTTAGGTTAAACGGTTTGGTGCCCACCGTGGGGCCAAGGATAATAGTGATTGCTTAATATTAACCTTCATAACACACATTGTTTTTACACTTGTTCTCATAAGTGTTTTTGATTTTAAAAATCAACATGTCAAACTCTCAAGCAGTACCCACTCACATAGATACCGGCCTTGGTCTTTATGGAGAGAACGAGCACGTGGTTGCCCCGAAAAATGGAGTACGAGTACCTCCAATCAATCTCGATGTACCGCAGGCTGTAGATCTAGTCGATGTCAGTTCTCAAGTCGCTATTCGTGGAGATTTAGGCGCCGACCCTGAAAATAACATCCGTAGAGATGCCCGGGCAGCTGATCAGAATGCACAGAATGGTGAAGAATTTGGTATTAGCCTTCAAACGATATTCAATATGTTACAAACCCAGCAAGTTGCGATAGCGCAACTCCAAAATCAGAATCGAGCTCCAAGCAGAATCGAACTCGTTACATCACAGGAATTTGTTCATAGGGTCGAACTTGTACATGAGAAATTGAACGATAATGGATCGGGAACTGACCCCACCATCATGAAGATGCTCGAGAAGCTCACTAAACGGATTGAATCAGGAGAAAAGAAAATTGAGGCTGATGATAAAAGGTAGAAACGTACAACTCTCGGGTTGATCAAATACCGGGGGCACCCCTGATTCTGAAGGGTTTGGATTTGAAAAAGTTCGTACATAAGCCTTTCCCAACAAGTGCGGCTCCGAAGCCTATTATGAAGAAATTCCGCATGCCAGAAATTCCCAACTACAATGGAACCACTGATCCTAATGAGCACGTCACTTCTTATACATGCACAATAAAAGGAAATGACTTAGAAGACAATGAAATTGAATCTGTTCTATTGAAAAAAATTGGAGAAACTTTATCGAAGGGGGCAATGATATGGTACCACAATTTGCCGCCCAATTCATCGATTCTTCCACCATGCTTGTGATTCGTTCATAAAGGCACATGCTGGAGCAATAAAGGTCGCAACTAGAAATTCAGACCTCTTCAAAGTGAGATAAAAGGACAATGAGATGCTAAGGGAATTCGTATCTCGATTCCAGATAGAGCGCATGGACCTACCCCCCGGTTACCCATGATTGGGTTATCCAAGCCTTTACTCAGGGTTTGAATGAGCGAAGTTTGGTAGCATCACGTCAACTAAAGCAGAATTTGATTGAATATGGGCAGATATGCATAATCGATACAAGTCGAAGATCAAAGTCAAGGATGATCAGTTGATAACCCCGTCTAGTTCCGTTTACCCAAATAGATCTGAAGGCAGGATTCAAAGAGACAACAACAGAGAGCCCCGATCAAACAGAGATCAGTACCAACCTTATAACGCTGATCGTAAAAACAATGGACCAGGACGTAATCCCGTTCGAAATAATCAAGGTCAAAATTCCTGAGGGCTCATGAGTAAGAGTGGCTTCGATAAACATGTCGAGCCTAAAGAAGCACCACAGTTATCGGAATACAATTTTAGCATCGATACTTTAGGTATTGTGTCAGCCATTGGACGAATCAAGGATACTAGGTGGCCCAGACCCCTATAGACCGATCCAGCTCAAAGGAATCCAAATCAAATGTGCAAATACCATGGAACCCAAGGTCACAGAACCGAAGACTGCAAGCAGTTAAGGGAGGAAGTAGCTCGTTTGTTCAATGAGGGTCACCTTCGAGAGTTCTTAAGTTACCGAGCTAAAAATCACTTCAAAGATCGGGACGCAAGCAGAAAAAACAAACAAGAAGAACATCAACACGTGATTGATATGATCGTCGGTGGGGTCGATGTTCCTCAAGGCCCAATATTCAAACGCACCAAAGTGACAATCACAAGGGAGAAATGTACTCGGGATTACTTACCAAAGGATACCTTATCTTTCAACGATAAGGATGCAGAAGGAATCGAACAACCTCACAACGACGCACTGGTAATATCTATCCTTATGAATAAAATTCAAGGTAAACATTTGTTGGTTGATCCAGGTAGCTCGACAAACATTATTCGATCGAGGGTCGTATAGCAGCTCGACCTTCAGGATCAAATCGTACATGCAGCTCGAGTGCTCAACGATTTTAACATAGCAAGTGAAACTACCAAGAGGGAAATCACGTTACCAGTAAAGGTGGTAGGAACTGTCCAGGAAACAAAGTTCCATGTAATCGAAGGTGATAGAGATACATCGTGCTGCTCGGGAGACCTTGGATCCATAATATAAGGGCGGTGCCTTCAACGCTTCATCAAGTTTTGAAATTCCCAACACCGGAAGGAATCAAGAAGGTGTACGGTGAACAACCAACAACCAAAGAGATGTTTGCAATTGATGAAGTAATACCAGTATCGGCAGTAACATCAATAAAGGGACCAAATCAAAGGAAAAGCAGGAAGTCAAATAGCAACCACAGTCGCCAGCCTCGACCAGATCGGAACGACAGGAAATTATTGAGGATGATGATTGTATGATACCTCGAACCTTCGTAATCCCCAATGATTCTGACACTACAAAGTCGACGGTCGAAGAGCTGGAGCAAGTCATACTGATCGAGCATCTGCCCGATCGAAAGGTATACCTGAGCACAGAGTTAACTCTCGAGCTCAGGGAAAAACTCATTAAGTTCCTTATTAAAAATATGGATTATTTTGCTTGGTCCCACCTTAACATGACAAGGATCCCACCAGAGATTACCACTCATCGATTAAGCTTGGATCCAAAGTTCAGACCGGTGAAGTAAAAGAGAAGGCTCCAGTTCGAGGTAAAACATGCATTCATCAAAGATGAGGTAACCAAACTTCTCAAAATAGGATCCACCCGGGAAGTAAAATATCCAGAATGGTTATCAAACATAGTCATAATCCCCAAGAAAAGGAATAAACTTAGAATGTGCGTAGACTACAAAGACTTAAACAAAGCATGCCCTAAGGACTCTTTTCCTCTGCCGAATATCGATCGCATGATCGATTCCACGGCCGGACACGAGATCCTCAGCTTTCTCGATGCCTACTCCGGATACAATCAAATACAAATGAACCCGGAGGATCAGAAAAAGACTTCATTCATCACTAAGTACGCTACTTCTTGCTATACTGTAATGTCGTTTGGGCTAAAAAAATACTGGTGCTACTTATCAACGCCTAGTAAACCGAATGTTCAAAGAACAAATAGGTTAATCAATGGAGGTTTATATTGATGACATGCTAGTTAAGCCCCTGCGCGCAGAGGACCATTTGACACATTTGTAGGAAACATTCGACATATTGAGAAAATACAACCTGAAACTCAACCCAAGAAATGTGCATTTGGGGTCGGTTCAGGCAAGTTCCTCGGCTTTGTGGTGTTGAATCGGGTAATTGAGATCAACCCCAATAAAATCAATACAATCAAAGACATCACAGTCGCGGACAGCGTTAAGGCCGTACAAAGATTAACAGGGAGGATAACTGTTTTAGGCCGGTTCATCTCGAGGTCTTCAGATTGAAGTCATATGTTCTTCTCACTGCTCAAAACGAAGAAGAACTTCATTTGGACTCCAGAATGCCAACGGTCATTGAAAGAATTAAAGTTGTATCTTTCTATCCCACCATTTCTTCATACTCCGAAAGCGGACGAGCAACTCTACTTATATTTGGCAGTCTTGGAGGTCGCAGTAAGTGGCGTCCTAGTTCGAGAAGAGCAAGGTATGCAATTTTCTGTTTACTACGTTAGCCAAACTTTAGGTGAAGTAGAGACCTGATACCATACTTAGAAAAATTAGTGTTTGCTCTAATAAGAGCCTCTAGGAAATTAAAGTCGTATTTTCAATGTCACCCAATTTGTTTTGTAACCATTTATCCCCTTCGCAACATTTTGCACAAACTAGAGCTCTCTGGCCGATTGGCCAAATGGGCCGTCGAAATGAGTGGGTACGATATCGAGTATCAACACCGAATGACCATCAAGTCTCAAATCTTAGTAGACTTCATGGCCGATATTACGCCAGCCCTCGTACTCGAGGTCGAAAAGGAATTATTGCTAAAATCGAGTACATCCTCGGGGGTGTGGACCCTTTTCATAGATGGTGCTTTGAATGTGAAGGGGTCTGGGCTAGGCATCGTTTTGAAGCCACCCACAGGCAATACAATTAGACAATCTATCAAAACCCTTAAGTTGACTAACAATGAGGCCGAGTATGAGGCCATGATTGCAAGTCTCGTGCTGGCTAAAACTTTGGGAGCAGAGGTCATCGAGGCCAGGTGTGATTCCCAACTCGTGGTTAACCAAGTCAACAAAACCTTCGAGGTTCGAGAAGATCGAATGCAGAGGTACTTAGACAAATTGCAGGTAACCTTACACTGGTTCAAATAATGGACCCTCATCATGTACCTCGAGAGCAGAACGGTGAGGCCGATGCCCTTGCAAATTTGGGGTCATCAGGTGAAGATGACGAAATTAGCTCGGGGACTGTCGTACAGCTTTCAAAGTCGATAGTCGAAGAAGGCCACACTGAAATAAACTCCACAAGCCTAACTTGGTATTGGAGGAACAAATATATCGATTATCTGAAGAATGGGAAACTTCCGTCGGACCCTAAGGAATCAAGGACTTTGCGAACGAAAGTTGCACGATTCACATTGGCCGAAGATGGAACATTGTACAGAAGGATGTTCGATGGGCCATTGGAAATATGCTTGGGTCCAGGAGACACCGACTACGTCCTACGAGAAATTTACGAAGTTACTTGCAGGGACTATTCAGGTGCCGAATCACCGGTTCACAACGTCACCAGAGCATGGTATTATTGGGACAGTATGGAAAAAGATACTAAGGAATTCGTTCGAAAATGTGACAAATGCCAAAGACATGCACCGATGATCCACCAGCCCGGGGAGCAGCTTCATTCAGTCTTATCCCCATAGCCGTTCATGAAATAGGGAATGGATATCGTCGGCCCTCTGCCATCGGCCCCAGGTAAAGCAAAGTTCATTTTATTTATGATTGACTATTTCTCTAAATGGGTTGAAGCACAAGCTTTCGAGAAAGTCAGAGAGAAAGAAGTTATATACTTCATCTGGGATCACATCGTATGTCGATTCAGGATACCCGCTGATATAGTATGCAACAATGGAAAACAATTTATCGGCAACAAAATAACGAAGTTCCTCGAGGATCACAAAATAAAAAGGATATTATCTACTCCGTATCATCCTAGTGGGAACGGACAGGCTGAATCAACGAACAAGACATCATTCAGAACCTAAAGAAAAGGTTGAACAACGCTAAGGGGAAATGGAGAGAACTTTTGCCCGAAGTCCTCTGGGCATATCGGACAACGATAAAATCCAGTACGAGGGAAACACCGTTCTCCTTTGTATATGGCGTCGAAGATCTTATCCCGGTCGAAGTTGGGGAACCAAGCGTCAGGTTTCGATACACAACTGAAAAATCAAATCACGAGGCTATGAACACAAGCCTCGGATTGCTAGACGAGAAATAGGAAGCCGCCCTAGTTCGAATGGACACCCAGAAATAGAGAATCTAAAGATATTACAATCGAAGAGCCAATCTTCGGCACTTCAAAATAGGGGACTTAATTCTAAGAAAAGTCACCATAAACACTCGAGACCCAAACGAGGGAAAGCTCAGTCCAAATTGGGAAGGACCGTATCAGGTCCTCAACATCATTGGAAAAGGGTCTTACAAACTTGGCACGATGGACGACGAACAATTGCCAAATAATTGGAACATATCACTCCTTAAATGATACTATTGCTAAGGTATGGTTTTCTCCTTTTTCATTTGTATTTGATACTAACTTACTGCAAGTGTTCGATCGAAGACTTCAAGAAATTTTTCAACACAAAGACCTCAGATTTTAAAGCACATGTTGCACTTTTTTTCCCTTAGATCAGTTTTTGTCCCAAATGGATTTTTCCAACGAGGTTTTTAATGAGTCAACAATTATTTTTGCTACCTAGAGACAATTTAATAGTATCCGAGGCTTCTTTATAATCAACCTCGAATACTGGAGGGCATCACCCTCGGATGTAGTCACTCTCGGATATTATGCTCTCAATGAAGATCTCCATATCGGCAAGTCTCGATAGGTAAATTTTTTATAAAGGGCCAAACGGCCAAATGAACCGTGTCCTTATAGATTATTCGAGCTCCGATGGCAAAACACGTACCCAAGAATGATTTATGAAAAAGAAGTATTTTTTCCTTAGCACTTCCTTACCAGTTGTTCCATGCCTTAGTAAAATTTGTAGTTTGCAATTTCTATTTTACTTGTGATCTATTGCGGGAGCCGGCTCAAGTGTTGATCGCAACTGAAGCTTGAGCTAACGACCCCATACTCGGGGACTGCTGCCCAAAAAATCGACATGTTTGAATTATTAAACTCGATCATAAGACCTTGAAAAGGAAATCCTCGGATTTACAAGCCACGACCACCCCACTTGGGGACTGACACTTCGAAAAAGTTCGAAGTTGACCTAACCCTAAAATCGACCTGGTCGTGATGATGTCTATCGTAAAACTAGGCCAGCCGACACAACTCCCGAATTAACCATTTAATCAATAACAATCATTTTTAGGCCTTTAAGTAATCCGATATCTCATAATGTAAGTCTAAATAAACAGTGTGGAATAAATACACAAGCACGATATTGGGGTGTCACAAGTCACGAGCATCTACTAAGGTATGAAAATATACTAAAAACAATCTAAGGGATACAAGAGGGAGAAGAGCAGGGTTCCGAACGTCGGGCAGCTACCTTGCTAACTCTAATATCTGTGCCACTAAGCAATCAACACCCGCTACCAGGTTCAGAAATACCTGAATCTTCACACAAGGTGTAGGGAGTAATGTGAGTACGCCAACTCAGTAAGTAATAAAAATAAATGAAAGCTGAGCAGTAAGAAAACACATAAGCCACGTCATAACGCTACATCAAATGCAATACATTTCCAAAATAGTACAAAAATCATTTACTTTGTAAATCAAGCTCAGTTTCAGTAAAACCTTTTTAAAACGACTTTCAATAGTTTCAAACGAGTGATGAAACAGTGAGTAAAAAGGATAGAAACGTAAACAATCCCTCGGGCAAAACATGTACCATAAATCGCCCCTCGGGCATAATATCAACAGAACCAGCCATTCGGGCTACCTCACAATCGCTCGTAATCAGCCCCTCGGGCATAACATGAATCAAGAACAGCCCCTCGGGCAACAATATGAAACAACAACAACCCGTTGAGCTACATCATATCACTCACACTGGGTACCCGCGCTCACTGGGGGTGTAGAGACTTCGGGAGGGGCTCCTTACAACCGAAGAGCAATAAAAGGTCATCTCGTGGAATAATCAAACAAGCTCTCGTCCTCATATCAAGCCACCTCATGGCGTAACAAATCAGGCTCTCGGCCTCATAATCATGAATCAGTACAACACTATTACGGTGCACAACTCGATCCCACAATATCCTCACAACACAGGTCCTCGGTCTCACTCAGTTGAAAATCACTCAAGCCACTCGAGCAACAGTAAAACATGATGCTCAGCCCAAAATATCATTTAAAATATAAAAAACGGAGTAAATATGGCTGAGTTACGAAAACAGTAGAATACAATATGACTGAGTACAAATATGAAGTCAAAACAGTGAGGAATAGTAGTAAAAATCCCCTAAAGGTCCAGAACAGTTGGCACGAAGCCCAAATATGGTATTCAACCCAAAACATGGTAATAATTCCCAAAACACAATGATATCAAACAGTTTTTAATCAAATACGCGACTTAACAGTCATACAGGACAAACTAAGTCATAATCCCCAATGGTGCATGACCCCACACTCATCATCTAGCATGTGCGTCACCTCAAAGTAGCACAACAATGTGAAATCCGGGGTTTCATACCCTCAGGACAAACATTTACAATCATTACTTACCTCAATCCAGTCCAAACTCTAGCCCGCGATGCCCTTGCCTCTCGACTCGGTCTCCAAATGCTCCAAATCTAACCAAATATAGATTTATACCATCAAAATATGCTAAGGGAACAAAGTCCACTCGAAAATAACCAATTTACATAAAAATTCTCGAAATTGGCCAAACCTGACCCTCGGGCCCACGTCTCAAAATTCGATAAAAATCACATTAATAGAATCCTTATCCTCTCACGAGTCTATACATACCAAAATCATTAAAATCCAACATCAAATGACCATTCAAATTCCCAAAAGAATTCTCAAACTTTTTTTCCATTTTCCCCCAATTTCCACTCTAATTTCTCAAATTAAATGATGAAATTCAAGACTAAATCATGGAGAGAATACTTACCCCAATTGCTCCACTGAAAATCTCCTCCAATTTCACCTTCTCCCGAACTCTCCAATGGTTTTTTTGATATTGGACTTAAACCCTCGATTTCCAAATATAATCTGTCTGCCAAGATATTTTCTTCATCGCAAACGCGACAGCACCCTCGCGTTCACGAAACACAAAGCTTCACTGACCAAAATTCCTTCTACGTGAACGCGAGGACACTCTCGCAAACGCGATGCACAACTGACTCACCTCTTCGCGAACGCGACCTCTACTACGTGAACGCATAAAATAAATGCCTTGGGGTCCCAGCTATTCCACTTCCTCTACGCGAACGTGGCAAAACCCTCGCGAACGCGATGACCACTGACCTCAGCCCTTCGTGAATGCGGGACCACCTTCGCGAACATGAAGGCCAACTCCACTACCTCACATCCTAACCCTTCGCGAACGCGGGACATCCATCACGAACGCGAAGGTCAAAAACCTGCAACACCAACAACAATTTTTCTGCAACTTTTTCCAACATGAAATAATCCGTTCAACCACCCGAAACTCACCCAAGGCCCTAGGGACCTCAACCAAACATGCCAACATATCCCATAATACCATTCAAACTTGTTCCAACCTTCGGAATGCTCAAGACAACATCAAAATACCAAAATTACATCAAATTCAAGCCTAAGAATTCCAAAAACTTCCAAATTCCGCTTTCGATCAAAAAGTCTATCAAACCTCGTCCGAATGACCTGAAATTTTGCACACACATCACAAATGACACAACGGACCTACTCCAACTGTCAGAATTCCATTCCGACCCCTATATCAAAATCTCACCTATCAACTGTAAAACGCCAAAATTCCAATTTCGCCAATTCAAGCCTAAATCTACTCTGGACCTCCAAAACATATTTCGATCATGCTCCTAAGTCCCAAACCTAACTGAGCTAACCAAATCATAAAAATTCAAATCGAAGATTGTATACTAACAAGTCAAAACTTGGTCAATCCTTTCAAATTTTAAGCTTCAAACTGAGAATTGTTCTTCCAAATCCACTCTGATTACCCTGAAAACCAAAACAGACGATTTACATAAGTCATAATACATCATACGAGGCTAGCCATGCTCGATAACTGGAAAGCGAAGTGCAAAAGCTCAAAATGACCGGTCGGGTCGTTACATCCTCCCCCACTTAAAGATACGTTAGTCCTCGAACGTGCCCAGAGTTGTTCCGAAAACCATCAAATCGTTGTGTAACCTTACCATGCACTTACTTGGGGGTGATCCCACATTACCCTATCTCATATAGGTCCGACAACACCATGTAATTTAAATTTCATAATCCAACCTAGCCCATAAACCTTAGAACCACATTTCCACTTCTGAAATCATTTACAAGATCAGAATCTCACATCTATACTCTGAATAAGCCCGAACAAGCTGTAATAAACCATACCTACAACCTCAGATGCAATTGCATGATATACCACATAACTCAAATACTCGTAGCGATAACTTCTAATCACAGCAGTTGCTCAAAACATCCTAATACCAATAATAAATCTCTTATCAAACAAAGCCTCATTCCAACACTTTCATATACTGCCAATGATAAATGAAACACGCAGTAAGTCATAACCATTCCTCAGATCAACCATTCATGAAGCCACTCTTCATTTGGCAATGACCCTAGCAAATTTCTAAGCCGAACATCGATATTATCCTTTCAACATGCTGAAACTGAATCTATTTGTATTCATTAGAGATCCCGACGATCTCATCTAATCCAACACAGCTGCTCTAGTGACATGACACATCCATACCATCTAAAGCCACAACTCGTGCAATCCGCACACCAATAAGCAACAATCCGAATGTTCTCAATTCATGAAAAATGACTCAAATGGAAGAGCTGTACCGCAAGCTCACCAGTACCACCACAACACAATGCTGAGAACTCATCATACGTCGTAGAAACAAAACACACAAATCCAACCCGAAGGGTCATACCTCCACATAACTTCGCTGCAATGCACAACCCTATCCAAATATTGGTCCACATGAAGCACCTCTAGTCACTATGCTCAAAATCTACAACCACACACAATTTGATGTTTAGAACCAAAGCAAATCATCATAACCACGGCGAAGCAATTGACATAACATTAGATAAACCCAAAAGGACACAACCGATACGCCATCCGCCGAGCAATACCCAATACTCTTCCCGCTCGAATTCCACTGAGAGACCCTAATAAAAACCGCATCACATGTGCCTATAACCAACAAATCCTAACTCATCGCAACACGGAAAGGTAACTCATAGATCTCCGCAGATCACTAATAAGCTCAATAACAATCGAATCAATACATCCCTCAACAATACAACTCAGAGTCAACCAAGCTGACTCGAGTTAGAACACACATCCATATTGGCCTACCAATGAACCCCTTACCAAGGAGTTCCTAAAGATGCTCCTTCAACTCCTTTAACTCTACCGGTGCCATAAGATACGGTGCCCAGCACCAAATCAATACTGAAATCAACAACCCTGTCCGGCGATATACCCGGCAACAAGAAACACATCCAGAAAATCCCTCACCACCAGAACTGAATCAATGGTAGGAGTCTTTGCACTGACATCCATCACGAAGGCTAAATAAGAAGGACAACCCTTCCCAGCCATCCGCTGGGTCTTCAAAAATAAAACCACCCTACCGGGAACATAATCTATCGAACCTCGCCACTCACTCCGTGGCATTCCTGGCATAGCCAACGTCGCCGTCCTAGCGCAACAACCCAGAGTAACACAAAATTGAGACAACCAGTCTATACCCAATATCACATCCAAAATCTAACATACCAAGCAACAAAGGATCCACTTGGGTCTCCAAACTTCCAATAGTTACCACACAAGACCGATATACGCGGTCCACAACCACGACCTAACCAATTTATGAGAACTCCCAGTCTCCAAATCCATACAGCATGTGAATCACCATATCTGATCCCATCTCCACCGTCCGAATATACAACACACCTCTAATACCCAATCATCCCACGAGAGGTACTCCGATAATTCTTCTGTGCCACCAAGCAAACTCGAATATCAACAGTCGATCCAACAAGAGAGTGCCACAATACTAATGAAGTATCATCAACTCATTCACATTGTCCTTTTCTGAAACATATACCCTTATCAAGTCACACCAATTAGTAATATCATTTCCCTAATCATCTGATGTTGCCCGTACTGCCTAAGAATTTTATGACCTTCCTTTCAGAACTGAACCGTGACCTTACACATGCAAATCTCAATCCTACACAACATACCGCATATACCACACCATCATAGGATAAATATGAGAACTTCATATCCCTTTCGAGCCACACGCAACTACGTACTCAAATAGCCAAGAACTTTCCATTGATCCCATCTAGAAGAAAATCACTACATATCCCATGCTCCACACGCTCATAGAGGATATACATATCTAACAGTGGTAGAAACTGTCAAGAACTCTTCGGATTCCATTTGCACAAAACTAAACCGTCAGGACTGAATCTTTCTAACTCAACCAAGCTACGCAGGCCACTAAAACCCAAGAGCACTGCCGCGAAACACCTGTAGAAACTCATTACCAAGTAAGCACCTAAAGAACTAATCATATCCTTACCTTGCCGATCCGGCCTACTACCAAGTTATCCCATCTATCCAAGTTCCTTCTAATTTACCTTCAACTTGATACTTCTTCTCGCTATAACACCATAATTCGTCAACCCAGACACACCACATGAGACCCAAGCATAAAACCATACCGTCTAAGGCTCATAAGTTGCTGAATACTCTCTTAAATATTCCCAAGAGCACCACATTCAAAATACCTACCCTGAAGGGACTTCCTGCGAATCCGAAGTCGTTACCTTCACCTTCCTAATACTGATATATAGAATCCCATAATAATATAGAAATACCACGAGTCTTGACACCCTCCAATGCAAACCTCAGTTTCTAGCCAAATATACAACTTGAAAATCTCCAATTATTACATATGAAATCTTGAACCCATTAGAACCATTCTCGAGAGTCATCCACTCTACTCAAACCGCAATTAGACCGATCAAACGGACCGGATGACCTGTGCTCCAACAGCACTCCAACACCGCAGAACGTAACCTCACCTTAATGCAACTAAGAAACTTCCTGTTCTATGCACCTTACATCCTTTACCAATAACAACTCAAGTTATTCCGTGATTCTTATACACCCATAAAGAATAACATAACCTTTATTGAAATTTCCTTTACTCGAGCCATCCTCGGTCTCAACCTCCGTAAGCTATAACTGATTCACCAGTATACCTCAAACTTGAACCGACATAGCACATAACTGTGCAATCAACTAATCAATAATAAACTCCCCCACTTGGCTCAAAGCCATATATCAAAACACACAATAACTCATAATGTATATACTTTATTACTGCCATAATAACATAGTGAAATTAAACTCAATCTTTCATAAGCTCGTGCAACACAGACCATATAGTACTTTAAATCTTCTGCAAATCTCGCGTTTACCCTCGTAATAGTCAAGCCCACTCTCTTAAGCGACCCAAATTCAAATTGCAACACGTATATATTTCACTTTGTAAAAGAGATCTTCCAACAAATAACATAAGGATCACACAACTTCAGAACACTCTGCAGGAGTTAACCCACCTCCTTCGCCCAAACTAATAGCTCTTCATACCCTTCCGCTGTCATAAACATTACGCAATCACTTAATCTTCCTGAGTCTGAACTCATATCGCAACATGAAATTTACTTCACTCCCCAACTATAAAACATGAAAAGATTCTTCACACACCCACAACTCAGGGCTATACATCAAATCAAGATGGAAATCAAGCACCAAATAGTTCCTTGTATCCTCAAGCAGGCCCTTCTCGTCACATCCAAATCATATGAATACATCTCACAGTCACATCATACTCATCACATAGTCATCCCGCCATCACTTCCACTGATAGGAACACTACCAAACATATAAATTCAAAAAACACGTGCTCACATAATCAACACCTCAATGTTCAAGCTATAGGCAAAACCCGGCCTCAAGTCCTCCAAACTGGCCCAACATCAACACAGAGAAATCACATCTCGCCCCTCGATTAGGGGATCACAAGCCGTCTATGATTAGCCGATACCGAGCACTCATGCGCGCATACGAACACGTGGAAGGAATTCAAAGAGTTACATTTCAAGCTGAATCAAGGACGCACAATAAGAATTCAAGAATGTGGGATTTCCTAAAGGTTCTGCAGCCTCCCAAGGATAAGTACAAACGTCTCCATACCGATCTGCGAGACTCTACTAAACCTGCTCATGACTCGTGAGACCTATGTCACCTAGGCTCTGATACCAACTTGTCACGACCCTAAAACTGACCCGGTCGGGATAGCACCTATCGTGAAACTAGACCAGCTGACATAACTCCCGAGTTAACCATTTAATTAATAACAATCATTTTAGGCCTTTATTAATCAGATATCTCATAATGTAAGTCTAAATGATATCGGAGTGTCACAAGTCACGAGCATCTACTAAGGTCTGAAAATATACTAAAAACAATCTAACGGATATAAGAGGGAGAAGAGCAGGGCTGCGAACATCGGGCAGCTACCTTGCTAACCCAATGTCTCTTCCACTAAGCAATTAACACCCACTACCGAGTTTAAAAATACTTGAATCTGCACACAAGGTGCAAGGAATAATGTGAGTGCGCCAACTCAGTAAGTAATAAAAGTAAATAAAAGTTAAGCAGTAAGAAAACACGTAAGCCACGCCATAATGCTACAACAAATGCAGTACATTTCCAAAATAATACAGAAATCATTTAATTCGTAAATCAAGCTCAGTTTCAGTAAAACCTTTTTTAAAACAACTTTCAATAGTTTCAAACGAGTGATGAAACAGTGAGTAAAAATGATAGAAACGTAAACAACCCCTCGGGCAAAACATGTACCATAAATCGCCCCTCGGGCATAATATCTATAGAACCAGCCCATCGGGCTACCTCACAATTACTCGTAATCAGCCCCTCGGGCATAACATGAATCAAGAACAGCCCCTCGGGCAACAATATGAAACAACAACAGCCTATCGGGCTACATCATTCACTCACACTAGGTACTCGCGCTTACTGGAAGGTGTACAGACTCTAGGAGAGGCTCCTTACAGCCCAAGCGCAATAACAAGCCATCTCATGGCATAATCAAATGGGCTCTCAGCCTCATATCAATCCACCTCGTGGCATAATAAATTAGGCCCTCAACCTCATAATCATGAATCAGTATAACACTGCTGCGCACGCGCAGCCCGATCCCACAGTATCCTTACAACACAGGCCCTCGGCCTCACTTAGTCGGAAATCTCACAAGCCACTCGGGCAACAGTAAAACATGATGCTCAACCCAAAATATCATTTAAAATATCAAAAACGGAGTAAATATGGCTGAGTTATGAAAACATTAGAATACAGTATGATTAAGTACAAATATGAAGTCAAAACAGTGAGGAATAGTAGTAAAAATCCCCTAAGGGTCCAGAACATTTGGCACGAAGCCCAAATATGGCATTCATCCCAAAACATGGTAATAATTTCCAAAACATAATGATATCAAATAGTTTTCAATCAAATACGCGACTTAACAGTCATACGGGACGGACTAAGTCACAATCCCTAACGGTGCACAACCACATGCTCGTCATCTAGCGCGTGCATCACCTCAAAGTAGCACAACGATGTGAAATCCGGGGTTTCATACCCTCAGGACAAACATTTACAATCATTACTTACCTCAATCCGTTCCAAACTCTAGCCCGCGATGCCCTTGCCTCTTGACTCGGTCTCCAAATGCTCCAAATCTAACCAAATACAAATTTATACCATCAAAATATGCTAAGGGAACAAAGCCTACTCGAAAATAACCAATTTTGATCAAAAATCCCAAAATTAGCCAAACCCGACCCCTGGGCCCACGTCTTAGAATCCGATAAAATCATATCAATAGAATCATTATCCTCTCACGAGTCTATACATACCAAAATCATCAAAATCCGACATCAAATGCCCATTCAAATTACCAAAAGAATTCTCAAACTTTTCTTCTATTTCCCTCCAAATACCACTCTAATTTCTCAAATTAAATGATGAAATTCAAGACTAAATCATGGAATTAAACCAAATATGAGTGAAGAATACTTGCCCCAATTGCTCCACTGAAAAGCTCCTCCAATTTTACCTTCTCCCGAGCTCTCTAATGGTTTTTGTGATATTGGATTTAAACCCTCGATTTCCAAATATAATCTGTCTGCCTAGATATTTTCTTCATCGCGAACGCGGCAACACCCTCGCGTTCGCGAAGCACAAAGCTTCCTGACCAAAGTTCCTTCTACGCGAACACGAGGACCCTCTCACGAATACGATGCTCAACTGACTCACCTCTTCGCGAACGCGACCTCTACTACGCGAACGCGTAGAATAAATGCCTTGGGGTCCCAGCTATTCCAACCTCCTCTACGCGAACGTAGCAAAACCCTCGCGAATGCGATGACCACTGACCTCAGCCCTTCGCGAGCGCGAAGGACAACTCCACTGCCTTACATCCTAACCCTTCGCGAACGCGAAGGTCAAAAACCTACAACACCAACAATGATTTTTCTGCAACTTTTTCCAACATAAATTGATCCGTTCAACCACCCAAAACTCACCCGAGGCCCTCAGGACCTCAACCAAACATGCCAACATATTCCATAACATCATTCAAACTTTTTCCAACCTTCGGAACGCTCAAGACAACATCCAAATACAAAAATTATATCGGATTCAAGCCTAAGAATTCCAAAAACTTCCAAATTCCGCTTTCGATCAAAAAGTCTATCAAACCTCGTTCGAATGACCTGAAATTTTGCACACACGTTACAAATGACACAAAGGACCTACTCCAATAGTTAGAATTCCATTCCGACCCCTATATCAAAATCTCACCTATCAACCAGAAAACGCCAAAATTCCAGTTTTGCCAATTCAAGCCTAAATATATTCCGGACCTCCAAAATACATTCTGATCACGCTCCTAAGTCCCAAATCACCTAACGGAGCTAACCAAATTATAAAAATTCAAATCCGAGATCATATACTAACAAGTCAAAACTTTCAAATTTTAAGCTTCAAACTGAGAACTGTTCTTCCAAATCCACTCCGATTACCCTGAAAATCAAAACCGACAATTTACATAAGTTATAATACATCATACGGGCTAGCCATGCCCGAGAACTAGCGAGCGAAGTGCAAAAGCTCAAAACGACCGGTCGGGTCGTTACACCCTCCCCCACTTAAACATAGGTTTTTCCTCGAACATGCTTAGAGTTGTTCCGAAAACCATCAAATCGTTGTGTAACTTTACCATGAACTTACCCGAGGGTGATCCCACATCACCCTATCTCATATAGGTCCGACAACACCATGTAGCTTTAATTTCATAATCCAACCTAGCCCATAAACCTTAGAACCACATTTCCACTTCTGAAATCATCAATAAGATTAGAATCTCACATCTATACTCTGAATAAGCCCGAACAAGCTATAACAAACCATCCCTGCAACCTCAGATGCAATTACGTAATATATCACATAACTCAAACACTCGTAGTGATAACTTCTAATCACAGTAGTTGCTCAAAACAACCGAATACCAATAATAAATCTCCTATAAAATAAAGCCGCATTCCAACACTTTTGTATACTGCCAATGTTAAATGAAACATGCAGTAAGTCATAACCATTCCTCATATCAACCATTCATGAAGTCACTCCTCCTTTGGTAAGGTCCCTTGCAAATTTTTGAGTCAAACATCGATATTATCCTTCCAACATGCTGAAATCGAATCCGTTTGTATTCATTTTAGATCCCAACGATCTCATCTAATCTAACATAACTGCTCTGGTGACATGACACATCCATACCATATAAACCCACAACTCGTGCAATCCGCACACCAATAAGCAACAATCTGAACGTACTCAATTCCCGAAAAATGACTCAAATGAAAGAGCTGTAGCACAAGATCACCAGTATCACCATAACACAATGCTGAGAACCCATCACACATCGTAGAAATACTACACACGAATCCAACCTGAAGGGTCATACCTCCACATAATTTCAGTGCAATGCGCGACCCTATCCAAATACTGGTCCACATGAAGCACCTCTAGTCACTATGCTCAAAATCGACAACCACGCACAATTTGATGTTTAGAACCAAAGAAAATCATCATAACCACGACGAAGCAATTGATATAACATTACAAAAATCCAAAAGGACACAACCGATACGCCATCCGCCGAGCAATACCCAATACTCTTCCCGCTCGAATTCCACTGAGAGACCCCAATAAAAACTGCACCATATGTGCCTATAAGTAACAAATCCTAACCCCTCACAACACGGAAAGGTTACTCATAGATCTTCCTCGATCACTAATAAGCTCAATAACAATCGAATCAACATATCCCTCAACAATACAACTTGGAGTCAACCAAGCCGACTCGAGTTAGAACATACATCCATATTGGCCTACCAATGAACCCCTTACCAAGGAGTTCCTGAAGATGCTCCTTCAACTCCTTTAACTCTGCCGGTGCCATACAATACGATGCCCGACACCAAATTAATATCGTAATCAATAACCCTGTCCGGTGACATACCCGGCAGCAGGAAACACATCCGAAAAATCCCTCACCACCGGAACTGAATCAATGGTAGGAGTCTCTGCATTGACATCCATCACGAAGCCAAATAAGAAAGACAACCCTTCCCAGCCATCCGATGGGTCTTCAAAAATAAAACCACCCTACTGGGAACATAATCCGTCGAACCTTGCCATCACTCCGTGGCATTCCCGGCATAGCCAACGTCGACGTCCTAGCGCAACAACCTAGAATAACACAACACTGAGACAACCAGTCTATACTCAATATCACATCAAAAATTTAATATACCAAGCAATAAAGGATCCACTCGGGTCTCGAAACCTCCAATAGTTACCATACAAGACCGATATACGCGGTCCACAAGCCCAGTCTCTTAAGCGACCCAAACTAAAATTGCAACACGTATACATTTCACTGGTAAAAGAGATCTTCCAACAAACAACATAAGGATCACACAATTTTAGAACACTCCGCAGGAGTTAACCCTCCTGCTTCGCCCAAACAATAGCTCTTCATACCTTTCCACCGTCATAAACATTACGCAGTCACTTAATCTTCTTAAGTCTGAACTCATATCGCAACATGAAATTTACTTCACTCCCCAACTAGAAAACATGAAAAGATTCTTCACACACCCATAGCTCGGGGCTATACATCAAATCAAGATGGAAATCACGCACCAAATAGTTCCTTCTATCCTCAAGCAGACCTTTCTCATCACATCTAAATCATATGAATACATCTCACAGTCACAACATACTCATCATATAGTCATTCCGCCATCACTTCTACTGATAGGAACACTACCGAACATACAAATTAAAAAATCACGTGCTCACATAATCAACACCTCAGTGCTCAAGCTATAGGCAAAACCCGGCCTCAAGTCCTCTAGACCGGCCCAACATCAACGCACAGAAATTACATCTCGCCCCTTGATCAGGGGATCACAAGCCGTCTATGCATAGCCAATACCGAGCGCTCATGCGCGTATACGAACACGTGGAAGGAATTAAAAGAGTTATATTTCAAGTTAAATCAAGGACGCACGATAAGAATTCAAGAATATGAGATTTACTAAAGGTTCTGCAACCTCCCAAGGATAAGTATAGACGTCTCCGTACCGATCCACGGGACTCTAATAAACCTGCTCATGACTCGTGAGACCTATGTAACCTAGTCTCTGATACCAACTTGTCACGACCCTAAAACTGACCCGGTCAGGATGGCGCCTATCGTGAAACTAGACCAGCTGACACAACTCCCGAGTTAACCATTTAATTAATAACAATCATTTTTAGGCCTTTATTAATCAGATATCTCATAATGTAAGTCTAAATGAACAGTGTGGAATAAATACACAAGCCCGACATCTGGGTGTCACAAGTCACGAGCATCTACTAAGGTTTGGAAATATACTAAAAACAATCTAAGGGATACAAGAGGGAGAAAAGCAGGGCTGCGAATATCGAGCATCTACCTTGCTAACTCCAATGTCTCTTCCACTGAGCAATCAATACCCACTACCGGGTTCAGAAATACTTGAATCTGCACACAAGGTGCAGGGAGTAATGTGAGTACGCCAACTCAGTAAGTAATAAAAGTAAATGAAAACTGAGTAGTAAGAAAACACGTAAGCCACGTCATAACGCTACAACAAATGCAATACATTTCCAAAACAATACAGAAATCATTTACTTCGTAAATCAAGCTCAGTTTCAGTAAAACCTTTTTGAAACGACTTTCAATAGTTTCAAACGAGTGATAAAATAGTGAGTAAAAATGATAGAAACGTAAATAGCCCCTCAGGCATAATATCACGGGCTGGTTCACAATCACTCGTAATCAGCCCCTCGGGCAACAATATGAAACAACAACAGTCCATCGAGCTACATTATATCACTCACACCGGGTACCCGTGCTCACTGGGGGTGTACTTGCTCGGGGAGGGGCTTCTTACAGCCCAAGCGCAATAACAAGCCATCTCGTGGCATAATCAAACAGGCCCTCGACCTCATATCAAGCCACCTCGTGGCGTAACAAATCAGACCCTTAGCCTCATAATCATGAATTAGTACAACACTGCTGCGCGCGCAGCCCGATCCCATAGTATCCTCATAACACAGGCCCTCAGCCTCACTCAGTCAAAAATCTCTCAAGCCACTCGGGCAACTGTAAAATATGATGCTCAGCCCAAAATATCATTTAAAATATCAAAATGGAGTAAATATGGCTAAGTTATGAAAACAGTAGAATACAACTTGACTGAGTACAAATATGAAGTCAAAACAGTAAGGAATAGTAGTAAAAATCCCCTAAGGGTTCAGAACAGTTGGCACGAAGCCCAAATATGGTATTCAACCCAAAACATGGTAATAATTTGCAAAACACAATGATATCAAACAATTTTCAATCAAATACACGACTTAACAATCATACCGGGCGAACTAAGTCACAATCCCTAACAATGCACGACCTCACGCTCGTCATCTAGGGCGTGCGTCACCTCAAAGTAGCACAATGATATGAAATCCGGGGTTTCATACCCTCAGGACAAACATTTACAATCATTACTTACCTCAATCCGGTCCAAACTCTAGCCCGCGATGCCCTTGCCTCTCGACTCGATCTTCAAATGCTCCAAATCTAACCAAATACAGATTTATACCATCAAAATATGCTAAGGGAATAAAGCCCACTCGAAAATAACCAATTTACATCAAAAATCTCGAAATTGGCCAAACCTAACCCCCGGGCCCACATCTCAGAATCCAATAAAAATCACATCAATAGAATCCTTATCCTCTCATGAGTCTATACATACCAAAATCATCAAAATCCGACATCAAATGCCCATTCAAATCCCAAAAATCATCTCTCACTTTTCTTCCATTTCCCCCTAATTTCCACTCTAATTTCTCAAATTAAATGATGAATTTCAAGACTAAATCATGGAATTAAACCAAACATGAGTGAAGAATACTTACCCCAATTACTCCACTGAAAATCTCCTCCAATTTCACCTTCTCCCGAGCTATCCAATGGTTTTTGTGATATTGGACTTAAACCCTCGATTTCCAAATATAATATGTCTGCCCAGATATTAACTTCATCGCGAATGCGGCAGCACCCTCGCGTTCGCGAAGCATAAAGCTTCACTATCCAAAATTCCTTCTACACGAACGCGAGGACCCTCTCGCGAAAGCGATGCACAACTGACTCACCTCTTCGCGAACACGACCTCTATTACGCGAACGCGAAGAATAAATGCCTTGGGGTCCCAGCTATTCCACTTCCTCTACGCGAACGTGGCAAAACCCTCGCGAACGCAATGAACACTGACCTCAGACCTTCGCGAACACGGGACCACCTTCGCGAACGCGAAATCCAACTCCATTGCCTCACATCTTAACCCTTCGCGAATGCGGGACATCCACCGCGAACGCGGGACATCCACCGCAAACGCGAAAGTCAAAAACCTGCAACACCAACAACAGTTTTTCTACAACTTTTTCCAACATGAAATGATCCGTTCAACACCCGAAACTCACCCGAGGCCCTCGGGACCTCAACCAAACATGCCAACATATTTCATAACATCATTAAAACTTGTTCCAACCTTCAGAATGCTCAAGACAACATCAAAACATCAAAATTACATCGGATTCAAGCCTAAGAATTCCAAAAACTTCCAAATTCCGCTTTCGATCAAAAAGTCTATCAAACCTCGTCCGAATGACCTGAAATTTTGCACACACATCAAAAATGACACAACAGACCTACTCCAACTATCAAAATTCCATTCTGACTACTATATCAAAATCTCACCTATCAACCGTAAACCGCCAAAATTCCAATTTTGCCAATTCAATCCTAAATCTACTCTGGACCTCCAAATCACATTTCGATCATGCTCCTAAGTCCCAAATAACCTAACAGAGCTAACCAAATCGTAAAAAATTAAATCCGAGATCATATACTAACAAGTCAAAACTTGGTCAAACCTTTCAAATTTTAAACTTCAAACTGAGAACTGTTCTTCCAAATCCACTCTGATTAACCTGAAAACCAAAACTGATGATTTACATAAGTCTTAATGCATCATACGGGGCTAGCCATGCTCGAGAATTGGCGAGCGAAGTGCAAAAGCTCAAAACGACTGGTCAGGTCGTTACATCCTCCCCCACTTAAACATACGTTCGTCCTCAAACGTGCCCAGAGTTGTTCTGAAAACCATCAAATCATTGTGTAACCTTACCATGCACATACCTGAGGGTAATCCCAGTTCACCCTATCTCATATAGGTCCGGCAGCACCATGTAACTGAAATTTCGCAATCCAACCTAGCCCATAAACCTTAGAATCACATTTCCACCTCTGAAATCATCTATAAGATCAGAATCTCACATCTATTCTCTGAATAAGCCCGAAAAAGCTGTAACAAACCATACCTGCAACCTCAGATGCAATTACGTGATATATCACATAACTCAAACACTCGTAGTGATAATGTCTAATCATAGCATTTGCTCAAAATAACCGAATACCAATAATAAATCTCTTATCAAACAAAGCCTCATTCCAACACTTCTGTATACTGCCAATGATAAATGAAACATGCAGTAAGTCATAACCATTCCTCAGATCAACCATTCATGAAGCCACTCCTCTTTTGGCAAGGACCTTAGCAAATTTCTGAGCCGAACATCGATATTATCCTTCCAACATGCTGAAACTGAATCCGTTTGTATTCATTTTAGATCCCGATGATCTCATCTAATCCAACACAACTGCTCTGGTGACATGACACATCCATACTATCTAAATCTACAACTCGTGCAATCCGTACACCAATAAGCAACAATCCGAACGTACTCAATTCATGAAAAATGGCTCCAATGAAAGAGCTGTACCGCAAGCTCACTAGTACCACCACAACACAATGCTGAGAACACATCACACGTCGTAGAAATAGAACACACGAATCCAACCTGAAGGGTCATACCTCCACATAACTTCATTGTAATGCGCGACCCTATCCAAATATTGGTCCACATGAAGCACCTCTAGTCACTATGCTCAAAATTGACAACCATGCGCAATTTGATGTTTAGAACCAAAGTAAATCATCATAACCACGACGAAGCAATTGACATAACATTACACAAACCCAAAAGGACACAACCAACACGCCATCCGCCGAGCAATACCCAATACTCTTCCTGCTCAAATTCCACTGAGAGACCCCAATAAAAACTGCACCACATGTGCCTATAACCAACAAATCCTAACGCCTCGCAACACGGAAAGTTAACTCATAGATTTCCCCGGATCACTAATAAACTCAATAACAATCGAATCAACACATCCCTAAATAATACAACTCGGAGTCAACCAAGTCGACTCGAGTTAGAACACACATCCATATTGGCCTACCAATGAACCCCTTACCAAGGAGTTCCTGAAGATGCTCCTTAAACTCCTTTAACTCTGCTTGTGCCATACGATACGGTGCCCAGCACCAAATTAATACCAAAATCAATAACCCTGTCTAGCGATATGCCCGACTGCAGGAAACACATCCGAAAAATCCCTCACCACCGGAACTGAATCAATGGTAGGAGTCTCTACACTGACATCCATCACGAAGTCCAAATAAGAAGGAGAACCTTTCCCATCCATCCACTGGGTCTTCAAAAATAAAACCACCCTACTTGGAACATAATCCGTCGAACCTCGCCACTCACTCCGTGGCATCCCCGGCATAGCCAACATCGTCGTCCTAGTGTAGCAGCCTAGAATAACACAACACTGAGACAACCATTCGATACCTAATATCACATCCAAAATCTAACATACCAAGCAACAAAGGATCCACTCGGATCTCCAAACCTCCAATAGTTACTGTCACACCACCTTTTTCCGCGCCCGAGGGGCGCAAAGGAGTTTTTTCCAATTAAAGGACAATCGAAAGGGGATTTATTTGTTTATTTCAGAGTCGCCACTTGGGAGATTTAGGGTGTCCCAAGTCACCAATTTTAATCTCGAATCGAGGAAAAGAATGACTCTATATTACAGTCTGCGTACCAGAAATCCGGATAAGGAATTCTGTTAACCCGGGAGAAGGTGCTAGGCATTTCCGAGTTCCGTGGTTCTAGCACGGTCGCTCAACTGTTATATTCGGCTTGATTATCTGATTTTATACAAGTGTGAACTTATGTGCAAAATTTAACTTTTAACCGCTTTTATCATTTTACTGTTTTTATCAAGAATTGCAACGTTGTGAAAATGTATCTCGAACCGCGTTACAATCAATGTACCCGTGGTCGTCGACACACTTTGACTCCGTTGAGATTTGGATTTGGGTCACATCAATGTGCACCCGAGTTTAAGGAAATTAAATTATTAAAGACGCGCCTAAAGTGACTAGCGTATTTATTTTGGGTAAGACCGTGAAATTTTACTAAACGGTCCATCCCGAAGTCCAAATAATTTTTAAAAACAAATATTTACTGAGGGCCCCGCAATTTGTATTTTTATTTGGCGAGGCTCATCTTATTCTTATCTTTTTTAAAAATGAATTTGCAACGTCATGGACATGCATCTCGAACCACGTCACAATCAATGTACCCATGATTAGAAACACATTTCGACTCCGTTGAGATTTGGATTTGGGTCACATAAATGTGCACCCGAGTTTAAGAAGGTAAGATTTATTAAGGCGCGTCCTAGAGAGTCTAGCGTATTGTTATTTTAGGAGGGTTGTGAGATTTGCTAAACAACCCGTCCTGGAAACTAAATGCTTCGATAATATACATTTTAACAAGGGCCCCGCATCTTATGCGTTTTTGTTTGTCGAGGCCCATCTCATTCTTATTTTTTGAAAGGATGTCCTATGACAACTACGTTTCTTATCGCGTTTGTCTCTACTAATTGAAAACAGTAGATAGTCCTAATTAATTACATGCTTGCAAGTTGTTTGTAACAACATTCAGAAATTCTTAAAAAAATCAGAAATGAGGCTACATGCATAGTCGGCCGAACAAATAATCATGGGCCCAAATCCAGCCCACGTATGATTGGCCAGACCTGGGCCGCTGCTTGTTCGATGCGAGCCTGCTGGGTCTGTTTTGACCCGGGCTCGACCCTCGTGGGGTTGAGATTGTAAACCGTGTTCTTTATCTAAAAATGGTTTTAACAGTTATATATGAAATTTATTGGAAAGGAAAGAAATTAATTTACAGTACGATTTTCATGCTTGGCATACATTACATGCTTATACTGCACCATTGCACTAAATCTGAGATACAACCTATTACCTTGGGCATGCTCTTATCGCCATCCTATATACACAATCTAACATTCAACTACCCTTCATGGTCAGTATTAGGCCTGAAGGCTATCCCCATCATCCAAAACAAGCATAAAATTTTCTACATTACATGATATTTAAGGTAGCAAATTATGTATATAGAAAAAAAACATTCTTCAGGTCTTTTCATTTGCATTCACGCTCAAACTTCCAGCTACATTTGACAGTGTATTAGGTGTGTACCTGGTATAAAGGAACAGAAGAAGAAGGAAAGTGATCAGTTGAGTAGTATGCAACGAATACAACAGCAGCAGACACAACAACAACACAGCAACAACCAACTAAACCAAGTGTTTTCCACAGCCACAGATAACCAACAATGTCTCCCAGAATACAAGGACTAGCAGATAGTCGAGTACCAAGCCAGCAATCCCAGGAAAGAGTAGGGAAATAACAACAGTAACTGAGGGTTCAAATGCAGTAAAACCACCAGTTCAACAACCACAAACAACTCAGTCAATGCAAGCAACAGAACTTGGCCAAGACAGCTTGACCAATATGCACTCTTATACAACTTTCAGGCAGTGTTTGGTTACAATGTCTATTGGAAACTACCTTGTGTTTATGCTATTGTGATTTGGGACTCACTAGACCTCTCTTCAGACTAAAGTTTTTTTTTTCTTTCAGCCTTTTTGTTTTGTTTTTCGTTTCTGAAGACTCAAAAACCCAGCCCCCTTTTAAGTTCTCAAATGGCCTATTTATAAGCCAAATGACTCGGTGCAGCTAGGCTGCCCTCATGCTGCAACTTGCAGCCTGCCCATACCCTGTTAAACCCATGCTTGAGCATCTCTTGATGCCAGACATTGGTTCCCCACGCCTGGTTTTGTTTAATCAAGAGTGATGGGCTCATTTTATTATTCATTTTAAGCCCCATACCCTTGTGTCTTGTTCCCCATTAGTATTAGTTTAATCTTAATTAGTACCCTACTTGTCAGCTTCATTTAAACTAACCTTTTCTGCCCTTTTCAAACCCCAGATTACCCCTGTTTAAAATAGATTATTACTACCCTGCCTATTGCAGCATCAGGGCACTTTGGGCTTTGATTATTCGATTTCAGAACTGCCCCAGCCTGGCTTTTTAACTGTTTACAATGTAGTTACAAACTAACATTCATAGGTAATGCCCAACATTCAGATCACAATACAGGCCCATTCAGAATATTTGAACATTCAGTCGTAGGAGACTAATCGACGACATTTATCAGGTCGACTACACTAATTATAACAGGTAATAATCAGTCGCTCATATAAACAATACGTTCAGGGACCTAAAGGGCATCAGACAATTTTTGTTCAATTACTGGGGCCTATATGAGTTAACTTATCTGACGATTAAACTAATCGACGATCATGTTTATCACAGAGTACATTCAGAACACACACATAGAAAATCAATCGACCAAATAAAGGGTCTTTGCTAGAGATGGAAGAAAACAGACAAAGTAACAGACCAAAACAAATAACCACAACAACAAATCATGCTGACAACTCAATTAGAACTAAACAAAGAGAAAAGGAAACTTACCGAAAAAGTTTGAAATCAAAACGGACCCAAATCAGACTCAACTTCGAACTCTTGAGGCCGAACAAACTTTAATCAGGGTGTTCTCACATGAGAACACCTTGATTAAGGTCTATTAGACCTCAAACCCTTGTCAAGACCGGCCGGATTCCCCAGGTGCATGTGTTCTAAGGTCTGGATTTTCAGATCTGGATTTTTAGGAGTTGTGGGTAGATTCGGACCAAACCAAGCTTGGTTTGGTCACGAGGAAGGTCAGGGGAGTGTCTGATACAAAGATGGTGAGGTTTGGTGTAGATCGAGTTTTGTCTCGAATCTTCAAATCCAGATTCGAGACGATAGGAGGTGATTCGAGGTTCGTGGTTAGTGGATTCGTGTTCAGGGTGGTTGGATGCTTTAGGGGTGTGAGGTGGCTACCGGCGTTCATGCCGCCGGATTTTGGTGGAAGGGAAACTAGGGCGGCTTGCTAGGGTTTGGGGGTTTCAGGTTGGGGAAGGAGACGAGTGAGGGGTGGGGTTCGGATAGGGGGTGCGGGGTAAAGGGCTGAGTTTATATATGGGGAGGTTGATCGGATCTGAGCCGTTAGATCAGATGATCTCAACGGCTTGGATCTGAGGGTGAGAAATGAGACGGGGTCGTTTGGTAGTTAAACGGGGTCGTTTGGTTTAAGTGAGGGGTTGGGTCGGATTGGTTATTGGGTCGGGTTTGAACACGGGTTGCTAAAAGGGGTCCTGAGCCGTTGGATTGGCCTGGACGGACGGCTCAGATTGATTTGCCTGAAACAGCGTCGTTTCAGGAGGTGCCTGGGCAGGCCTGGACTTGGACTGGGTCTGAGTGCTGGTTGGGCCTGTTTTTGTTTCACTTCTTTTGGCCCAAATCGATTTCCTTCACTCTTTGTTTTCTACTTTCATTTTTCTTTTAAAACAAAATAAAAATAATAAATAATAAAATAACGAAATTAAAACTAAACAACAATGCAACATTTTAACACAATTATCACAAAATATTTAAGTAAGTTAACTAAAATCCTAGAACGAACGATGCACACATATATATATTTTTTGAATTTTCTTTTACTGACCGAATTATGATTTAATCATCCTAACATACATATTTTGTATTTTTGTTTGTTAATGATTAAATACAAAAATGGACAGATCCACAAATGACTAACAACACATGTCACGAAAACTCGAACAATTGTACAGCGAAACCATTTGTTACTATTTTTATTTTCTTTTGGAGTGATTGCTCGTAAAGCAAAAATCACGTGCTTACAGCTGCCCCTCTTTGCACGAAGACACGAAGGGTTTTCGCGCAAAGATAAAGCGAGCGATTTTTGCCCGTCCGAATACTCCGTGTGAAGCATTGTTTTTTTTTTTTGAAAAAGATTTGACCGAACCTTCGCTTCAGAGGTTTCCTACATATCCTGGGCCGAACAGGAATCAGGTCAATGTAGTTCGGGAAATTCTGGTAGCTGGGACTACCGTGTGACTGTAGTGCCTGGTGCTGTTGTGCGCTGTCGCATGCTGCTGTAGGATGCTACTGCTCAACCGATCTCCTTGTTACATTGCTATAAAAGGAAAAACAAGAAGTTAAGCTAGAGTATGAGATCTCATCTATCTCCAACTTGCTCTTGTTGTCTTGCTTTCTTGTCGGCTAACGCTTTCCTCTGACGCCTTTATTTTGTGACTTTGGGAGATGACGCTGGTCCTTCGCTGACGTTTGAATACCAGTTTTCATCACTTCGCTTGGTCCGCTGGGAACATGCCCTCTTCTTCAAGACTTTCAATTGTTTTCTCTGGTGGTATGGCTTTTCATCAAAATTGTTATGTTGGGCATGCTACAACGTTCCCAAACTGCTTCTTTTGAGACGCGTTCCTTTTCCTTTTGAATTGCGCGCTTGCCTCCGCAGTTGTCTGCTTCTTGGTGCTGGGGATTTTATTGTTTCCTGTTTGGGGATCTCTATTGTACCCTTCCGTCTTCAAGTGGGGTGACTGATTCCAAAATCTAGAGCTAAAAGTATTCCCGCATTATACTGGTGGGTGACCTAGAACTTAAAAGTATTCCCGCATTATACTGGTGGGCGACCTAGAACTTAAAAGTATTCCCGCATTATACTGGTGGGCGACCTAGAACTAAAATGTATTCCCGCATTATACTGGTGGGCG
Source organism: Nicotiana tabacum (assembly GCF_000715075.1). Classification (NCBI taxonomy): domain Eukaryota; kingdom Viridiplantae; phylum Streptophyta; class Magnoliopsida; order Solanales; family Solanaceae; genus Nicotiana; species Nicotiana tabacum. The sequence continues at coordinate 43,540,982 of NC_134087.1, forward strand.
ACCTAGAACTAAAATGTATTCCCGCCTTATACTGGTGGGCGACCTAGAACTAAAATGTATTCCCGTATTATACTGGTGGGCGACCTAAAACTTAAATGTATTCCCGCATTATACTGGTGGGCGACCTAGAACTTTAAATGTATTCCCGCATTATACTGGTGGGCGACCTAGAACTTAAATGTATTCCCGCATTATACTGGTGGGCGACCTAGAACTTAAAAGTATTCCCGCATTATACTGGTGGGCGACCTAGAACTTAAAAGTATTCCCGCATTATACTGGTGGGCGACCTAGAACTTAAATGTATTCCCGCATTATACTGGTGGGCGACCTAGAACTTAAAAGTATTCCCGCATTATACTGGTGGGCGACCTAGAACTTTAAATGTATTCCCGCATTATACTGGTGGGCGACCTAGAACTTAAAAGTATTCCCGCATTATACTGGTGGGCGACCTAGAACTTAAATGTATTCCCGCATTATACTGGTGGGCGACCTAGAACTTAAATGTATTCCCGCATTATACTGGTGGGCGACCTAGAACTTAAAAGTATTCCCGCATTATACTGGTGGGCGACCTAGAACTTAAAAGTATTCCCACATTATACTGGTGGGCGACCTAGAACTAAAATGTATTCCCGCATTATACTGGTGGGCGACCTAGAACTTAAAAGTATTCCCGCATTATACTGGTGGGCGACCTAGAACTTAAAAGTATTCCCGCATTATACTGGTGGGCGACCTAGAACTTAAAAAGTATTCCCGCATTATACTGGTGGGCGACCTAGAACTAAAATGTATTCCCGCATTATACTGGTGGGCGACCTAGAACTTAAAAGTATTCCCGCATTATACTGGTGGGCGACCTAGAACTTAAAAGTATTCCCGCATTATACTGGTGGGCGACCTAGAACTTAAAAGTATTCCCGCATTATACTGGTGGGCGACCTAGAACTTAAATGTATTCCCGCATTATACTGGTGGGCGACCTAGAACTTAAATGTATTCCCGCATTATACTGGTGGGCGACCTAGAACTTTAAATGTATTCCCGCATTATACTGGTGGGCGACCTAGAACTTAAATGTATTCCCGCATTATACTGGTGGGCGACCTAGAACTTTAAATGTATTCCCGCATTATACTGGTGGGCGACCTAGAACTTAAATGTATTCCCGCATTATACTGGTGGGCGACCTAGAACTTAAAGAACTTAAAAGTATTTGCGATTGTTTCCCCGTTCTTCCGAGAAAATTTTCGACAATTGGCAGAAAAATTTCTGCCCCGGTTTTTGGTGACTTCCATGGCGTTGCATTTTGCTGCCATCATCAATTCCTTGTTCTCCTGCAACAGACAAAAGGCTTTAGTCAGTTTTAATTGTGGTGGTAGAGGGTGACTTTCCGGCGAGCAACTTTTCTCTCTTCCCCTTTTCTTGCTCTGTGTCCCCATAATCGATTAACGGGCAGAGTTGCCTGCTGGGGGGTCTCTAGCCTGCTGGGGATTGGCTTTCAATTAATTCCCCTTCCTGCTTTCTCTTAAAGCACATGCTGTGGGAGTCTGCTTTTAACTCCTGAAACCACTCCCTTTATGAGCTTACTTCCTCTGACAGTGTCGGGTATGATCACTGCATTGCCTGGGACCGGCCTTTAGGACTGTTGGTATTATCCTGCATTGGATGAATTCCCCTCCGGTTTCTGGTAGTAAGCTTTGAAAAATCCTTTCAAGACACATTTTTAGGAAAAGAAATAAAAGATATGGAAAGGAGAAAATCTTTCTGAACCTATATTTTTGTGGGAGGAGAAAATCAAAAGAACTTATCTGGAGGACACAACTGGTCCCCGTGATCATGGCGTGCACCATAGATTCCCGACCCAGTCTATTTGCATCAATTGATTTGCCCGATGGTTTGACTTGTTGGGGATGATAAAGGAGTGTTCATTTCGTTTCGAATATGGTAGCTTTGCTGATCTGTCTTGTCGCCTCATAGTGCCATTCGAGGGGTTTTCACTAATGAGACTCTCTCGTTTCTCTCATCTCCCGGCGCCTTATGGTGCCTGTGAAGGTTTTCACCAATAAGACTCTCTCATTTTATATCCCTCATCTTACATCGCCTCTCGGTGCCTGTGAAGGTCTTCACCGATAAGACTCTCTCATTTTATTTCTTTCGGGAAATCGGGGTGTTGTAGATATGACTCTCCTTTCTGGAGATTCCCTTGACCATCAATTCATTTCCAGTCTTACGATCCTCTTCTTTGCTGGGGATCAGTGTATTATTCTCGGCCTTATTCGCCGGACTTGGCATCTCTCGAACATTGATCGGGAGGTCTTTTGGGTGTTGATGTTGGTTTTGGTGTGGGGTTAAAGAAAGGCTATAAAAATGAAAACAATTTGAAGGGGGATGTGCTACAACTTTTGGAATCACCTTTGTTGGAACTTAAAACATAACCTCTGCCCCAGTTTTTTGCTTGGGGATTTTATTTATTTTTTATGCTTATGTTGAGCTATGTGCGTTACGCACATTGTGCCTATTATGCACACTATGTACATTATGCATCCTATATTCACTATGATGCACACTATGACCGAGCCGTGAGGCGCCTACGTATCCTCTTTGAGGAATCAGGTCAAACGTAGTTCCCACGGTTTTGTATTTCTTGTGATTTTATCTTTTTTTTTTCCTTTTCCTTCTTTTCATTTTTTCATGTCTTTTTCTTTTTCTTTTTCTTTTTCTTTTCTTTTCTTTTTTTTCATATCTTTCCCATTAGTGATTCCAAAAGAAGGGTATTGAAAGAATAACTTAAGGCTCAAAGGGGGAAGCAAGGGTTAAACGTGTTTGGATAGAAGAAAGAATTGCCTCCGTCATCTCATTATTCAACAAATGCCAAATACAAACAAATAAACCAAAAATTGCCATAATTAAAGAAGTTACGCATAATATCTCTTGACTGCATCTGAATTGATAGCCATGTCGACACATCTACCTTCGACATCTGTCAAACACAAAGCACCATTGGACAATACTCTGGTCACGATATATGGTCCTTGCCAATTTGGGGCGAATTTGCTTTTTGCCTCGACCTGATGAGGGAGGATCTTCTTCAATACCAGCTGCCCTACTTCAAACTTCCTGGGGCGCACCTTCTTATTATACGCTCTTGCCATTCTCTTCTGGTACAGCTGACCATGGCACACTGCTGCCAATCTTTTCTCATCTATCAGGCTCAACTGTTCCAATCGAGCTTTGACCCATTCATCATCATCAATCCCGGCTTCAGCGACAATTCGGAGGGACGGAATTTCGACCTCCGCTGGTATCACGGCCTCAGTTCCATACACCAACAAATAAGGAGTTGTGCCTATAGAAGTCCGGACGGTAGTGCGGTACCCCAACAAGGCAAAGGGTAATTTCTCGTGCCATTGTCTGGACCCTTCCACCATTTTTCGCAGTATCTTCTTGATATTCTTATTGGCTGCTTCGACTGCTCCATTCGCCTTGGGACGATATGGGGTGGAATTGCGGTGTGTAATCTTGAATTGTTGGCATACCTCTTTCATCAGGCTGCTATTAAGATTCGCACCGTTATCCGTGATGATCACTTTTGGGATCCCAAATCTACAGATGATATGGGAGTGAACAAAGTCCACCACTGCCTTCTTGGTTACTGATTTGAAGGTTTTAGCCTCAACCCATTTGGTGAAGTAATCAATGGTCACTAGGATGAACCTATGACAGTTGGACGCTGCTGGCTCGATGGGCCCAATGACATCCATGCCCCATGCCACAAACGGCCAGGGTGCTGACATCGTATGTAACTCTGTTGGCGGAGAATGAATCAAATCTCCATGTATCTGGCACTGATGGCATTTCCTCACGAAAGTGATACAGTCGTGTTCCATGGTGAGCCAATAACACCCTGTTCGAAGGATCTTTCTTGCCAACACATATCCGCTCATGTGTGGTCCACAAACTCCAGCATGTACCTCAGCCATAACCGTCGTTGCTTGACTGGCATCTATGCATCTCAACAATCCCAAATCCGGAGTTCTTTTGTACAATATTCCCCCACTGAGGAAGAAACCATTCGACAAACGCCGAAGGGCTCTTTTTTGGTCTCCAGAGGCATGTTCTGGATATATCCCCATCCTGAGGTATTCCTTGATATCATGAAACCAGGGTTCGCCATCTGCTTCTTCTTCTATGGTATTGCAGTAGGCGTGCTGATCACGGACCTGGATGTGTAGAGGATCAACATACATTTTGTCAGGGTGGTGCAGCATTGATGCTAAGGTGGCCAAAGCATCTGCAACCTCATTGTGAACTCTCGGAATATGTTTGAATTTCACCGATCGAAATTGCTTGCTCAGATCATGAAAGCATTGTCGGTATGGTACGAGTTTTAGATCTCGTGTTTCCCATTCTCCCTGAATTTGATGTACCAAGAGGTCCGAGTCTCCCAAGACCAAGACGTCTTGGACATCCATGTCAGCAGCCAGGCGCAGACCCAGAATGCAAGCCTCATACTCGACCATATTGTTGGTGCAATAGAAGCGTAGTTGAGCCGTAACAGGATAATGCCGTCCTGTTTCAGAAATGAGTACTGCTCCTATTCCAACCCCTTTTGCGTTTGCAGCTCCATCGAAGAAAAGCTTCCAACCTGGTTCCTCAGGTAATTCCAAATCATTCGTATGCATCACCTCTTCGTCAGGAAAATACGTTCTTAAGGGCTCGTATTTTTCATCAACGGGATTCTCTGCCAAATGGTCTGCCAGTGCCTGGTCTTTCATGGCCGTCCTCGTTACGTAGATGATATCAAACTCTGTGAGCAGAATTTGCCACTTTGCCAACCTTCCCGTGGGCATAGGTTTCTGAAAGATATACTTCAATAGGTCCAAGCGGGATATGAGATAAGTAGTATATGAAGCCAGGTAGTGCTTCAACTTCTGAGCTACCCAAGTTAGGGCGCAACATGTTTTCTCGAGTTGAGTGTACTTGACCTCGTGCACTGTGAATTTCTTGCTAAGATAGTAGATGGCCTGCTCCTTCCTTCCTGTGTCATCATGTTTCCCCAGTACACAACCAAATGAATTTTCTAAGACCGTCAGGTAAAGGATTAGGGGTTTCCCGGGCTTAGGCGGGACCAATACGGGTGGATTAGACAGATACCCTTTGATTTGCTCGAAAGCCTCCTGACACTCTGCCGTCCAACCTACTGCAGCATCCTTTCTCAGCAGCCGAAATATGGGCTCACAAGTTGCTGTGAGTTGAGAGATGAACCTGCTGATGTAATTGAGTCTACCCAGCAAACTTATTACCTCTGTTTTGTTCCTTGGCGGTGGCAAATCTCGTATGGATTCAATTTTGGATGGGTCTAACTCAATCCCCCGTCGACTGACGATGAATCCTAGCAACTTTCCTGATGGAACCCCGAATGCGTATTTGGCCGGGTTAAGCTTGATGTCATACCTTCGGAGTCTTTGGAAAAATCTCCTTAGGTCTGCCACATGGTCCTCCTGACGCCAAGATTTGATGATCACATCATCGACGTACACCTCGATTTCCTTGTGTATCATGTCATGAAACACAGCAGTCATTGCTCGCATGTATGTTGCCCCGGCGTTCTTTAACCCGAACGGCATTACCCGATAGCAGTAGGTTCCCCATGGCGTAATAAATGCTGTCTTCTCAGCATCCTCTTCGTCCATTAGGATCTGATGATAACCCGCATAACAATCCACAAAGGATCCGATGTCGCGCCCAGCGCAATTATCGATGAGGATATGAATGTTGGGCAGCGGAAAATTATCCTTGGGACTTGCGTTGTTGAGGTTGCGATAGTCGACGCACACCCTGATTTTTCCATCCTTCTTTGGGACTGGTACCACATTGGCCAACCACTCGGGATATCGAGTGACCCGAATGACCTTCGCTTGCAACTGCTTAATCACTTCTTCTTTGATTTTTACACTCATTTCTGTTTTAAATTTCCTTAGTTTTTGCTTGACCGGAGGGTATGCCGGGTCAGTGGGCAATTTGTGAACCACTAAATTGGTGCTTAATCCAGGCATGTCGTCATATGACCATGCAAAAACATCTTTGAATTCCCTGAGGGTTTCGATCAATTTTTCTCTAACACTCGGCTCAATGTGGATACTAATTTTGGTCTCTTGGACGTTATCAGCGTCTCCTAGATTCACAGCCTCGGTGTCATTTAGTTTAGGCTTGGGTTTCTCTTCAAATTGGCACAGTTCTCTGTTTATTTCTTCGAAGGCTTCACCTTCGTCATATTCAGATTCATCGTCACAAACGACCTTTTGCATCATTGAGTCGGTTTCAGATTGATTTATTAGACTAGGTCGAAGATCTGCTGTGCATGCCATGTCATTAGAACTAGTAAAAAGAGAACTGTTCAGAAAAAAGAACAAAACAAAATTAAAATGGAACAAAAGAAAAGAGCTTTATTAAACATTGCGGGATAAAAAGGGTTCACACTTTTACAAAAACGAAAGTAAAAATTTGGATTACACCCTTGAATAATCCGGACAAACAAACAAACAAAACATTAATCAAAGCCTACTACCAAGACTCCCCTCGGACAGGAAGAGGAGTAGCCGTCCAATTGTTGGTCTTGGCCTCAGGCCCCACAAATCGTATCTCTGCTCTGTTGGAACCTTCTCCAGCTTCCACCGTATTGACATCCGCGAATAGCCTCTCAAAACTCTGATTCAGGTCTTCATTTATATCGATCAAAGGTCCTCGAATCTTTGGGACCGGTGACCCCTTGGCACTTGCTTTGACAAAAGACCTTGAGAGGCGTGGTACTGGTTTAGGCAGAAACCAGACCCTCTTCTTCATTTTTCGTGCTCTCTTCCTGTCTGCTGCGGTTGGTTTGAACCCCAATCCGAAAGTTTCCAGATTCTTAGGAAGGGAGACAGGTTGGACTATCCCTTGAAGTTCAACTCCCAGGCCTCTTCCCGGCACAAATCCATTACCCAGCATTTCTGAGACCATCATGACTGTTGCGGCAGCTACCCTAGGGTGCGGGATGATTTCTCCTTCAGAAATTTTGTTGGCCGACCCTGTATCGAGAATCTGGTAGACCCAAGGACCTTTGCCATTCGTGGTCTCTATGAAAGGTACAATGGTTCTGCCCATAGTGCATGTTGTATCCTCGCCGTGCAACACGACCTCTTGTCTTTCCCACTCGAACTTCACTGTCTGATGTAGGGTGGAAGGCACCGCTTTAGCTGCATGAATCCAGGGTCGTCCTAACAGCAGGTTATAAGAAACTGTGGCATCTAACACCTGGAATTCCATGGTAAATAGGACTGGCCCAATGGTCAGTTCAAGTACAACATCCCCCACAGTGGCTGTTCCGTTTCCGTCAAACCCCCGGACACAGATGCTATTCTCCCGGATTCTTCCACGGTCAATCTTTAACTGGTCCAGGGTGGATAATGGACAAATATTGGCGCTTGAGCCGTTATCCACCAATACTCGGGTTACCACCGAGTCTTCACATTTGACAGCTAGGTATAGAGCTTTATTGTGCTCCGTTCCTTCCACCGGCAGGTCATCATCTGAGAATGTCACTCTGTTCACCTCGAAAATCTTGCTGGCAATGGTTTCTAGGTGGTTTACAGAAATCTCACTGGGTACATGAGCCTCGTTCAATATCTTTAACAGGGCCCGACGATGTTCCTCGGAATGGAGGAGTAATGACAATAGTGAGATCTGGGCAGGTGTTTTTCTCAGCTGCTCAACCACAGAATAGTCTTGTACTTTCATCTTCCTCAGGAATTCTTCAGCCTCTTCTTCTGACACTGGCTTCTTGGTTGCCATTGGGTTGGTTTTTCTTAACTCCACCGGAGCAAAACATCGACCTGATCGAGTCAGCCCTTGCGCTTCACAACTGACTTCTTCCACCTGTTTTCCTTGGTACGTCACCACTGCCTTTTCATATTTCCAAGGCACAGCCCTGCTGTCAATCATCGGCAGTTGGACCACAGGCTTTATGGTTACCCGTTCTCTACATACCCCTTTCAACACGACTGCCGGTGTGGGCAGGATCCCTGGTATTACCAACTTGCTTGGCTCGGGTTTACTTGCTATGATGGACGGGCTCTTCCCCAATATCACTACCGTCTTGACGCCTTCTCCCTGCGACTGTACACTCGTTCCTCCACTGGTTAAGATTTCTTTCGGGGCGGCTTGGATCATCATCACTGTTTGTGAGGGTTTTCTTAATTCTCCTCCCTCACACACCAACTCAATCATGTGAGTTTCGTGGTGCGCTGGCAGTGGGTTTTGGTTGATGTTAGGAGCCTCCGGTGTCTGGACCTCGATCTTATTAGTGTCAATAAGATCCTGTATGGCATGCCTTAACTTCCAGCACTTCTCGGTATCGTGCCCGAGCATCCCTGAACAGTATTCACAACTGATTGAACGATCCAAATTCTGAGGTGGGGGATTTGGTTCTCGAGTCTGGACAGGACTCACCAAACCCAATTGCCGCAGCTTGTGGAACAAAGCGGTGTAGGTTTCTCCCAGCTCTGTGAAGGTTCTTTGCTTCCGCAACCTGTCATTCCTAGCATCTGGATTTCCCCGGAAGCCTGCCCCTGAAGGGTTTCTATATGCCCTTGGTGGAGGGTAGGTGTTTTGTGGTGGTGCGTATATGTTCTGGGGAGCCGGTGCGCGCCATTGTGGGCGAACCGGAGGTTGAGTGTATACCTGGGCTTGGTGTACGGAACAATGTGGTTCTCGAGGTGGATAGAAATTTTGTGGTGGGTTGTATGGGTAGTTTGACCTGTGAGGCCTGGGTTGGTTGTAGTGCGGCCTGCCAGCCCTGGACCAACTGCCTGCCTCGATCGTGGCAACCTCTTCTTTCTTTCTTCTCAGCGCACCTCCCGTGCCGCTTTGAATAGCCTGGGTTGTGGCCTTGAGTGCCGAATAGTTCAAGATCTTGTCCGACCTCAAACCTTCTTCTATCATGACCCCTATCTTGACCACCTCGTTGAAAGATTTTCCAACCGTTGTCACCAAGTGACCAAAGTAGGTTGGATCCAATGTCTGCAAAAAATAGTCCACCATCTCTCCCTCTCTCATGGGAGGATCGACTCTAGCTGCTTGTTCTCTCCAGCGGAACCCGAACTCGCGAAAACTTTCCCCGGGTTTCTTCCCAGTTCTCAATAACGTGAGACGGTCAGGGACTATCTCCAGATTGTACTGGAAATGACCTGCAAAAGCCTGCGCCAGATCATCCCACGTGTACCACCTGCTGAAATCCTGCCTGGTATACCATTCCAACGCAGATCCGCTCAGACTTTGGCCGAAATAAGCTATCAAAAGCTCGTCCTTGCCTCCTGCCCCTCTCATTTTGCTACAGAATCCCCGCAAATGTGCCATGGGATCACCGTGCCCTTCATATAAATCAAACTTGGGCATCTTGAACCCAGCCGGGAGTTGGACGTCTTGGAAAAGGCACAGATCTTTGTATGCCACGCTGACTTGATTGCCCAGCCCGTGCAAGTTCCTGAAGGATTGCTCCAGGCTTTTGAACTTTCTCAACACTTCATCTTGTTCAGGGGCCTTAACCGGCTTCTCAATCTCTGCCGGTACTTCCAAACGGGGATTGTAAGCTTATGGTTTGGGTGCATGGAATGTAGGCTTAGGGGGATAGTATTGGGTATCGTGAGCCTGAAACAATGGCTCACTGGTCGTTCTCTGCAAAAGGGGCTGATGTAGGTCCCACAAAAATGGGAATGTTGGGTGTTGGGAGAGGTTGATGGGGTGGTGGAGCTTGGGAATCATGAGGGCTTCTTTCTTGATGATAGAGGGGATTTGGGCGGCTTGTGGAAGGGCCAGAGTGAGGGTACTCCGGCATGTGTCCCAGTGTTTCAGGACTCTTTTGTGTTTTGGCTAGGGCTAGTTGCATTGCATTCATTTCTAGTCCCATCCTTTCAATCTTTTCCATCGCTTCTTTTAACAACTGGCTCATCGGCCTTTCTTCCTCATTGCTATTCTCCGAAGTAGTCATGCTTGTTGCTACCGGTCCTTTGGATCTGGTTTGGTATGAATGTGTTGCCAGAATTCTTTAACAACTAACTGTCTGGTATCAGACAACAACAAACTTTGTTAGCGTTAGAGCTTAACAGATTTGATCATAACACATAGAGGATGCAATGCACCTAGGCAGTTAACCGTTTCTACATGCTTTGCTTCGAACAACATGCGTCATCCCGGTTTGCACATTCGTCCCTTTAAAGTATTTTGCGAAACCCTGCGTTTTATTTTATTTACATTTTCTCTTCTTTATTTATTTAAAGCGGTCGAATCTTATGGGGATTGCCTACGTATCACGTCCCCGCGTGAATCAGACCAGGCGTAGTTCTGCCTCAAAGTAAAGACACATAGAAATTCTTCCGGAGTCACTTAATTTCATTATCAAAATTTGCTATTACACATTACTTCAAAAAAAAAAATAGCAACAATAAAGACTCCTCGGTTTTAAACTTGGTTTGAGGAAAAGAAAACAACATATGGGGAAACAACAAACAAAACGACCAGGACTCGGTCAACTAATTTTCCAACTTAGGACCCACGAGGCATCTTTCGGCCCTTTCGCGGCCCTAGGTGTAAGGCCTCTTTGCAAGCTCTTCAACTCGTTCATAATCCGGTGGACGCAGCCCATGATGGAAGCAATGAGGGTTTCCCGAGGTGTTTGCTCGCATGCCAAACATTTTAGGTAGATGTAATGCCCGATTTCGTCAATTCTTGCTCGAATGTTGTCCCTTTCTGCGAACAATTGCCTTATCTATCGGCTTTTCAATCCTAGCGTTTGTGCATTGGTGGCGAGCTGATCCTGGAACATATCCATTTGCCTTTCCATCCTTGTCATTGCATTGTAATAGCGTCTTCGGTCGGCTTGGGCATCTTGTGTTTGCTTGAAGATCCGCTCTTGCAGAGCAACATTTGTTTCCTTTGCTGCTTTGACGCTCAGTTCACAATTCCTCATGACTTGCTGTAGGCGCTTCCTCCGGGCCATTGTACCTTCTGCCCATTTGGCCCTCATCCTTGCTATGCAAGCCTCTGATTGGTCTAATTCTTCTTGGCTCTGGATGACCTGATTTCTCAAAATGGCTATCAATCTTTCGTCGGAGCAGCGCTTCTGTCGGTCGATGTTATTCTTACTGGCTTGACGAAGGCGGGCCCTCAAGGTTTGGTTCTCTTGGGCTAGCTTATCTTTTTCAGCCTGCTCTTGGGCGACTTGCACGTTGTTTTCGAATACAATCCTTTCAACTTGTCGTTTCAGCTTCCTAATTTCAACCAGGTAACCTTCCTCTTTTGCGAGCCAGTCCCATTGTCCTTGCGATGACTCAACAAAATTTCGATGGTGAGTCCGTTTGGTTGGTCGTTTCACGATGTTCTTCTTGTTCTGCCAAGTGAGATAGGCCGGCGAGAATTCACCCCTAGACACATCATTTACCCGGGTATTTGCCGTCAAGTACTGGCATTCACTCTATATGCAACGAACTGTCTTTTCAGGAAATTGGCCGTCACTGCTGACCTCGACTGCATAAGTGCTGAGATCTTCGTCCGGGTGTGGTACTTGACATCTTCCCAACTGTCTCATTACCCTGTAAGGGGCATAAGGTTGAATACCCCTGAGTCCCATCAAGAGGAAGTGAGGACCAGTGGCGGGCATGTATATGATTTCTTCCACAGAAAGCCAACCCAAAGTCCAGTTTACTTGGTCTGCGGTGATGATCCAGAGATAGGATATCCATTCTTCAAACCCTCCTGGTGATCGGAAACCTGAAACCCTTAGGCTATAACCCTCGATGCAGCCCCCATTTGTAGACATGTAGCGCATATACTGAGGATGGTGACACAAGTGTTCGATCATCCACATCTGTAACAACAAGTTGCACCCTTCGAAGAAGTCTGCTCCGGCTTTACAAGCTGTGAGGGCTCGGTATATTTCTGACATTATCATGGGAGCAAGGATGCTTTTATCGTTGGTAATCAGGATTTTGACGATTCCAGCCACCTTTAGATCGATATTTCTATCTTTTCGGGGAAACACCACAAGGCCCAAAAATGCCACCATAAAAGCGAACCGCCTATGCTCATTTCATTTTACCAGATTTCCCCTGCTGCAAATACCACTTTCTGGATCATTAAATCCTCCCTTGCTCCCGTACCTCTGGTATATGAATTGTAGGGTAGAAAAACCTCTATCCAGTTCAGCGTATGAGACTCCTTTGCTTATCTTCAACAGATCCATGAATTTGTGTGAATTCACAGCCCTTGGAGCGATCAGGTATTTGTGTCTCAAACCTTCAGTGACGTCCATGTAACCCGCCATTTCTTCTAAGGTTGGGGTGAGTTCAAAGTCTGAGAAACGGAACACGTTGTGGGCTGGATCCCAAAATGTAACTAAAGCCTTTATGATGTCGCACCGAGGCCTGACTTTCAACAAATCAACCAAACCTCCCAGGTGCAGTTTGACCTTGTCTTGCTCTGACCTTTCCAAATCCACCCACCATAATCGCACTTCCAGGGGGATTTTGCTTCTAACTGTTACCGGCAAACTTGGACTCATGCTCATTCTGCATGTTTATTGGGGTGATTAAGCAAAGATCCAGACTCATTAGACTCAAAGACACAAATTGACACACTATTTTTCTAGAAAAACGAAATTTTGGTTGTTTCTGAAAAGTACGATGTTACCTTAAAACTTTCGTTATTTGGATTGTACCTATATTTTTAAAAACAAGTTGAGCCCGATGGGGGTTGCCTATGTATCTTGCACTCGGCGAGAATCGAACTGACGTAGTTCAGGCATAAGCCGAAATTTGGAGACACACTATTTTTCTCTTGGAAATGAATCAAAGACCCTTACTAAAACAAATTAATAAGACACCCATTTTCTTTTTCTTTTTTTTTTTCAAAATTCTGGCAGAGTTTTAACCATTTTCTGGGTATTGATCTTTCAAAAATAATTATCTCCTTATCCGTTATTCCGAAACCGGTCAGCATGCAAGCCTTGAAACAAGTAAATGCATAAAGCAAGCAGGATGCAGCAGGATGGTCTTTTCATATCAGGTTGCTAGTCCTCGACGGACCCAACCCCTGTGTTGACTCCCCTAGGTCAAATGCACATGATGCAAATAAACGTTCCTACTAGGGATCCGGCATGTGGCTTTGTTATACTAAGTTCAGAACCTGGGTGTATGTTCTAGACCTGGCTTACCCGAGCGGACAACTCGAGCCAAGGATGGGAGCTGTGTACCGGTAACCAAAAGGCCATCCGATTTTGCAACTCCTCCGAATCCTCGTTCTATTTTGGCATATGACACTAACAGAAAGAAGTCACGACCAGCGTGCACTCCTCAAGAGAGAGAAAAGAGGGGTTTCGGCACAGTTTATATATACAGTCCAAGTAATATCAAAGCGGTAAAAGCAGCATTTAGCACATTTAGGCTAAAACATATAATAAAATCAGATAATAAATAAAGCCAAATAATAACGATTATTCTAAGCTCGAATTCTTAACCCTGAACGAGTGGTTCTGGGTTCTCCAGATCCCCAGCAGAGTCGCCAGAGCTGTCACACCTCCTTTTTCCGCGCCCGAGGGGCGCAAAGGAGTTTTTTCCAATTAAAGGACAATCGAAAGGGGATTTATTTGTTTATTTCAGAGTCGCCACTTGGGAGATTTAGGGTGTCCCAAGTCACCAATTTTAATCCCGAATCGAGGAAAAGAATGACTCTATATTACAGTCTGCGTACCAGAAATCCGGATAAGGAATTCTGTTAACCCGGGAGAAGGTGTTAGGCATTCCCGAGTTCCGTGGTTCTAGCACGGTCGCTCAACTGTTATATTCGGCTTGATTATCTGATTTTATACAAGTGTGAACTTATGTGCAAAATTTAACTTTTAACCGCTTTTATCATTTTACTGTTTTATCAAGAATTGCAACGTTGTGAAAATGTATCTCGAACCGCGTTACAATCAATGTACCCGTGGTCGTCGACACACTTTGACTCCGTTGAGATTTGGATTTGGGTCACATCAATGTGCACCCGAGTTCAAGGAAATTAAATTATTAAAGATGCGCCTAAAGTGACTAGCGTATTTATTTTGGGTAAGACCGTGAAATTTTACTAAACGGTCCATCCCGAAGTCCAAATAATTTTTAAAAACAAATATTTACTGAGGGCCCCGCAATTTGTATTTTTATTTGGCGAGGCTCATCTCATTCTTATCTTTTTTAAAAATGAATTTGCAACGTCATGGACATGCATCTCGAACCACGTCACAATCAATGTACCCATGATTAGAAACACATTTCGACTCCGTTGAGATTTAGATTTGGGTCACATAAATGTGCACCCGAGTTTAAGAAGGTAAGATTTATTAAGGCGCGTCCTAGAGAGTCTAGCGTATTGTTATTTTAGGAGGGTTGTGAGATTTTCTAAACAACCCGTCCTGGAAACTAAATGCTTCGATAATATACATTTTAACAAGGGCCCCGCATCTTATGCGTTTTTGTTTGTCGAGGCCCATCTCGTTCTTATTTTTTGAAAGGATGTCCTATGACAACTACGTTTCTTATCGCGTTTGTCTCTACTAATTGAAAACAGTAGATAGTCCTAATTAATTACATGCTTGCAAGTTGTTTGTAACAACATTCAGAAATTCTTAAAAAAATCAGAAATGAGGCTACATGCATAGTCGGCCGAACAAATAATCATGGGCCCAAATCCAGCCCACGCATGATTGGCCAGACCTGGGCCGCTGCTTGTTCGATGCGAGCCTGTTGGGTCTGTTTTGACCCGGGCTCGACCCTCGTGGGGTTGAGATTGTAAACCGTGTTCTTTATCTAAAAATGGTTTTAACAGTTATATATGAAATTTATTGGAAAGGAAAGAAATTAATTTACAGTACGATTTTCATGCTTGGCATACATTACATGCTTATACTGCACCATTGCACTAAATCTGAGATACAACCTATTACCTTGGGCATGCTCTTATCGCCATCCTATATACACAATCTAACATTCAACTACCCTTCATGGTCAGTATTAGGCATGAAGGCTATCCCCAGCATCCAAAACAAGCATAAAATTTTCTACATTACATGATATTTAAGGTAGCAAATTATGTATATAGAAAAAAAACATTCTTCAGGTCTTTTCATTTGCATTCACGCTCAAACTTCCAGCTACATTTGACAGAGTATTAGGTGTGTACCTGGTATAGAGGAACAGAAGAAGAAGGAAAGTGATCAGTTGAGTAGTATGCAACGAATACAGCAGCAGCAGACACAGCAACAACACAGCAACAACCAACTAAACCAAGTGTTTTCCACAGCCACAGATAACCAACAATGTCTCCCAGAATACAAGGACTAGCAGATAGTCGAGTACCAAGCCAGCAATCCCAGGAAAGAGTAGGGAAATAACAGCAGTAGCTGAGGGTTCAAATGCAGTAAAACTACCAGTTCAACAACCACGAACAACTCAGTCAATGCAAGCAACAGAACTCGGCCAAGACAGCTTTGACCAATATGCACTCTTATACAACTTTCAGGCAGTGTTTGGTTACAATGTCTATTGGAAACTACCTTGTGTTTATGCTATTGTGATTTGGGACTCACTAGACCTCTCTTCAGACTAAAGTTTTTTTTTCTTTCAGCCTTTTTGTTTTGTTTTTCTTTTCTGAAGACTCAAAAACCCAGCCCCCTTTTAAGTTCTCAAATGGCCTATTTATAAGCCAAATGACTCGGTGCAGCTAGGCTGCCCTCATGCTGCAACTTGCAGCCTGCCCATACCCTGTTAAACCCATGCTTGAGCATCTCTTGATGCCAGCCATTGGTTCCCCACGCCTGGTTTTGTTTAATCAAGAGTGATGGGCTCATTTTATTATTCATTTTAATCCCCACACCCTTGTGTCTTGTTCCCCATTAGTATTAGTTTAATCTTAATTAGTACCCTACTTGTCAGCTTCATTTAAACTAACCTTTTCTGCCCTTTTCAAACCCCAGATTACCCCTGTTTAACCTTGATTATTACTGCCCTGCCTATTGCAGCATCAGGGCACTTTGGGCTTTGATTATTCGATTTCAGAACTGCCCCAGCCTGGCTTTTTAACTGTTTACAATGTAGTTACAAACTAACATTCATAGGTAATGCCCAACATTCAGATCACAATACAGGCCCATTCAGAATATTTGAACATTCAGTCATAGGAGACTAATCGACGACATTTATCAGGTCGACTATACTAATTATAACAGGTAATAATCAGTCGCTCATACAAACAATACGTTTAGGGACCTAAAGGGCATCAGACAATTTTTGTTCAATTACTGGGGCCTATATGAGTTAACTTATCTGACGATTAAACTAATCGACGATCATGTTTATCACAGAGTACATTCAGAACACACACATAGAAAATCAATCGACCAAATAAAGGGTCTTTGCTAGAGATGGAAGAAAACAGACAAAGTAACAGACCAAAACAAATAACCACAACAACAAATCATGTTGACAACTCAATTAGAACTAAACAAAGAGAAAAGGAAACTTACCGAAAAAGTTTGAAATCAAAACGGACCCAAATCAGACTCAACTTAGAACTCTTGAGGCCGAACAAACTTTAATCAGGGTGTTCTCACATGAGAACACCTTGATTAAGGTCTATTAGACCTCAAACCCTTGTCAAGACCGGCCGGATTCCCCAGGTGCATGTGTTCTAAGGTCTGGATTTTCAGATCTGGATTTTTAGGAGTTGTGGGTAGATTCGGACCAAACCAAGCTTGGTTTGGTCACGAGGAAGGTCAGGGGAGTGTCTGATACAAAGATGGTGAGGTTTGGTGTAGATTGAGTTTTGTCTCGAATCTTCAAATCCAGATTCGAGACGATAGGAGGTGATTCGAGGTTCGTGGTTAGTGGATTCGTATTCAGGGGAGTGAGGGGGTCTTAGGGTGTTCGGGAGGTGGCCACCGGCGTTCATGCCGCCGGGTTTTGGTGGAAGGGAAACTAGGGCGGCTTGCTAGGGTTTGGGGGTTTCAGGTTGGGGAAGGAGACGAGTGAGGGGTGGGGTTCGGATAGGGGGTGCGGGGTAAAGGGCTGAGTTTATATATGGGGAGGTTGATTGGATCTGAGCCGTTAGATCAGATGATCTCAACGGCTTGGATCTGAGGGTGAGAAATGAGACGGGGTCGTTTGGTAGTTAAACGAGGTCGTTTGGTTTAAGTGAGGGGTTGGGTCGGATTGGTTATTGGGTCGGGTTTGAACACGGGTTGCTAAAAGGGGTCCTGAGCCGTTGGATTGGCCTGGACGGACGGCTCAGATTGATTTGCCTGAAACGGCGTCGTTTCAGGAGGTGCCTGGGCAGGCCTGGACTTGGACTGGGTCTGAGTGCTGGTTGGGCCTGTTTTTGTTTCACTTCTTTTGGCCCAAACCGATTTCCTTCACTCTTTGTTTTCTAATTTCATTTTTCTTTTAAAACAAAATAAAAATAATAAATAATAAAATAACGAAATTAAAACTAAACAACAATGCAACATTTTAACACAATTATCACAAAAATATTTAAGTAAGTTAACTAAAAGCCTAGAACGAACGATGCACACATATATATATTTTTTGAATTTTCTTTTACTGACCGAATTATGATTTAATCATCCTAACATACATATTTTGTATTTTTGTTTGTTAATGATTAAATGCAAAAATGGACAGATCCACAAATGACTAACAACACATGTCACGAAAACTCGAACAATTGTACAGCGAAACCATTTGTTACTATTTTTATTTTCTTTTGGAGCGATTGCTCGTAAAGCAAAAATCACGTGCTTACAGTTACCACACAAGACCGATATACGCGGTCCACAACCATGACCTAACCTATTTATGAGAACTCTAGTCTCTAAATCCATACAACACGCGAATCACCATATCCAATCCCAACTCCACCGTCCGAATATACAACACACCTCTAATACCCAATCATCCCACGAGAGATACTCCGATAATTTTTCTGTGCCACTATTCAAACTCGAATATCAACAACCGATCCAACAAGAGAGTGCCACAATACTAATGAAGTATCATCAAATCAATCACATTGACCTTTTCTGAAACATACACCCTCATCAAGCCACACCAATTAGTAATATCATTTCCCTAATCATCTGAAGCTACCCGTGTTGCCTAAGAATTTTATGACCTTCCTTTCAGAACTGAACCGTAACCTTCACATGCAAATATCAATCCTACACAACATACTGCATATACCATACCATCCTAGGGTAAATATGAGAACTTCATGTCCCTTTCGAGCCATAAGAAACTACGTACTCAACTAGACAAGAACTTTCCATTGATCCCATCTAGAAGAAAATCACTATACATCCCATGCTCCTCACGCTCGTAGAGAATATACATCTCTAATCGTGGTAGAAACCATCAAGAACTCTCCAGATTCCATTAGCACAAAACTAAATTGTCATGACTGAATCCTTCTAACTCAACCAAGCTACACAGGCCACTAAAACCCAAGAGCACTGCCGCGAAACACCTGTAGAAACTCATTACCTTGTAAGCACCTAAAGAACTAATCATATCCTTACCTTTCCGATCCGGCCTACTACCAAGCTATCTCATCTATCCAAGTTCCTTCTGATTTACCTTCAACTTGATACTTCTTCTCGCTATAACACCATAATTCCTCAACCCAGACTCACCACACGAGACCCAAGCATAAAACCACATTGTCTAAGGCTCATAAGCCGCTGAATACTCTCTTAAATATTCCCAAAAGCACCACATTCAAAATACCAACCCTTGAAAGGACTTCCTGCGAATCCAAAGTCGTTACCTTCACCTTCTTTATACTGATATATAGAATCTCATAATGATATAGAAATACCACGAGTCTTGACACCCTCCAATGCAAACCTCAGTTTCTAGCCAAATATACAACTTGAAAATCTCCAATTATTACATGTGAAATCTTGAACCCATTAGAACCATTCTCGGGAGTCATCCACTCTACTCAAACCGCAATTAGACTGATCAAATGGACCGAACGACCTGTGCTCCAATAGCACTCCAACATCGCAGAACGTAATCTTACCTTAATGCAACCAAGCAACTTTTTGGTCTATGCACCTTACATCCTTTACCAATAACAACTCAAGTCATTTTGTGATTCTCATACTCCCATAAAGCATAACATAACCTTCATTGAAATTTCCTTTACTCGAGCCATCCTCGGTCTCAACCTCCGTAAGCCATAACTGATTCACTAGTATGCCTCAAACTTGAACCGACATAGCACATAACTGTGCAATCAACTAATCAATAATAGACTCCCCCACTTGGCTCAAAGCCATAGATCAAAACACACAATAACTCATAATGCATATACTATATTACTGCCATAATACCATAGTGAGATTAAACTCAATCCTTCATAAGCTCGTGCAACACAGACCATCTAGTACTTCAAATCTTCTGCAAATCTCGCATTCACCCTCGTAACAGTCAAGCCCACTCTCTTAAGCGACCCAAATTCAAATTGCAACACATATATATTTTACTGGTAAAAGAGATCTTCCAACAAACAACATAAGGATCACACAACTTCAGAACACTCCGCAGGAGTTAACCCACATGCTTCGCCCAAACTAATAGCTCTTCATACCCTTCCACCGTCATAAACATTAAGCAATCACTTAATCTTCCTGAGTCTGAAATAAGGGTGTGCATTCGAATTGGTTTATCGATAAATCAAATCGATTATTTGTTATCGTTTTATCGATATCTGTTTATCGATTTATCGATTTCGATTTCGAAATTTTCCTTATCGAGTTATCGATTTCGATTTCAATTTTGTCCTCTTCGGTTGTCGGTTTATCGATAAACCGATAAGATATACTAAAACGACATAAAAAAATTAATTTTTTCCCTTATTCTATAATACCCTTCCCTTTACCCTAAGTCCCTAACCCTATTATTTCCTCTACCAAATTTAAGGAATGATCATATTTAAAGCTCAAGGGAATGAAGTTCAAATTAATGGAAAACAGAATTAGCTGTGATGATGTATTTTTATACCGTTGGAGTGTTGGTGGCATATATTTGATCCCTTACTTTAGTTTCATTGCATGTGCTTGTTGACATAATTTTTTTGTTATAAATGGTGTTCGTCTTATCTTAGCTTCTTTTTGTCCATATTAGTTAGGCGTGTTTATAGCGATATACTTTCCGTGGAATCCCGCAAATTTTCTTATTGGTGTAATCGATAACCGAATCAATAAGCCCCAGAAATCGATAAATCGAAATCGAAAAAATCGAAACCTTATTGAAACGATAACGATAAGCATATGTACAAATCGATAATCGATAAGTAATTATCGATAAGGGTCAAAATCGAATCGATAAATCGAATGCACACCCCTAGTCTGAACTCATATTGCAACATGAAATTTACTTCACTCCCCAACAAGAAACACATGAAAAGATTCTTCACACACCCATAACTCGGGGCTATATATCAAATCAAAATGGAAATCAAGCACCAAATAGTTCCTTCTATCCTCAAGCAGACCTTTCTCGTCACATCCAAATCATATGAATACATCTCACAGTCACATAATACTCATCACATAGTCATCCCGCCATCACTTCCACTGATAGGAACACTTCCGAACATATAAATTCAAAACGCACGTGCTCACATAATCAACGCCTTAGTGCTCAAGCTATAGGCAAAAGCCAGCCTCAAGTCCTCCAGACTGGCCCAACATCAACACATAGAAATCACACCTTGTCCCTCGATCAGGGGATCACAAGCCATCTATGCACAGCCGATACCGAGCGCTCATGCGCGCATACGAACGCGTGGAAGGAATTCAAAGAGTTACCTTTCAAGCTGAATCAAGGACGCATGATAAG
The DNA here is from genome assembly GCF_000715075.1 of Nicotiana tabacum. Lineage (NCBI taxonomy): Eukaryota > Viridiplantae > Streptophyta > Magnoliopsida > Solanales > Solanaceae > Nicotiana > Nicotiana tabacum. Next base: position 43,561,957 of record NC_134087.1, read on the forward strand.
AATTCAAGAATGTGGGATTTCCTAAAGGTTCTGCAGCCTCCCAAGGATAAGTATAGACATCTCCGTACCCATCCACGAGGCTCTACTAAACCTGCTCATGACTCGTGAGACCTATGTAATCTAGGCTCTGATACCAACTTGTCACGACCCTAAAACCGACCCGATCGTGATGGCGCCTATCGTGAAACTAGGCCAGCCGGCACAACTCCCGAATTAACCATTTAATCAATAACAATCATTTTTAGGCCTTTATTTAATTAGATATCTCATAATGTAAGTCTAAATGAATAGTGCAGAATAAATACACAAGCCCGACATCGGGGTATCACAAGTCACGAGCATCTACTAAGGTCTGAAAATATACTAAAAACAATCTAAGGGATACAAGAGGGAGAAGAGCAGGGTTGCGAACGTCGGGCAGCTACCTTGCTAACTCTAATATCTATGCCACTGAGCAATCAACACCCGCTACCAGGTTCAGAAATACCTGAATCTGCACACAAGGTGCATGGAGTAGTGTGAGTACCCCAACTCAGTAAGTAATAAAAGTAAATAAAAGTTGAGCAGTAAGAAAATGCATAAGCCATGTCATAACGCTACAGCAAATGCAGTACATTTCCAAAACAATACAAAAATCATTTACTTCGTATATCAAGCTCAGTTTCAGTAAAACCTTTTTAAAACAACTTTCAATAGTTTCAAACGAGTGATGAAACACTGATAAAAATGATAGAAACGTAAACAGCCCCTCGGGCAATACATCTACCATAAACCGCCCATCGGGCATAATATGATTCAAGAACAGCCCTTCGGGCAACAATATGAAACAACAACAGCCCGTCAGGCTACATCATATCACTCACAATAGGTACCCACACTCACTGGGGGTGTACATACTCCGGGAGGGGCTCCTTACAGCCCAAACGCAATAACAAGACATCTCGTGGCATAATCAAACAGGCTCTCAGCCTCATATCAAGCCACCTCATGGCATAAAAAATCAGGTCATCGGCCTCATAATCATGAATCAGTACAACACTGTTGCGGCGCGCAGCCCGATCCCACAGTATCCTCACAACACAGGCCCTCGGCCTCACTCAGTCAGAAATCTCTCAAGCCACTCGGGCAACAGTAAAACATGATGCTCAACCCAAAATATCATTTAAAATGTCAAAACGGAGTAAATATGGTTGAATTATGAAAACAGTAGAATACAGCATGACTGAGTACAAATATGAAGTCAAAACAGTAAGGAATAGTAGTAAAAATCCCCTAAGGGTCCAAAACAGTTGGCACGAGGCCCAAATATGGCATTGAACCGAAAACATGATAATACTTTCCAAAACAAAATAATATCAAATAGTTTTCAATCAAATACACGATCTAATAGTCATACGGGAAGGAATAAATCACAATCCTCAATGATGCACGACCTCACGCTCGTCATCTAGGGCGTGCGTCACCTCAAAGTAGCACAATGATATGAAATCCGGGGTTTCATACCCTCAGGACAAACATTTACAATTATTACTTACTTCAATCCGGTCCAAACTCTAGCCCGCGATGCCCTTGCCTCTCGACTCTGTCTCCAAATGCTCCAAATCTAACAAAATATAGATTTATACCATCAAAATATGCTAAGGGAACAAAGCCCACTCGAAAATAACCAATTTACATAAAAAATCCCGAAATTGGCCAAACCCGACCCCTGGTCCCACGTCTCTAAATCTGATAAAAATCACATCAATGGAATCCTTATCTTCTAACGAGTCTATACATACCAAAATCATCAAAATCCGACATCAAATGCCCATTCAAATTCCCAAAAGAATTCTCAAACTTTACTTCCATTTTCCCATAATTTCTACTCTAATTTCTCAAATTAAATAATGAAATTCAAGACCAAATCATGGAATTAAACCAAATATGAGTGAAGAATACTTACCCCAATTGCTCCACTGAAAATCTCCTCCTTTTCACCTTCCCCCAAGCTCTCCAATGGTTTTTGTGATATTGGACTTAAACCCTCGATTTCCAAATATAATCTGTCTGCCCAGATATTTTGTTCATCACGAACGCGGAAACACCCTCGCATTCACGAAGCACACATTCTACGCGAATGTGAGGACCCTCTCACGAATGCGATGCACAACTGACTCACCTCTTCGCGAACGTGACCTCTACTATGCGAACGCGTAGAATAAATGCCTTGGGGTCCCAGCTATTCCATTTCCTCTACTCAAACGTGGCAAAACCCCCGCGAACGCGATGACCACTGACCTCAGCCCTTCGCGAACACGGGACAACTTTCGCGAACGTGAAGGACAACTCCACTCCCTCACATCCTAACCATTTGCGAACGCGGGACATCCATCGCGAATGCGAAGGTCAAAAACCTACAACATCAACAATAATTTTTCTGTAATTTTTTCCTAACATGAAATGATCTGTTCAACCACCCGAAACTCATCCAAGGCCTTCAGGACCTCAACCAAACATGCCAACATATCCCATAACATCATTCAAACTTGTTCCAACTTTCGAAGCGCTCAAGAAAACATTAAAACACTAAAATTACATCGGATTCAAGCCTAAGAATTCCAAAAACTTCCAAATTCCGCTTTCGATCAAAAATTCTATCAAACCTCGTCTGAATGACCTGAAATTTTGCACACACATCAAAAATGACACAAAGGACCTACTCCAACTATTGGAATTCCATTCTGACCCCTATATCAAATCTCACCTATCAACCGTAAAACGACAAAATTCCAATTTCGTCAATTCATGCCTAAATCTACTCCGGACCTCCAAAACACATTCCGATCACACTCCTAAGTCCCAAATCACCTAACGGAGCTAACTAAATCATAAAAATTCAAATCTGAGATCATATACTAACAAGTCAAAACTTGGTCAAACATTTCAAATTTTAAGCTTCAAACTGAGAACTGTTCTTCCTAATCCACTCTGATTACCTTGAAAACCAAAACTAACGATTTACATAAGTCATAATACATCATACGGGGCTAGGCATGCCCGAGAACTGGCGAGAGAAGTGTAAAAGCTCAAAACGACCAGTCGGGTCGTTACAGAAGTATGGTTGAGAAACAAGCCCAAAGGGCAAATCTCAAGTTAAAGGCTACGGCCAAATTAACACAATCCAGAGGCATTTGAATTCCGTAATCAAACAAGCCTTCAAATATTTTCATAAAACCGGTTAAAAAGGGATACCCTCGGTAAATTTGCATAGGGTTTTGATAACATCAACCCTCGAAAACCTTAAGATGTACCATATTGATCGAACTCTCGAACAAACTTATGCTAAGGCATGACAAAGTTTTTCGATAACACTGAATCCTAATGGGTACAGATTTATTCCATGCTAAGGCAAAACAAATTTTTATATGATTAAACTTTTTAAGCCATAAAAAGAGAAAAAGCCACTCTTTTAAAGGCCATATCGACCCGATTTAAGTGCGTAAGGGCCATTATTTTATTTAGTTCAGGGATACACCTTCGCTCAACCAGAACCTAAGGGTTTTCTCTACTCCGAGTTTGAGCAAGTACTCACTCAATTATAGAGACTATACTAATCTAACTTCGACAAAATTATTACAAGACCAAAATGTGAGTCAAAATTCTCGCAACTTATAAAATACACTAGAATTGTCATAAGGCAAAAGTAAAACAACGTTTTCACAAAACAAGAATTGGAGACACATCGGAAAGAAAAGGGATCTTTCATATATGCAAAAATATTTACAAAGACCACTCAGGGTCTTACACAAAAAATCCAAAAAAGAAGAAAAAAATTCTAAGTGCCTAATCTTCCCTGGAAGCCTCGTCTTCATCCCCTCCACTCTCGGATCCACTCGAGCTCGCAAAACCATCATCATTAGAGAGCAAAACTTTGGCTTCAGCCTCTAGCAATTTCGCACCCTCAATCTAGGCAGCAAGGTCAAACTTACGAGCATGAACCTCCTCCAGAATCTCTCTCCGAGACTGGCATTTGGCATGCTAGGAAACACAGTATGATCGAGCCTGAGAAGCATCAGAAATATCCTTTGCTCAAGCTTGAGCAACTTCAGTATCGGCTCGGTAGATAGTCACGACCGCCTCTGCATCAGCCTTTGCCTTTTCTGCCTCAAATGTTGCCCTTGCAAGCTCAACGGCCAACCGAGCCTCGAGCTCCTCAATTTTTTGGCACGGGGCAAGATTTCCTCTTTCATGCTTTGGAGTTGATGTTCGACCGAAGACAGCTGGGCCCGAGCAGTATCTTTCTCCGAGGCAAGGCGATCCATATTCTGTTTCCACCCTAAAGTCTCCGCCTCCTTCATCTTGGCCTCCTCGCGAAGTTGCTCAATATTCTCGGCCTTCTGCTGAACCTGTAAGGTTGGAGTGTTAGTTGTCATTTCCGGATTAATATAATGAGCTTCGAAAAATTTCCAATACCTGCTCAATCAAGTCGGTTTGCCCTTTATGAGCTGTTGCCAATTTAGCTTGAAGGCCCTTGATCTCCTCTTCCTCTTGCTCAGTGAGAAGTTTTAGGGCATCTCTGTCCTCTGTAAGCTTTTTGAGATCGGCCTCACACCGATCCAGCTCTGCCCGGGATTTAGAAAATGTTTCCCGATGGAGCGTCAAGCTCTAAGAAGAAAGAAAGGAAATCAGACAAGAGGAAATAAAGACAAAGATAATATTTACAAAAGGAGCTAAGGCTCACCTGACTCAGAAGTCGATGGGCTCCATTGAAGATACTCAATGCATCACCCAAATCGAAAGTATCATCGACCCCCATGAAGCATCCAAGAAAAAGGTCTTCCCCTTTGTGGGCCATTCCCGTATCGGGGGTCCCGATGGCTTGGGCTTCCTGAATTTGCCCCTCGAAAAATGTTGGGAGGGGGGAGTCGCTAATGTCTATATCCCCAAGCGAGTCCCTTGGGGCATTCTCTTCATTTTGAAGGGCCTCAAAATTGGCCCCTTCAAGTACATCCATCGGTTGCCCATCACAGTGAGAGGCATCCTCAACTTCCGATGACTCGGGGACTTTGCTCGAGCCACCTTACGAGATCCCCTCGGTCCGAGGTTGAACCTCTTCGGTCATCACTGGCTCGGCGGCCTTTGGGACATCGACGCTCCTCTTTCGAGCAACCAGCTCGCAGGTGACATCTTCATTCTCCTCTTCTTCACCTCATAGCTGCTGAACTACATTTTCAGGCAGGGCGGCGATATCTTGCTTTGACTTGCGAGCCTTGCTCTTTTTAGGCTTTGGAGTATCGGAAGGTGAGACCCTTTTCCTCTTCTTATCCTTAGCCGGTTTTGGGGCCTCCTCTTCCCTAGGTGGGGGCGGCCTCATGATAGCATTATCTCCGAGACCTGTATGGGGGGAAATAAAGTAAAAATAAAAAAGAAACATTTCACAGAAGAGCATCAAACACGAGTAAAGAAGCTTACCTTGACTTTTGCCCTCCCATTAGCCCTTTGCCAAATTGTGCCACGATCGCTTGGCGTACGAAGAGGTCGAGGCCAGTTTCCAAACCCAGCCTTCAAGGTTTGGGATCGCACTAGGCACCCAAGAAACCGTTGCGTCATAGGAAAGGACATCAACAAGAAAAGGCAAAAGAAACAAAACGATAAACAGAAGTTATATGTGGGTTTGTACTTACTGTAGACATGTAATTTTTGACCCACGCATTAGAATCACCTCTAATAGTCCTAGTATTTTTGAGATATTTAATTGAGTTTATTTCTATAGGATTTTACTTTATTACTAATTGTAATTCTATTTCTAAGGCACAAAAATTGAAAAAAATACAAAAATAGTTTCATGCTCTATCTTATTCTATTTAGTTTAGGTTATTAATATTTTTATTGCAATATAGTTTTGTTTTTACTATAATTTTCACTTTTATTTTGAATGTAATAATCTATATAAAAATGATATATATAGTGTCATAGTATGATATAGTTTACTTTAATTAGTTAGAATTAATTTTAAATCATTTTTATAAAGAAAAGGTTTAAGCTTATTAAATTGATAGATTTAAAGGGTTATAGCCCCAAATTATAGGCCCAAATTCGGCCAAGCATGGCCCAAATCGGGCAGCCCGCTTCTTCCTTAACCCAACCCTATTCCCTCAGCCCAATCCCATCTCCTAAACCGGACCGACCCAGTAACCCGCCCCACTTCCCACACTAAATCCTAGCCATTCATTCTATCCAATCCAACATCCCTTATTCCTTGCCCCATCATATATAAACCTAATATTAAAAAAAAAACTAACCCTAACTCTATCTACCCAGCGGCGCCCTCACCCTTCCCAACTCGCTGCCCGCCTCCAAACTCGCCGGAACTCGTCCAAACCCGGCGAGTTCACTCGTTGGTCCCCCCATAGTCCCCCCTCTCTCTCTTCTCCTTCTTCCACGTCACTCAAATCGTACCAAATCTCATCATTTCAATTCGATTCACGCATTTTTTTCACTCTTTTTGTTTTGTTGGAACAAATCCGAAGCCCTTGGATAAATATTAGAAAAATGGGATCCGTTGGATTAAAGTTTTGATCCAAAGCCTTCCATTTTTCTGATTTTTGTTAAAACGAGATTTTCGGGATCTTTTGGAGGCCCACACGCAATTTTGGTGAATAAGGATAGAAGGTTCAAGACCCCCTATATATTGGGGGATTTCTCAAATTTTTGGGGAGGAGTTCAGAAGAAAAATCGAAAAATCTGGGAGAAAAATCGAAAAATCGAAAAAAGAGGCTCTAGGGTTCTTTCAGTTTTTTTAGTTTTCTTATGTTTGATTTGCTTTTCCAAAAAAACAAAATACAAAAATAGTTTAAGTTCAGATTTTGTTCGAATTTTTTTTCCATTTCGAAAAATCAGAAAATTCCCCAAACATACTTCAGTTTCTTCTTTTGATTTTGAAGTTGGTTCGAGTTCATCGGCGCCGTCCGAGTTGTTGCTACTAATCTACGGTTCCTGCTCTATTTCATCGCTATTTTTCTCGCTTGGATTTGAAGCCTTGTACTCTCGGATTTCTCACATATTAAAGCTGGTTCACTTCTCTTTTCCCTCCCTTTATTTCTGTTGTGAATCGAGCCTTAGGCAAGCCGTTAAAAGAATTTATCGTTAGGAGGTTTAATAATTTCGTTTTAGGCAGTTTATCTTATTTTAACTGTCGGGGTTTTGTTTAGCTTCATCTGCCAAATTCTGCTAATGCTCGAGTGAGCGTAGGTTTGGTCGAGTATGGAAATGTTACGGTGAATGTGTTTCAAGGCTTAAAGTGTTCTGTTGAGCGTATAATGTTATCGTGCTTGTCTTCAGTCTACTGCGTTTTCTTTATTGTGCTTGATTAGAAGAATCTAGCATCTTAAAATTTTCGGTCAACTTTAACCAATGGGTATTGAAGAGTTAATTCCTTAGTTAGATCTTGGCAGAGATGTGCCCTTTTAGCTTTAAACGAATTAATGTAGTATTTATATGTTAGTTTGAATTGGAATGAGCAGGAATCAATCTCGTTAAGTTTAGTTGATTGGGGTAAGAAACTCGTGCTTCCAACACATTAATTTCTAGTTAAACTCAAAAGTGTATTAACCATAGATTGTTCGTAGATTTAATGTCTCATATGTGGTACTCATTTTCGTTCACATCACATGTTTGACGTAGTAATATGCAAATCCTTGTGCATTTATATCAATATTCAGTCTTATTGCTTAAATTTATCTTTATGCTAAGTTCAGCTCATTATCTCGTGGTGTGGTGTGCCTTAGATGATCAATTATTTTTCATGCTTTGTGAATTATTGGCAGTTTTGTTCCACTCTCTCTTGTTTTCGTTTTCTTTTAATTTCCCTGGATGGTTACATGTTGGACACGTTATTTTGATTGGTTTTGTTGAATACGAAATTGTTTTGACCTGATTAGTGGGAGAGGGGAATGATCAAAGCCCATTAGTAATTAATCGTTTCTTGTTTTAGGATCGGGCTTGGTCAAATGCATTAAATAAGAAGTTTAAAAAGTGAATGAGCATGAAATTGATTTTTTATTAGTTCTATTTCTCCTACTTTTATTATCTTATCCGCTAGGAGCATGCTTAGGCCGACCACATTCGGGTAGGCAAACCTCATAATTTTGTTTGGATTTTGAGGCAAGAGGTCGTTTCTTTTAGTTTATTATCCGGGGAATGCCCCGCGTAATTTGTATATATTTCGGGGTATACCCCGAAGTACTTGTATTTGGAGGCCGAAAGTGGAACTCGCAGTATTTTTATTTTATTTTTAGGTGGGGACGACCTCGAGCCTCTTGTGTGTTTGTTTTTTTTCTTTTCTGTGTTTGTTTTTAGCTCAATTTGAATATTTTAAAAGCCAACTTGATCATGTACACAGCCGTGATTTTCACGGGACTTGGGGAGTGCCTAACACTTTCTCCCCGAGTCAAATGAACCTCCTAACCCAAATCTGTGGTGCAGACTTAGTTTTGAAGTCCAAGTGTTTTAAAAGGAAAAAAAATTATTTTTAGAAAAAACGGTGACCTGACACACCGAAATCAAATGTCAGGTGGTGACTCTGAGTTATTTCCTTTTGAACACAATTTTGTCACTTTCTAATTGAAAACCCTTTTGAGCATTACAAATCCTTTTATTAATTTTAAGAGAGTTAAGTGAAGTTATGTTAAAAAAGGGGTGTGACACTTACGCTTCATGTTCCACTCTTCGGGGAATGGCATCTTCTCGGCCGGAATTATGTCGGAAGTCCTCACTCGGATAAACCGGCCCATCTATCCTCAGTCCTTGTCCTCATCTATGCTAAAGAACAACACCTTGGTGGCCTGACACTGAAGCTTTATTAATCCGCCTCGATAGAGACGCGGGTTGTACAGTCTAATAAGATGGTCGAGGGTAAAAGACATCCCTTTGACTTTGCTCACGAAGAATCAGAGCAAAATGACGATGCACCAGAAAGAAGGATGGATCTGACCCAGGGTTATTTGGTATTGGTGGCAGAAATCGAGGATAATAGGGTCAATGGGACCTAGCGTAAAAGGGTAAGTGTAAATACTTAAGAACCCTTTCACGTGAGTGGTGATGCCCTCTTCGGGGTTCGAAATCACCACCTCTTTGCCTTCCCAATGACAATCTTTCTTCACTTGCTTTAGATCGCCCTCAGTTATCGATTATATATATCTTGACATTGGCTCACATCGGCCAGGATCCAACGAAGGTTTTTCGATTTTGAAATCGGAAGTAAGATCGCACACCTCGAGAATGTATTCCTCGATGCGTGGCTCTACCGGCATCTTGCCGTCGGCCGACTGCGATGAAGAAGCTTTCTCCTTTTGAGGAACAGTTTTTGATGTTTTTGCCATTTTTATATGGATGCAGGGAAAAAAAGATAAGATTTGTAGTTTTGAAAAGAGGTTGATAATGAGGCCTAAAAACTGCGCAAGAACGGTGAGGCTAAATAAGATGTGAAGAGCCTTGAAGATTTGCAGAAAAACTTGAAAAACTTATAAGGATTTTGAAGATTAGTACAAGAAAATTTCAAAGTAAAGTTTAAAGAAGTAAGAAGAAGACCTATTTAAGGATTTACGGTGACGGTTCAAAGGCACTAGTGGCCGACCATCAACTAGCGCTAATTAATGATCTTGGGAACCGTACCGACACGACGCTTCGGCCATTTATGTCGCTTACGTCGCAAGAGTGACATCATAACTAGTCGAAATATAAAATCGAAGGCTCAGTTCGTTTCTTCTCATTACACTCGAAGAAACAAGGGGACTATCTGCATACGGTTAAATATTTAATCGAGGCCAGAGAATCGCGTTGGGGGTTGGCCTCGTAATGGATCGGGCCAGAGTACGAAGACGAGGTGTCAAGTTCAAGAATCGAGGTGCTTGTCGAGATCGAGGCCAGCAACGATCGAGACTAAGTATGACCGACTTCGAGTGAAGTGCAATAACATAAAGGCGAGATATCCGTATCCGGTCGAAGATCACGGCGAAAATTCCGGAACAGATCAAATTAAGGGCTGTTATTTGAACTAATCATGAGATTTACTTCCATAACTGGAATTGTACCATAAGTAGGATTCCTCCAGTATATAAAGGGGAGTCCCCATCATTTGTAAACACCTTACATTCACGAATATCAAAGCAATATAATATTTCTTAACTTACATTCTTGTTCATTAGCTTATCGTGCCTTTAACTATTCTTGCATAACCAGCTCGAGGGTGTCCTAGCTCGTGGGCTCTGTCCAAACGTTGGTTTGCTTTATATTATTGTCAATTTGCATCATATGTCTTTACGTTTATCAATTGATATTGGATGAAATCATATATCCTTAAAATCACATTATAAGTTTAATTGTTATCCAATTTTTAGGGTAAACCGATATTAAAATAAAAAATAAAAAATAAAAAATAAAAAATAAAAAATAAAAAATAAAAAAGAAATTTTAATTTTCATGCTCCAAAATTTCGTTTTTTAGTCTTTTATGTTTACTACTAATTCTTCCATATCCTAAAACTATTTATGTTTCAGTATTCTTTACCTATTTTGTCCATATACTTCCAATACCAAGTGCTTAAAATTGATTTACTGTACATTACTAGTTCAGATATGTTTCTTTATTGCTTTTTTTAAATAAAAAAATAGTGCAAAGATATTTATCAAAAATATTCTTCCTAATAATAATTTGCCCCTCGAAAAAGTGATCCTTCAATGTAATCACAAAGTCAAAGTGAACGAGACAAAAGGAAAACAAAAACAACATCATCATCATAAAATTTTCACGGGAAATCAATTGAAAAATAATATATCCAAGAAAGCAAAGATGCAAACATCAAAGTCAACAAAGATGTAACAACAAAATTTTAATAAATTTATTTATTATTCTTCACTCGAATCTTATAAATCTAGACAAATCGGAATGAAAGATATTGTTGACACTGTATCTTGGCCACAGGTAGGCATGTTTAACCAAAAAAATGGGATTTTGGTCAAAGCTTTAATTTAGAAGAACTCGGGTTACTGATAATCAAAAGAATATATGAAAGAAAGTAATTTGGCTAGCAATAAGATTATCAGAAGAAAAGCAAGTAAATCGGTATATTCATATAGTATTCCGTGTCTCTACAATTGATCTGTTCTCTCCCTTTTATAGCTATTTTGGAGATATGCGTTTTGCCTTTGTCATAATAAGACCATTATGGACAATTAAAGACATTAAATGCTACATTACATAATTGTATTTAATACAGATTCTCTAACGTTTTTAGTATTTAAGGTTTATTAAATACTGTATATGTACTCCCATGTAGTGTCAGATTCATTCCCCTTGATTCTTGGACTTAAATAAGTACGAGCGCTGAGTCTTTTGGATAACCTCTCATGCCTCTTCCTTTGCCTCTGCTCGTATTTGTTGCAACTCGTGCTTCTTTGCCAGTTGTAACTCTTTGACCAGTCTATGTGTCATGACATGTCATCTTTACACCACTTTAATATGTAAACTCAATTTTCCCAATACAGATAGTCCTCTCACTTGCCAGTTATTCATCGATTGAATATTTGAGAAGTGGATTTCATTAAAATGAGGATTTTTGACACCATTAATGCTATGACAGAATCGATGCTTCAATTGTCACTTCCATTTAATGCTCTTCACACGTGTCACCTTTTCATTAGTTCTGCAGTTTTGCAGCACTTTTTAAAGCTTTTTCACGGCTTCACTATTCACGAAGCGTCAGTTATCATTATTATGGTCCTTCCATCATTGCACCTTTTCCTTTGGCGATTGCTTATCAGTATAAATATAAGTTCCTTCTTTCTCTTTACCACGTAAAGTTTTCTGAACATCCAATTTTCTCAAATCTCTGTTTGCTTCTTCATCGTATCATCATGTCTTCATCAAACCTTAACCCTAGAAGGGTTCCCGTTGTTGATACCTTCCCTAATGCCCCCAGTAGGAGCAAAAGAGGAGGTATGCTCAGTAGTTTAGGATCTGCACGTGGTTCTTCTATTCCTTCATCTAGTTCTGGCCCTTCTTCTAGAACTAGAGGTTCTTTTTCACAAAGATCTTCTTCTAGGGGTAAAGAACCTTCTGAACCTCTTCGTGAGCCTTCAGTAGAAGAGATAGTTCCTACGGAACTGTCTTTTTATCATGACAGAGAGTCTCTTAGAAACCAAGTATCTTCTTTAGATTGTGCTGATATCTATCCCACTCAAATTACTGAAGGTTTGATTTCTATAGTTCGTAGAGACTGCTATTGGAGTCATGATTTTCCTATTATCATTCCCAATCCGAATCAAAGAATTACTTCCTACTTAACCGGATTTTTCTTTGTTTATACATACCCTTTCACTTTAGGATTTAAACCAGCTATTGACCCTGTTATCCTTGAGTTCTGTCGTTTCTTTGATGTTTGCTTGGGTCAAATTGGCCCAATAATATGGAGGGTTGTTGCATGTTTGAGGCATTTGACCAACATATCCAGTGTGCCTTTTACTTTCCCACACCTGATCCACCTTTACTCCCCTAGACTCTTTCGCAATGGTATTTTTACACTAGTAGCCAGGAGCAAAAGAGTTTTGGTGAGCCCTGAAGATGACAAAGACCGTGGCTGGTATGCCAGGTTTGTTGCTGCCCCCACTGTTGGTTTAGTGGGTGATGAGAATGTTCCTTTCCCTGAGAAGTGAAATTTTGCACGTGAGTCTTCTGACTTTCTCGTACCTTTTTCTTCAAGTTTGTTGATTTTTCTTCTAATTTTGCTTTTCTTTTTCAGCAACCATGGGAGTTGTGGAAGATATTCCCAATTTCCGTGATTGGGTAGACAAGCTATTGAAGATTTCTCCAATGGATGGTAGATTTTGGAAGATCCTTTCCCAACGATTTGGTTGGAAAGTAAAACTCATGGTAAGAGCTTTTATTTTATTTTATCTTACATATATTTTTTTATTTCTCTGAACTAATTTCAATCCTTCTTTCTATCAGGATTTGCTATTCGAGGAGTTACTGCCGAGGCGGTCGCGGCTTCTCGTATCTCTTTGGAAAGAGCCCAAGAGATAATCTTGAGTTCTTCATCAAAGAGAAAAGCCATTGATGAACAATTCTGAAGAAGAGGAAGACGGGAGCTCTTTGGTAACAAGGCCACGGGCTCGAAGACGCATCATTTCTGATGATGAAAAAGAAGCATCCCCCCGCTGTAAGCACGTGATTTTTGCTTTACGAGCAATCGCTCCAAAAGAAAATAAAAATAGTGACAAATGGTTTCGCTGTACAATTGTTCGAGTTTTTGTGACATGTGTTGTTAGTCATTTGTGGATCTGTCCATTTTTGCATTTAATCATTAACAAACAAAATACAAAATATGTATGTTAGGATGATTAAACCATAATTCGGTCAGTAAAAGAAAATTCAAAAAATATATATATGTGCATCGTTCGTTCTAGGCTTTTAGTTAACTTACTTAAATATTTTTGTGATAATTGTGTTAAAATGTTGCATTGTTGTTTAGTTTTAATTTCGTTATTTTATTATTTGTTATTTTTATTTTGTTTTAAAAGAAAAATGAAATTAGAAAACAAAGAGTGAAGGAAATCGGTTTGGGCCCAAAAGAAATGAAACAAAAACAGGCCCAACCAGCACTCAGACCCAGTCCAAATCCGGCTGCCCAAGCACCAGTTCAAACGACGCCGTATAAAGGCGTTCGATCTGAGCCATTCGTCCAGGCCAATCCAACGGCTCAGGATCTCTTTCAGCAACCCATTTTCAAACCCGACCCAGGAACCAATCCGACCCAACCCCTCACTTAAACCAAACGACCCCGTTTAACTACCAAACGACCCCGTCTCATTTCTCACCCTCAGATCCAAGCCGTTGAGATCATCTGATCTAACGGCTCAGATCCAATCCCATAGACCATATATAAACTCAACCCTTCATACCCACGCCCCCTATCCGAACCCCCCTTCAGTCATCTCTTTCCCCGAACCCTGAAACCCCCAAACCCTAACGCCGCCCTAGTTTCCCTTTCACCTAAAGCCGGCGGCACGAACACCGGTGACCACCCCCTTCACACCCCTAAAGCATCCAACCACCCTGAACACGAATCCACTAACCACGAACCTCGAATCACCTCCTATCGTCTCGAATCTGGATTTGAAGATTCGAGACAAAACTCGATCTATACCAAACCTCACCATCTTTGTATCAGACACTCCCCTGACCTTCCTCGTGACCAAACCAAGCTTGGTTTGGTCCGAATCTACCCACAACTCCCTAAAAATCAGATCTGGAAATCCAGACCTTAGAACACATGCACCTGGAATCCGCCCGGTCTTAGCAAGGGTTTGAGGTCTAATAGACCTTAATCAAGGTGTTCTCATGTGAGAACACCCTGATTAAAGTTTGTTCGGCCTCAAGAGTTCGAAGTTGAGTCAGATTTGGGTCATTTTGATTTCAAACTCTTTTGGTAAGTTTTCCTTTCTTTTGTTTTAGTTCTAATTAAGTTGTCAGCATGTTTCGTTGTGTTTGTTTGTTATTTTGTTATTTTTCATTCGGATTTCTTCCATCTCTGTTAAAGGCCTTTTTTTTTGGTCAATTGTCTTCTGTTTGTGTTCTGAATATACCCTGTGATATACATGCTCATCAATTAGATTAGTCGTCAAACGAGTTTAATTCATATAAGTTCCCAGTGTTTGAACAAATTTGTCTGAAGTCATTCGGGACTCTATACGTGTTGTTTGTATGAACGATTGATTGTTATGTGTTACGATTAATATAGTCGAGTCGATATATGTCGTCAATTAGTTTCAATCGTTAATGGTAACAACTTGATTCGTATTGCTTATTTTTGCTGTGATCGTATTTGAGTCCCATTAGGAACTGAATTGTATTGCCTATTGATTTTGTTCAAATTGAATTAAAGAACATCTAGGGGAAAGGTTATAATGGCAGATTCAGACTTTGATTTTAAAACACGATGCCATTTGGTTTAGACCGTGGGCAGCATGTGTATGGTTAGCTTTAAGGAATTAAAATAATTGGACAGCATGTGCTGTCAGATTATATTCCTACTGCCCATACTTTGGTTAAATAAACAAGTGATTAGTACATTTTAACAACAAAAGAGAGAGGGGCTGTCAGGGATTTGATGGGAGTTTTGTTTATTTAAAAGAAGTGAGTGGAAAAACAACGAGGGAGGGGCAATTTTGAGTTGTAAAACAGACTGTAAAGTGTTAAGGTTAGGCTATAAAAGAGGCAGACCTTCCATTAGAAAGGGGGTTCATTTTTTGAGTCTGGAGAGATCTTGGGAGTAAGAAAAACTGAAAAGGAAAAACAGAAATAAATTTCAGAACATTGTGAATGAGTATGGTCTAGAAGAAACTGTGCAAGAGTCCAGTTTGATCAGGTTTTCTGTGGGGTTTTGCTTTTCCTGATTGTCTGCCAAGTTTTCTTGTGGTCATTGGATTTCTGTTGCTGTTACATTCAACATTCTGGGCTGTTGTTTCCTACTCTGTTCTTTTTCTGGGATTGTTCATTTGTTGCTCGACTCCTTGCTGAGCTTCACCATTATTGGCTGGTTGTTTGTTGCTGTGTTGTTGCTGTGAATCTGCTGTTGCTGTTGTTTGCTGTGTGCTACTCAGCTGATCTTTTTCCTTCTTCTTCTGTTCCTCTACATCAGGTACACAACCAAGGCACTATCAAATGTAATTGGAACATTGAGCATGAATGCAAAAAAAAGGAAAAGACTTGAAGTTGATTTTCATACATATATTGTTATATTAGATATCATGTATTGTATGATAATTTTCATTCTTGTGTTGACAATCGAATCAGCTTGCATGCCTAGTGTATATCAATATAGGTTAGCTAAATGGTAGTTTACATATGTATGCTGATAGGCGATAATATGCTCAATAAGATAGGTTGCATCTCAGATTTTAGTTTATTTTGCAGTATATGTTGTAATGTATGCAAACTGTACATCATGGATTAAGTTCTTCCTTTTTAGATTGATGGTCTCATATAACTAGTAAACCACCTGTTAAGACAAAGAACACCAAACTTGCAATCTCAACCTCATAAAGGTCGAGTTCAGGCCAAAACAGGCCAAGCCGGCCTGCTTCGAGCAAGCAGTGGCCCAGGTCTGCCCATCACGCATGGGTTGGATTTGGGCCCGTGATTATTTATTCGACTGACTGTGCACGCAGCCTCGGTCCTGATTTTTTTTAGCATTTCCGAATTCCGTTACAAACAACTCGCAAGCATGTAATTAATTAGGACTATCTACTGTTTTCACTCGATAGGGGCAAACACGACAAGAAACGTAGTTGCTGTAGGATATCCTTTTAAAATAAGAATGAGATGAGCCTCGACGGAAATAAACGAAACGCGCAGATGCGGGGCCCTTGTTAAAATGTATATTATCGAAGCAGTTAATTTCCAGGACGGGTTGTTTAGCAAAATCTCACAACCCTCCTAAAATAACAATACGTTAGACTCTTTAGGACGCGCCTTAATAAATCTTACCTTCTTAAACTCGGGTGCGCATTTATGTGACCCAAATCCGAATCTCGACGGATTCGAAATGCGTTTCTAATCACGGGTACATTGATTGTGACGTGGTTCGAAATGTATGTCCATGACGTCGCAAATTCTTTTTTTAAAAAAAAACAAGAATGAGACGAGCCTCGCCCAAATAAAAATACAAATTTGCGGGGCCCTCAGTAAATATTTGCTTTTAAAATTGTTTAGACTTCGGGATTGACCGCTTAGTAAAATTTCACGGTCTTACCCAAAATACATACGCTAGTCACTTTAGGCGCGCCTTTAATAATTTAACTTCCTTAAACTCGGGTGCACATTGATGTGACCCAAATCCAAATCTCAACGGAGTCAAAGTGTGTCGACGACCACGGGTACATTGATTGTAACGCGGTTCGAGATACATTTTCACAACGTTGCAATTCTTGATAAAAAAAAACAGTAAATGATAAAAGCGGTTTAAAGTTAATTTTTGCACATAAGTTCACACTTGTATAAAATCAGATAATCAAGCCGAATATAACAGTTGAGCGACCGTGCTAGAACCACGGAACTCGGGAATGCCTAACACCTTCTCCCGGGTTAACAGAATTCCTTATCCGGATTTCTGGTACGCAGACTGTAATATAGAGTCATTCTTTTCCTCGATTCGGGATTAAAATTGGTGACTTGGGACACCCTAAATCTCCCAAGTGGCGACTCTGAAATAAATAAATCAATCCCGTTTCGATTGTCCTTTAATTGGAAAAACTCCCTCGTACCCTCCCGGGTGCGGAAAAAGGAGGTGTGACAGCTCTGGCGACTCCGCTGGGGATCCAGAACCCAGAACCACTGGTTCAGGGTTCAAGAATTCGAGCTTAGAATAATTGTTATACTTGGCTTTATTATCTGATCTTTATTACATGTTTTTGCATAACGTGCTAAATGTTGTCTTTTACCGCTTTGATATTATCTGAACTGTATATAAACTGTGCCGAAACCCTTCTCTTCTTACCTCCGGGGAGAAGCTCGCTGGTCGAGACTCCCTATTCTGTTAGTGTCAATACCTGAAATAAGAAAGAGGTCGGACAAGTTACAAAGCCGGACGATCTCGCGGGTCCCCGATACGTAGCCCCCTCCTCGACTCGAGTTGTCCGCTCGGGTACACAGTCTAGAACAAATACCAAGGTTTAAACCTAGTATAACGAAACTTCGTGTCGGATCCCTAGTAGGAACGTTTATTTGCATCATGTTGCATTTGACTTAGGGGACTCAACACAGGGGTTGGGTCCGTCTAAGACAGGCAACCTGAATTGAAAGGACCATCATGCTGCATTCCTATCTGTGTTGTGCATTTATTTGCCTCGGTTCCGCATGTCGACCGGTTCCTAAAAAAAAAGGGAAAATAGCAGCGTAGGGGAGATGATTACTTATTTTTGAAAAAATAAAACCAATGTCCAAGTAGTGTCAAAACCTCGCCGGAATTTTTCTAAAAAAAAAGAAAAAAAACTGTCCTTTTATTGAGAGTTATTAAAAAAATATAAAATTTTTCTTTTATCACTTTCAAAATCAAAAAAAAAAAGAAAAGGTATTTATTTACGATATGCCCGAACTACGCCAGTTTGATTCTCACCGGATGTGAGATACGTAGGCAACCCTCATCGGGTTCAACCCCATTTTGCTAAAATAGCCAAAAATCAATAAATAAATAAAATAAAAAATGTGTCAAATTTTAAAAGAGTCATAAATAAGTCAGGTGACGTTGTTTTATCATAAATAGCCGAATGTTCCCAAAAGGGACGCCGGAAGGCTGACTTTACATAAACAGCCACCTTCGGGTCTTGTTTAGCATTTTTGTCCAGTTGACCCACACAGCCTTAAACTCTTCATCCCCGAAGTGTTTAAAGGCCGTGTTCAAAACTTGATCCCCTCTGTTTAAAATATTTTGAGTCGAGTCGTTTTGTTAAAATCACCTTAATAAATGTGCAGGATGAGCACGATGCAAAATGAACATTTTTCAATAATGACCAAAATCCCTGTCAAGTTACGGCTATGGTGGAATGATCTGGGTGTTGAAGGGCAAAATGAGGTTAAGAAATATCTGAAAGGTCTTATGGGTCTGTTGGAAGTCCAGCCTCGGGGAGATATCATAAGAGCTTTGATTACCTATTGGGACCCGGCGCACAACATTTTCCATTTCTCTGATTTTGAGCTCACCCCGACTTTGGAAGAAATGGCCGGATACATCGGGAATACTGAACTTCCGTTAAGACAGAAATACTTGGTTGCCCCAAGAGTCGTCACGGTACATCGATTCCTAGATTCATTGAAAATACCTAGAACCGTCCACAACCCGGATCTGGCGGCCGGATTTTGTACTCCATGCTTCATATATGATAGGTACGGTCATGAGGGGGATTCAATAATCCAATCAACAAACTGTGCAGCAAAGGAGTTCGTCAGAAGTGGGACGAGCACAGACGGGTAGCGTTCATGATAATGTTCCTGGGCCTTCTGGTATTTCCAAGGAAAGATGGAAACATTGATTTAAAGGTATCTGGGGTCGTCAGCACTTTACTCACGCAAAGTGACAGTACTCTCGCGCCTATGGTGGTATCCGACATCTTTCGAGCTCTCACAGCTTGTAAGACTGGGGGAAATTTCTTCGAAGGTTGTAACTTGCTCCTACAGATATGGATGACCGAGCACTTCTGCCATCATTCCGAGATTTTGAGCCATGGTTTCCCGGAAAAGACCCGCATAGAAGAATCTTACACGAGAACCAAAGAGATCATTTTGCCCAAAGGAGTCCTGGCATGGACCTCGTTCTTTCAAGCTCTTACTGCCAGCCAAATACAATGGACGTTGGGACTGTTGATGAGATCTTATATATGTCGGCGGCTAAAACTCATTTCTTGCTGATGGGGCTTAAGAGCATTCAACCTTACGCACCCGGCCGAGTCTTGAGACAGCTCGGAAGATGCCAGACAGTACCTCATGAGGAAGATCTTAGCGTTCAAGCAGTTGAGATAAGTCCTAACGGACAGTTCCCAGAAGCAAAGATTCGCCAAATCTGGAATGAGGGTCAATATTTGAAATCAGATACTTGCGTGCGGGATCGAGCCAAAGGAGAAACGGCGCCAGGTTACCTTGCATGGTACAGAAGGGAACTTGAGCATGAAAGGCCAGCTAAGAGACCCCACATCCGGAATTTCACCGAGTCATCGCAAAGGCATTGGGATTGGTTAGCGAAGGAAAGAGGCTATTGTGCCGAAATCAGCAGGTTAAAGCAACAAGTAGAAGGCATGAAATACGAGCACAACGTGCAAATTGCTACCGATCTGGGAGAGCGGAACAGGTTGATTCAAGAAAATGAAATGCTCAGAGCCCAGATCAAACAGATAAGGTTGGATGCAGATAAACAACCAAGGCATCGATCAGACGAGCACCTGATAAAAAGGCTAAAAAGTGAGATCAGAGAATGGCAAGATGGTTTGGAGAAGTCCGAAAGCGTCATAGCAGAGCTCAAAACGCAGTGGGATACGAGAGCAGATAAGCATCGTCGACACCTGAATCGATTGGAAGGCGACCACGAGAAGACTGTTGTCAAAGTAAAGAGGGAAATGGCTACACTTGAGTTTAAAGCGGTTAAGCAGGCCAGGGATTTCCAATTGGAAAGTAGACACTGTTATGACTTGTTGGCCCAAATGAAGGAGGAAGTGCGGCAGCTGAGGGATCAGCATATACAGGACTCACAGGTATTTAAGACGTGCAGTGATCAGATAAGACACCTACTCATAGAAAAGAAACAAACCAGAGACAAGATCAGGGCCATTGCCCATGCCATCGTCAGAAGGTGCCGGCAGTGTGAAAACATGACCTACGTTACCGTTCTCCCAGCAGTGATGGGTTACGTCAAATAGACCATGCACGAGTTGGAGCAGCTCGAAAGGGATCTCGCACCTAGAACCGCGAAAAGTCCGAATGATGCCTCGCGGGTCCTTAAGTTGGAAAATTAACCTCTGGTCAAGTCTTGTTATAGTTGAGCTTGATGTTTTCCCATATGTTGTTTTCTATTTTTCCTTCAATCAAATAGGGTCAAAGAACCGTGAAGTCTGTACTGTTGCTATTTTGTTTGAAGCAATGTGTAATAGCAAATTTTGATAATAAAATTAAGTGACTCCGGAAGAATTTCTATGTGTCTTTACTTTAAGGTAGAACTACGCCTGGTCTGATTCACGCGGGGACATGATACGTAGGCAATCCCCATAAGATTCGACCGCTTTTAATAAATAAAGAAAAGAAAATGTAAATAAAATAAAACGCAGGGTTTCGCAAAATACTTTAAAGAGACGAATGAGCAAACCGGGATGACGCATGTTGTTTGAAGCAAAGCATGTAAAAACGGTTAACTGCCTAGGTGCATTGCATCCTCTATGTGTTATGATCAAATCTGTTAAGCTCTAACACTAACAAAGTTTGTTGTTGTCTGATATCAGACAGTTAGTTGTTAAAGAATTCTGGCAACACATTCATACCAAACCAGATCCAAAGGACCGGTAGCAACAAGCATGACTACTTCGGAGAATAGCAATGAGGAAGAAAGGCCGATGAGCCAGTTGTTAAAAGAAGCGATGGAAAAGATTGAAAGGATGGGACTAGAAATGAATGCAATGCAACTAGCCCTAGCCAAAACACAAAAGAGTCCTGAAACACTGGGACACATGCCGGAGTACCCTCACTCTGGCCCTTCCACAAGCCGCCCAAATCCCCTCTATCATCAAGAAAGAAGCCCTCATGATTCCCAAGCTCCACCACCCCATCAACCTCTCCCAACACCCAATATTCCCATTTTTGTGGGACCTGCATCAGCCCCTTTGCAGCGAACGACCAGTGAGCCATTGTTTCAGGCTCACGATACCCAATACTATCCCCCTGAGCCTACATTCCATGCACCCGAACCACAGGCTTACAATCCACATTTGGAAGTACCGGCAGAGGTTGAGAAGCCGGTTAAGGCCCCTGAACAGGATGAAGTGTTGAGAAAGTTCAAAAGCCTGGAGCAATCCTTCAGGAACTTGCACGGGCTGGGCAATCAAGTCAGCGTGGCATACAAAGATCTGTGCCCTTTCCCAGATGTCCAACTCCCGGCTGGGTTCAAGATGCCCAAGTTTGATTTATATGAAGGGCACGGTGATCCCATGGCACATTTGCGGGGATTTTGTAGCAAAATGAGAGGGGCAGGAGGCAAGGATGAGCTTTTGATAGCTTATTTCGGCCAAAGTCTGAGCGGATCTGCACTGGAATGGTATACCAGGAAAGATTTCAGCAGGTGGTACACGTGGGATGATCTGGCGCAGGCTTTTGCAGGTCATTTCCAGTACAATCTAGAGATAGTCCCTGACCGTCTCACGTTATTGAGAACTGGGAAGAAACCCGGGGAAAGTTTTCGCGAGTTCGGGTTCCGCTGGAGAGAACAAGCAGCTAGAGTCGACCCTCCCATGAGAGAGGGAGAGATGGTGGACTATTTTTTGCAGACATTGGATCCAACCTACTTTGGTCACTTGGTGACAACGGTTGGAAAATCTTTCAACGAGGTGGTCAAGATAGGGGTCATGATAGAAGAGGGTTTGAGGTCCGACAAGATCTTGAACTATTCGGCACTCAAGGCCACAACCCAGGCCATTCAAAACGGCACGGGAGGTGCGTTGAGAAGAAAGAAAGAAGAGGTTGCCACGATCGAGGCAGGTAGTTGGTCTAGGGCCGGCAGGCCACGCTACAACCAACCCAGACCTCACAGGTCAGAATACCCATACAGCCCATCACAAAATTTCTATCCACCTCGAGAACCACATTGTTCTGTACACCAAGCCCAGGTATACACTCAGCCTCCGGTTCGCCCACAATGGCGCGCACCGGCTACCCAGAACATATATGCACCACCACAAAACACCTACCCTCCACCAAGGGCATATAGAAACCCTTCAGGGGCAGGCTTCCGGGGAAATCCAGATGCTAGGAATGACAGGTTGCGGAAGCAAAGAACCTTCACGGAGCTGGGAGAAACCTACACCGCTTTGTTCCACAAGCTGCGGCAATTGGGTTTGGTTAGTCCTGTCCAGACTCGAGAACCAAATCCCCCACCTCAGAATGTAGATCGATCAATCAGTTGTGAATACTGTTCAGGGATGCTCGGGCACGATACCGAGAAGTGCTGGAAGTTAAGGCATGCCATACAGGATCTTATTGACACCAATAAGATCGAGGTCCAGACACCGGAGGCTCCTAACATCAACCAAAACCCACTGCCAGCGCACCACGAAACTCACATGATTGAGTTGGTGTGTGAGGGGGGAGAATTAAGAAAACCCTCACAAACAGTGATGATGATCCAAGCCGCCCCGAAAGAAGTCTTAACCAGTGGAGGAACGAGTGTACAGTCGCAGGGAGAAGGCATCAAGCCGGTAGTGATATTGGGGAAGAGCCCGTCCATCATAGCAAGCAAACCCGAGCCAAGCAAGTTGGTAATACCAGGGATCCTGCCCACACCGGCAGTCGTGTTGAAAGGGGTATGTAGAGAACGGGTGACCATAAAGCCTGTGGTCCAACTGCCGATGATTGACAACAGGGCTGTGCCTTGTAAATATGAAAAGGCAGTGGTGACGTACAAAGGAAAACAGGTGGAAGAAGTCAATTGTGAAGCGCAAGGGCTGACTCGATCAGGTCGATGTTTTGCTCCGGTGGAGCTAAGAAAAACCAACCCAGTGGCAACCAAGAAACCTGTGTCCGAGGAAGAGGCTGAAGAGTTCCTGAGGAAGATGAAAGTACATGACTATTCTGTGGTCGAACAGCTGAGAAAAACACCGGCCCAGATCTCACTGTTGTCGTTGCTGATCCATTCTGAGGAGCATCGTCGGGCCCTGTTGAAGATATTGAACGAGGCTCATGTACCCAGTGAGATTTCTGTAAACCACCTGGAAACCATTGCCAGCAAGATCTTCGAGGTGAACAGGGTAACATTCTCAGATGATGACCTGCCGGTGGAAGGTACAGAGCATAACAAAGCTTTATACCTAGCTGTCAAATGTGAAGACTCGGTGGTAACTCGAGTATTGGTGGATAACGGCTCAAGCGCCAATATTTGTCCATTATCCACCCTGGACCAGTTAAAGATTGACCGTGGAAGAATCCGGGAGAATAGCATCTGTGTCCGGGGGTTTGACGGAAACGAAACAGCCACTGTGGGGGATGTTGTACTTGAACTGACCATTGGGCCAGTCCTGTTTACCATGGAATTCCAGGTGTTAGATGCCACAGTTTCTTATAACCTGCTGTTAGGACGACCCTGGATTCATGCAGCCAAAGCGGTGCCTTCCACCCTACATCAGACGGTGAAGTTCGAGTGGGAAAGACAAGAGGTCGTGTTGCACGGCGAGGATACAACATGCACCATGGGCGGAACCATTGTACCTTTCATAGAGACCACTGATGACAAAGGTCCTTGGGTCT
This sequence comes from Nicotiana tabacum, assembly GCF_000715075.1. Classification (NCBI taxonomy): domain Eukaryota; kingdom Viridiplantae; phylum Streptophyta; class Magnoliopsida; order Solanales; family Solanaceae; genus Nicotiana; species Nicotiana tabacum. The sequence continues at coordinate 43,585,987 of NC_134087.1, forward strand.
ACCAGATTTTCGATACAGGGTCGGCCAACAAAATTTCTGAAGGAGAAATCATCCCACACCCTAGGGTAGCTGCCGCAACAGTCATGATGGTCTCAGAAATGCTGGGCAATGGATTTGTGCCGGGAAAAGGCCTGGGAGTCGAGCTTCAAGGGATAGTCCAACCTGTTTCCCTTCCTAAAAATCTGGAAACTTTCGGATTGGGGTTCAAACCAACCGCAGCAGACAGGAAGCAAGCGCGAAAAATGAAGAAGAGGGTCTGGTTTCTGCCTAAACCAGTGCCACGCCTCTCAAGGTCTTTTGTTAAAGCAAGTGCCAAGGGGTCACCGATCCCAAAGATTCGAGGACCTTTGATCGGTATAAATGAAGACCTGAATCAGAGTTTTGAGAGGCTATTCGCGGATGTCAGTATGGTGGAAGCTGGAGAAGGTTCCAGCAGAGCAGAGATACAATTTGTGGGGCCTGAGGCCAAGACCTATAATTGGACGGTTACTCCTCTTCCTGTCCGAGGGGAGTCTTGGTAGTAGGCTTTGATTAATGTTTTGTTTGTTTGTTTGTTCGGATTATTCAAGGGTGTAATCCAAATTTTACTTTCGTTTTTGTAAAAGTGTGAACCCTTTTTATCCCGCAAGTTTAATAAAGTTCTTTTCTTTTGTCCCATTTTGATTTTTGTTTTGTTCTTTTTCTTTCTGAACAGTTCTCTTTTTACTGGTTCTAATGACATGGCATGCACAGCGGATCTTCGACCTGGTCTAATAAATCAATCTGAAACCGACTCAATGATGCAAGAGGTCGTTTGTGACGATGAATCTGAATATGACGAAGCTGAAGCCTTCGAAGAAATAAACCGAGAACTGTGCCAATTTGAAGAGAAACCCAAGCCTAACCTAAATGACACCGAGGCTGTGAATCTGGGAGACGCTGATAACGTCCAAGAGACAAAAATTAGCATCCACATTGAGCCGAATGTCAGAGCAGAATTGATCAAAATTCTCAGGGAATTCAAAGATGTTTTTGCCTGGTCATACGATGATATGCCTGGATTAAGCACCAATTTAGTGGTTCACAAATTACCCACTGACCCGGCATACCCTCCGGTCAAGCAAAAACTAAGGAAATTTAAAACAGAAATGAGTGTAAAGATCAAAGAAGAAGTGATTAAGCAGTTGCAATCGAAGGTCATTCGGGTCACTCGGTATCCCGAGTGGTTGGCCAATGTGGTACCAGTCCCAAAGAAGGATGGAAAAATCAGGGTGTGCGTTGACTACCGCAACCTCAACAAAGCAAGTCCCAAGGACAATTTTCCGCTACCCAACATTCATATCCTGATCGACAATTGCGCTGGGCGCGAGATCGGATCCTTTGTGGATTGTTATGCGGGTTATCATCAGATCCTAATGGACGAAGAGGATGCTGAGAAGACAGCGTTTATTACGCCATGGGGAACCTACTGCTATCGGGTAATGCCGTTCGGAGTTAAAGAACGCTGGGGCAACGTACATGCGAGCAATGACTGCTGTGTTTCATGACATGATACACAAGGAAATTGAGGTGTACGTCGATGATGTGATCATCAAATCTTGGCGTCAGGAGGACCATGTGGCAGACCTAAGGAGATTTTTCAAAAGACTCCGAAGGTATGATATCAAGCTTAACCCGGCCAAATGCGCATTCGGGGTTCCATCAGGAAAGTTGCTAGGTTTCATCATCAGTCGACGGGGGATTGAGTTAGACCCATCCAAAATTGAGTCCATCCGAGATTTGCCACCGCCAAGGAACAAAACAGAGGTAATGAGTTTGCTGGGTAGACTCAATTACATCAGCAGGTTCATCTCTCAACTCACAGCAACTTGCGAGCCCATATTTCGGTTGCTGAGAAAGGATGCTGCGGTAGGTTGGACGGCAGAGTGTCAGGAGGCTTTCGACCAAATCAAAGGGTATCTGTCTAATCCACCCGTATTGGTCCCGCCTAAGCCCGGGAAGCCCCTAATTCTTTACCTGACGGTCTTGGAAAATTCATTTGGTTGTGTGTTGGGGCAACATGACGACACAGGAAGGAAGGAGCAAGCCATCTACTATCTTAGCAAGAAATTCACAGTGCATGAGGTCAAGTACACTCAACTCGAGAAAACATGATGCGCCCTAACTTGGGTGGCTCAGAAGTTGAAGCACTACCTGTCTTCATATACTACTTATCTCATATCCCGCTTGGACCCATTGAAGTATATCTTTCAGAAACCTATGCCCACGGGAAGGTTGGCAAAGTGGCAAATTCTGCTCACAGAGTTTGATATCATCTACGTAATGAGGACGGCCATGAAAGCCCAGGCACTGGCAGACCATTTGGCAGAGAATCCCGTTGATGAAAAATACGAGCCCTTAAGAACGTATTTTCCTGACGAAGAGGTGATGCATACGAATGATTTGGAATTACCTGAGGAACCAGGTTGGAAGCTTTTCTTCGATGGAGCTGCAAACGCAAAAGGGGTTGGAATAGGAGCAGTACTCATTTCTGAAACAGGACGGCATTATCCTGTTACGGCTCAACTACGCTTCTATTGCACCAACAATATGGCCGAGTATGAGGCTTGCATTCTGGGTCTGCGCCTGGCTGCTGACATGGATGTCCAAGACGTCTTGGTCTTGGGAGACTCGGACCTCTTGATACATCAAATTCAGGGAGAATGGGAAACACGAGATCTAAAACGCGTACCATACCGACAATGCTTGCATGATCTGAGCAAGCAATTTCGATCGGTAAAGTTCAAACACATCCCGAGAGTTCACAATGAGGTTGCGGATGCCTTAGCCACCTTAGCATCAATGCTGCACCACCCTGACAAAATGTATGTTGATCCTCTACACATCCAGGTCCGTGATCAGCACGCCTACTGCAATGCCGTAGAAGAAGAAGCAGATGGCAAACCCTGGTTTCATGATATCAAGGAATACCTCAGGATGGGGATATATCCGGAACATGCCTCTGGAGACCAAAAAAGAGCCCTTCGGCGTTTGTCGAATGGTTTCTTCCTCAGTGGGGGAATATTTTACAAAAGAACCCCGGATTTGGGATTGTTGAGATGCATAGATGCCAGTCAAGCAACGACGGTTATGGCTGAGGTACATGCTGGAGTTTGTGGACCACACATGAGCGGGTATGTGTTGGCAAGAAAGATCCTTCGAACAGGGTGTTATTGGCTCACCATGGAACACGACTGTATCACTTTCGTGAGGAAATGCCATCAGTGCCAGATACATGGAGATTTGATTCATTCTCCGCCAATAGAGTTACATACGATGTCAGCACCCTGGCCGTTTGTGGCATGGGGCATGGATGTCATTGGGCCCATCGAACCAGCAGCGTCCAACGGTCATAGGTTCATCCTAGTGACCATTGATTACTTCACCAAATGGGTTGAGGCTAAAACCTTCAAATCAGTAACCAAGAAGGCAGTGATGGACTTTGTTCACTCCCATATCATCTGCAGATTTGGGATCCCAAAAGTGATCATCACGGATAACGGTGCGAATCTTAATAGCAGCCTGATGAGAGAGGTATGCCAACAATTCAAGATTATACACCGCAATTCCACCCCATATCGTCCCAAGGCGAATGGAGCAGTCGAAGCAGCCAACAAGAATATCAAGAAGATACTGCGGAAGATGGTGGAAGGATCCAGACAATGGCACGAGAAATTACCCTTTGCCTTGTTGGGTTACCGCACTAACGTCCGAACTTCCATAGGCACAACTCCTTATTTGTTGGTGTATGGAACTGAGGCCGTGATACCAGCGGAGGTCGAAATTCCGTCCCTCCGAATTGTCGCTGAAGCCGGGATTGATGACGATGAATGGGTCAAAGCTCGATTGGAACAGTTGAGCCTGATAGATGAGAAAAGATTGGCAGCAGTGTGCCATGGTCAGCTGTACCAGAAGAGAATGGCAAGAGCGTATAATAAGAAGGTGCGCCCCAGGAAGTTTGAAGTAGGGCAGTTGGTATTAAAGAAGATCCTCCCACATCAGGTCGAGGCAAAAGGCAAATTCGCCCCAAATTGGCAAGGGCCTTATATCGTGACAAGAGTATTGTCCAACGGTGCTTTGTGTTTGACAGATGTCGAAGGTAGATGTGTCGACATGGCTATCAATTCAGATGCAGTCAAGAGATATTATGCGTAACTTCTTTAATTATGGCAATTTTTGGTCTATTTGTTTGTATTTGGCATTTGTTGGATAATGAGATGACGGAGGCAATTCTTTCTTTTATCCAAACACTGTTTAACCCTTGCTTCCCCCTTTGAGCCTTAAGTTATTCTTTCATACCCCTCTTTTGGAATCACTAATGGGAAAGATATGAAAAAAAGAGAAAAGAAAAGAAAAAGAAAAAGAAAAGAAAAAGACATGAAAAAAAAATGAAAAGAAGGAAAAGAAAAAAGAAGAAGATAAAATCACAAGAAATACAAAACCGTGGGAACTACGTTTGACCTGATTCCTCAAAGAGGATACGTAGGCGCCTCACGGCTCGGTCATAGTGTGCATCATAATAAATATAGGATGCATAATGTACATAGTGTGCATCATAATAAATATAGGATGCATAATGTACATAGTGTGCACAATATGGAACAATGTGCGTAACGCGCATAGCTCAACATAAGTGTAAAGAAATAAAATTCCCCAAGCAAGAAATCTGGGGCAGAGGTTATGTTTTAAGTTCCAACAAAGATTTGATTCCTAAAGTTGTAGCACATCACCCTTCAAGTTGTTTTTATTTTTATAAGCCTTTCTTTAACCCCACACCAAAACCAACATCAACATCCAAAAGACCTCCCGATCAATGTACGAGAGATGCCAAGTCCGGCGAATAAGGCCGAGAATAATACACTGATCCCCAGCAAAGAAGAGGATCGTAAGACTGGAAATGAATTGATGGTCAAGGGAATCTCCAGAAAGGAGAGACGTATCTACAACACCCCGATTTCCCGAAAGAAATAAAATGAGAGAGTCTTATCGGTGAAGACCTTCACAGGCACCGAGAGGCGATGTAAGATGAGGGATATGAAATGAGAGAGTCTTATTGGTGAAAACCTTCACAGGCACCATAAGGCGCCGGGAGATAAGAGAAACGAGAGAGTCTCATTAGTGAAAACCCCTCGAAGGGCACTATGAGGCGACAAGACAGATCAGCAAAAGCTACAACATCCGAAACGGACACTCCTTTATCATCCCCAGCAAGTCAGACCATCGGGCGAATCGATTGATACAAATAGACTGGATCGGGAATCTATGGTGCACGTCATGATCACGGGGACCAGTCATATCCTCCAGATAAGTTCTTTTGAGTTTCTTCTCCCACCAAAATGTTGGTTCAGAAAGATCTGCTCCTTTTTCTACCTTTTACTTCTTTTTCTAAAAAGTGTCTTGAAAGGATTTTTCAAAGCTTACTACCAGAAACCGGAGGGGAATTCATCCAATGCAGGATAATACAAACAGTCCTAAAGGCCGGTCCCAGGCAATGCAGTGATCATACCCGACATTATAGGAGGAAGTAAGCTCATAAAGGGAGTGGTTTCAGGAGTTAAAAGCAGACTCCCACAGCATGTGCTTAAAGAGAAAGCAGAAAGGGGATTAATTGAAAGCCCATCCCCAGCAGGCTAGAGACCCCCAGCAGGCAGCCCTGCCCACTAATTAATTATGGGACATAGAGCGAGAAAAGAGAAGAAAGGAAAAATCATCCGCCAAAAAGGCACCCTCTACCGCCACAATGAAAACTGATTAAATCCTTTTGTCTGCTGCAGGAAAACAAAGGACTGATGATGGCAGCAAGATGCAACGTCAGGGAAATCACCAAAAACCGGGGCAGAAAATTTTCTGCCGATTGTCGAAAATTTTCTCGAAAGAACGGGGAAGCAATTTCAATACTTTTAAGTTCTAGGTCGCCCACCAGTATAATGCGGGAATACATTTAAGTTCTAGGTCGCCCACCAGTATAATGCGAGAATACATTTAAGTTCTAGGTCGCCCACCAGTATAATGCGGGAATACATTTAAGTTCTAGGTCGCCCACCAGTATAATGCGGGAATACTTTTAAGTTCTAGGTCGCCCACCAGTATAATGCGGGAATACATTTAAGTTCTAGGTCGCCCACCAGTATAATGCGGGAATACATTTAAGTTCTAGGTCGCCCACCAGTATAATGCGGGAATACATTTAAGTTCTAGGTCGCCCACCAGTATAATGCGGGAATACATTTAAGTTCTAGGTCGCCCACCAGTATAATGCGGGAATACATTTAAGTTCTAGGTCGCCCACCAGTATAACGCGGGAATACTTTTAAGTTCTAGGTCGCCCACCAGTATAATGCGGGAATACTTTTAAGTTCTAGGTCGCCCACCAGTATAATGCGGGAATACATTTAAGTTCTAGGTCGCCCACCAGTATAATGCGGGAATACATTTAAGTTCTAGGTCGCCCACCAGTATAATGCGGGAATACATTTAAGTTCTAGGTCGCCCACCAGTATAATGCGGGAATACATTTAAGTTCTAGGTCGCCCACCAGTATAATGCAGGAATACATTTAAGTTCTAGGTCGCCCACCAGTATAATGCGGGAATACATTTAAGTTCTAGGTCGCCCACCAGTATAATGCGGGAATACATTTAAGTTCTAGGTCGCCCACCAGTATAATGCGGGAATACATTTAAGTTCTAGGTCGCCACCAGTATAATGCGGGAATACATTTAAGTTCTAGGTCGCCCACCAGTATAATGCGGGAATACATTTAAGTTCTAGGTCGCCCACCAGTATAATGCGGGAATACATTCAGCTCTAGATTTTGGAATCAGTCACCCCACCTGAAGACGGAAGGGTACAACAGAGATCCCCAAATAGGAAACAATAAAATCCCCAGCGCCAAGAAGCAGAAGGCTGCAAAAGCAAGCGCACATTCAAAAGGAAGAAGGAACACGTCTCAGAAGAAGCAGTTTGAGAACGCTATGGCATGCCCAACATAACAATTCTGATGAAAAGCCATACCACTGAAGAAACCATTGAAAGATTTAAAGAAGAAAGCCATGTTCCCAGCAAATCAAGCAAAGTGATGAGAACTGACATTCAGAAAAGGTGAAGGACCAGCATCATCTCCAAGATCACAAAATAAAGGCGTCAGAGGAAAGCGTTAGCCGACAAGAAAGCAAGACAACAAGAACAAGTTGGAGATAGATGAGATCTCATACTCTAGCTTAACTTCTTGTTTTTCCTTTCAAGATCAATGTAACAAGGAGATCAGTGAGCGGTAGCATCCTACAGCAGCATGCAACAGAGCACAACAGCAGCAGGCACTACAGTCACACGGTAGTCCCAGCTACCAAAATTTCCCGAACTACATTGACCTGATTCCTGTTCAGCCCAGGATATGTAGGAAACCTCTGAAGCAAAGGTTCGATCAAATCTTTTTCAAAAAATGCTTCACACGGAGTATTCGGACGGGCAAAAATCGCTCGCTTTATCTTTGCGCGAAAACCCTTCGTGTCTTCGTGCAAAGAGGGGCAGCTGTAAGCACGTGATTTTTGCTTTACGAGCAATCGCTCCAAAAGAAAATAAAAATAGTGACAAATGGTTTCGCTGTACAATTGTTCGTGTTTTTGTGACATGTGTTGTTAGTCATTTGTTGATCTGTCCATTTTTGCATTTAATCATTAACAAACAAAATACAAAATATGTATGTTAGGATGATTAAACCATAATTCGGTCAGTAAAAGAAAATTCAAAAAATATATATATGTGCATCGTTCGTTCTAGGCTTTTAGTTAACTTACTTAAATATTTTTGTGATAATTGTGTTAAAATGTTGCATTGTTGTTTAGTTTTAATTTCGTTATTTTATTATTTGTTTTTTTATTTTGTTTTAAAAGAAAAATGAAATTAGAAAACAAAGAGTGAAGGAAATCGGTTTGGGCCCAAAAGAAATGAAACAAAAACAGGCCCAACCAGCACTCAGACCCAGTCCAAATCCGGCTGCCCAAGCACCAGTTCAAACGACGCCGTATAAAGGCGTTCGATCTGAGCCATTCGTCCAGGCCAATCCAATGGCTCAGGATCTCTTTCAGCAACCCATTTTCAAACCCGACCCAGGAACCAATCCGACCCAACCCCTCACTTAAACCAAACGACCCCGTTTAACTACCAAACGACCCCGTCTCATTTCTCACCCTCAGATCCAAGCCGTTGAGATCATCTGATCTAACGGCTCAGATCCAATCCCATAGACCATATATAAACCTTCCCTTACACCCCACGCCCCCTATACCAACACCCCATCCCTTCGTCCCCAAACCCTGAAACCCCCAAACCCTAACGCCTCCCTAGTTTCCCTTTCACCTAAAGTCGGCGACAAGAACGCCGGTGACCACCCCCTTCACACCCCTAAAGCATCCAACCACCCTGAACACGAATCCACTAACCACGAACCTCTAATCACCTCCTATCGTCTCGAATCTGGATTTGAAGATTCGAGACAAAACTCGATCTATACCAAACCTCACCATCTTTGTATCAGACACTCCCCTGACCTCCCTCGTGACCAAACCAAGCTTGGTTTGGTCCGAATCTACCCACAACTCCCTAAAAATCAGATCTGGAGATCCAAAACCTAGAACACTAATAGCCTTGGAATCTGGCCGGTCTTAGCAAGGGTTTGAGGTCTAATAGACCTTAATCAAGGTGTTCTCATGTGAGAACACCCTGATTAAAGTTTGTTCGGCCTCAAAAGTTCGAAGTTGAGTCAGATTTGGGTCATTTTGATTTCAAACTCTTTTGGTAAGTTTTCCTTTCTTTTGTTTTAGTTCTAATTAAGTTGTCAGCATGTTTCGTTGTGTTTGTTTGTTATTTTGTTATTTTTCATTCGGATTTCTTCCATCTCTGTTAAAGGCCTTTTTATTTGGTCAATTGTCTTCTATTTGTGTTCTGAATATACCCTGTGATATACATGCTCATCAATTAGATTAGTCGTCAAACGAGTTTAATTCATATAAGTTCCCAGTGTTTGAACAAATTTGTCTGAAGTCATTCGGGACTCTATACGTGTTGTTTGTATGAACGATTGATTGTTATGTGTTACGATTAATATAGTCGAGTCGATATATGTCGTCAATTAGTTTCAATCGTTAATGGTAACAACTTGATTCGTATTGCTTATTTTTGCTGTGATCGTATTTGAGTCCCATTAGGAACTGAATTGTATTGCCTATTGATTTTGTTCAAATTGAATTAAAGAACATCTAGGGGAAAGGTTATAATGGCAGATTCAGACTTTGATTTTAAAACACGATGCCATTTGGTTTAGACCGTGGGCAACATGTGTATGGTTAGCTTTAAGGAATTAAAATAATTGGACAGCATGTGCTGTCAGATTATATTCCTACTGCCCATACTTTGGTTAAATAAACAAGTGATTAGTACATTTTAACAACAAAAGAGAGAGGGGCTGTCAGGGATTTGATGGGAGTTTTGTTTATTTAAAAGAAGTGAGTAGAAAAACAACGGGGGGGTGGGGGGCAATTTTGAGTTGTAAAATAGACTGTAAAGTGTTAAGGTTAGGCTATAAAAGAGGCAGACCTTCCATTAGAAAGGGGGTTCATTTTTTGAGTCTGGAGAGATCTTGGGAGTAAGAAAAACTGAAAAGGAAAAACAGAAATAAATTTCAGAACATTGTGAATGAGTATGGTCAAGAAGAAACTGTGCAAGAGTCCAGTTTGATCAGGTTTTCTGTGGGGTTTTGCCTTTCCTGATTGTCTGCCAAGTTTTCTTGTGGTCATTGGATTTCTGTTGCTGTTACATTCAACATTCTGGGCTGTTGTTTCCTACTCTGTTCTTTTTCTGGGATTGTTCATTTGTTGCTCGACTCCTTGCTGAGCTTCACCATTATTGGCTGGTTGTTTGTTGCTGTGTTGTTGCTGTGAATCTGCTATTGCTGTTGTTTGCTGTGTACTACTCAGCTGATCTTTTTCCTTCTTCTTCTGTTCCTCTACATCAGGTACACAACCAAGGCACTATCAAATATAATTGGAACATTGAGCATGAATGCAAAAAAAAAAAGGAAAAGACTTGAAGTTGATTTTCATACATATATTGTTATATTAGATATCATGTATTGTATGATAATTTTCATTCTTGTGTTGACAATCGAATCAGCTTGCATGCCTAGTGTATATCAATATAGGTTAGCTAAATGGTAGTTTACATATGTATGCTGATAGGCGATAATATGCTCAATAAGATAGGTTGCATCTCAGATTTTAGTTTATTTTGCAGTATATGTTGTAATGTATGCAAACTGTACATCATGGATTAAGTTCTTCCTTTTTAGATTGATGGTCTCATATAACTAGTAAACCACCTGTTAAGACAAAGAACACCAAACTTGCAATCTCAACCTCATAAAGGTCGAGTTCAGGCCAAAACAGGCCAAGCCGGCCTGCTTCGAGCAAGCAGTGGCCCAGGTCTGGCCCATCACGCATGGGTTGGATTTGGGCCCGTGATTATTTATTCGACTGACTGTGCACGCAGCCTCGGTCCTGATTTTTTTTAGCATTTCCGAATTCCGTTACAAACAACTCGCAAGCATGTAATTAATTAGGACTATCTACTGTTTTCAATCGATAGGGGCAAACACGACAAGAAACGTAGTTGCTGTAGGATATCCTTTTAAAATAAGAATGAGATGAGCCTCGACGGAATAAACGAAACGCGCAGATGCGGGGCCCTTGTTAAAATATATATTATCGAAGCAGTTAATTTCCAGGACGGGTTGTTTAGCAAAATCTCACAACCCTCCTAAAATAACAATACGTTAGACTCTTTAGGACGCGCCTTAATAAATCTTACCTTCTTAAACTCGGGTGCGCATTTATGTGACCCAAATCCGAATCTCGACGGATTCGAAATGCGTTTCTAATCACGGGTACATTGATTGTGACGTGGTTCGAAATGTATGTCCATGACTTCGCAAATTCTTTTTTTTTAAAAAACAAGAATGAGACGAGCCTCGCCCAAATAAAAATACAAATTTGCGGAGCCCTCAGTAAATATTTGCTTTTAAAATTGTTTAGACTTCGGGATTGACCGCTTAGTAAAATTTCACGGTCTTACCCAAAATACATACGCTAGTCACTTTAGGCGCGCCTTTAATAATTTAACTTCCTTAAACTCGGGTGCACATTGATGTGACCCAAATCCAAATCTCAACGGAGTCAAAGTGTGTCGACGACCACGGGTACATTGATTGTAACGCGGTTCGAGATACATTTTCACAACGTTGCAATTCTTGATAAAAAAAATAGTAAATGATAAAAGCGGTTTAAAGTTAATTTTTGCACATAAGTTCACACTTGTATAAAATCAGATAATCAAGCCGAATATAACAGTTGAGCGACCGTGCTAGAACCACGGAACTCGGGAATGCCTAACACCTTCTCCCGGATTAACAGAATTCCTTATCCGGATTTCTGGTACGCAGACTGTAATATAGAGTCATTCTTTTCCTTGATTCGGGATTAAAATTGGTGACTTGGGACACCCTAAATCTCCCAAGTGGCGACTCTGAAATAAATAAACCAATCCCGTTTCGATTGTCCTTTAATTGGAAAAACTCCCTCGTACCCTCCCGGGTGCGGAAAAAGGAGGTGTGACACCCGCCATTCTATTCCCCTTACCGAGTCTGTTGAGGCCCCGGTAGTGATTCCTGACGATGATGTTGCTCCTGTTGCTGCTTATGACTCTGTTAAGCAGTTTTTTATCAGCGGGTTTGGTGGTGAAGGCTTAGGCCCAGTTTTGGATGAAGCACCTCTGGCTTCTTTTTCTACACCCGTGTCTGTGACTCCTTCTTTGTCGATCTCGGCTGTTTCCGTTCCTCCCCAGACTGTCTTTACTACTTCTACTGTTCCTCTTTCAATAATTCCTCCCCCAATCATTCACCGTGCTGAAGTTGGCTCCTCAAGTAGGAGTAGTGCTATAAGGCAAGTAATTATTGAAGTCCCCACTGAGGGCAATCTCTTAAGGAAATCGGGTCAAGCAGATGTATGACTAAAACCCTTAATTAGACCAATTGATAGAGCCAAGCTAGAGAGCCATAGCTCCTTGACTTTGATGAATGATATTGTGCACGCTTCTTTAAAGGTATTCCCCTTCTCTTTTTTCCTTTGTTGTGCTTTAAAATTCTTCTATCTTTGAGATTCTCATTTACCTTCCTTTTCTTTTTTTATAGGCCAATCTTTTCGGCATAGAGATGATGAAAAGGGTTGCCCTCTTAGAGAAATTAATGCGTGATTCTCAATTAGAGGCGTGCAATTGGAAGGAATAGTATGAAAGCTTTCAGATTGATGTTGAGTACTTAGAAGAAAGTAAGAGTACCTTGGAGCAGCAGGTACGGGCCTTGACTTCAGAGTTGGTAGTTGAAAAGGCTTCCTCAAGTCAAGCGGATAAAGAAAAGACTCGTCTTGAAACCTCTTTCTCCGAGCAGCTATCCAAGGCAAGTGAAGAGATTAGAGAGTTGAAAGCTCTCTTGGGTGAGAAAGAGGCTTATGCTGGAGAGCTCGTGCAGAATTTGACTCAAGCACAAGAAGACCTCCGAGCTTCTTCTGATAAGGTTTGTGCCTTGGAAAGTTCCCATGCCTCTCTTCAAGCTTCTTACACTTCTGCCTTGGCTGAAAATGAGAAATTAAAGAATGAAATTGCTGACTGAGAAATGGATTATGAAATCCTTGAGGATAAATATGTCATTGAAGTGAGTTGGGCGTTTTTGAATTCTCGCCGTGATACCCTAGTTGAAGCTAGACAAGAGACTTTTAACTTGGAATCTGAGTTAGCTATAATCAATGAAACTATTGAGAAGGCTCAGCAAACTCAAGATTTTCCTTCTCCCATGGCCGAAGCTTCCATGAATGTTGAAGTTGATACGGGTATCCCAACTCCTTCAAGCCCAGTTGAGCCCGCTGCTGTTGATGCACCTACTTCAGTTCCTACATCTTCTTAGTGATAGGTTTAAGTCATTTGAATTTCTTTGCGTTGTTTTGTTTTTTGGGAAAATTGTGGTAAAACCCTTGGTCTCATTTGAGGGTTTGTTTTGGAAATTCAAGTCCTCGGACCTTTCATGGGGCAATTTGTATAAACAATTCGCAGTTTATGACTAAGTTCATACTTAGTCTTAAGCTTTTTAATATTAAGAAGTTTTCTCGTTACTATCTTGAACTTCCGTTTAGTTTATTCTTGCCTTTATTTTTAAGGACTTATAGAATAATTTGCATTTTTATTCTTTAAAAATGCTTCTATTAACTTCATGAATATTTACATTAATCATGAATTTTATAAAAGAGGGCCCTTTTATATTCAACACTTAATGAAGAAGACATCTCAGCTTCATAATGGTGTTAACATACGATAAAAGAAATAGGAATACACATGTTTCTTTGAAATAACTTTGACAAGTTTTTATTTGAACTTTGTCTAGTTTTGAATAACACTTTACATGTATTTGAACTACATCTATAAATTTCTCGTAACTATTTTTCTTGTAGTAGATTTTAAAAAGAAAAATAAACACGAGGTTTTTATCTATAACCCGTTTCAGTACATAGTCTTTATTCTAACTATGGTAATGTTTTTCTTTGGCCTTAGCTCGTGACTTTGCTCTACACTTGACTCATTCAATGAGTGAACTTTTCAGGGCTTGATCTTCTTTGCCTTCCTTATACACATGCCCGTGTATATTATGTAGTCCCCCAAGTGTTTGAGCGTTGAAGTATGAAGCCTCGAGCACTTGATTGTTCCTCTCATTTGGCCCTTTCCCTGTAAAGAAAAAACATACGAGACTCGGAGGTACAATTATAGAGTGAAGACTGCTTAACCCTTTTAAATTTCTATCAGAATAATTGTAACCCTAGGCCAGGAAGTTTAATTTACTCCACGTGCCTTGCAGGTCGTGACTCATCATTTAGTACGGGTTAGAGTTTTGCTTATCATCTAAAATCGTTAGTAAAATTTTAACAATTCAAAAATTAAATTTTAAAATATGGATACCTGACCGTGGGTATTCTTCAGAAATAATATCTCTTCAGATGTGCAGCATTCCAATGTGAAGGTAGTATCTTGCCATCCATTGTTTCCAGCTCGTATGCTCCTTTACCTGCAATATCATGAATTCTATAGGGTCCTTTCCATGTTGGACTTAATTTCCCCGAGTTAGCTGCCTTCGTAGATTGAAAAACCTTTCTGAGCACGAAGTCCCCAATTTTGAAGAATCTGAGGTGTGCTTTTCGGTTGTTGTATCGTTCTATGACTTGCTTCTGTGCTGCCATTCTTATTAGTGCAACTTCTCTTCTTCCTTCAAGTAAATCAAGATTTACACGCATTTCCTCGTCATTAGATTCTTCTGTCGCCTGTGTGAATCGTGTACTCGGCTCTCCTATCTCAACTGGAATTAAAGCTTCAACTCCATAAACCAATGAAAATGGTGTTTCTCCTGTACTTGTTTTTGCTGTTGTGCGACATGCCCATAAAACACCAGGTAACACTTCTGGCCAATTACCTTTGGATTCCTCTAAACGCTTCTTTAAATTGTTGATAATGACTTTGTTTGTTGGCTCAGCTTGCCCATTACCCACCGGATGATAAGGTGTAGACGTAATCCTTTTAATCTGCCAACTTTGAAAGAATTCTGTGATTTGAGTGTCTATAAACTGAGGACCATTATCACACACGATCTACTTTGGCACACCGAATCGGCATATGATATTCCGCCAAATGAAATCTTTAACTTTCTTTTCTCGCACCTGTTTAAATGCTCCTGCCTCTACCCATTTAGTAAAATAATCAGTGAGTACGAGCAAAAATTTTACCTGTCGTTTTGCTTGCGGTAGTGGACCCACCATATCCATCCCCCATTTCATAAATGGCCACGGTGCAATGACCGGATGTAATAATTCCGCGGGCCTATGCATATTATTACCGTACCTTTGGCATTTATCACAGTTAGCCACGAAACTTTCCGCTTCTTCTTCCATTTTGGGCCAATAATAACCTGCGCTAATTAAGGTTCTTATCAATGACCTTCTTCCTGCGTGATTCCCACAATGCCCCTCGTGTATTTCTCTCGTTACATATTCCATCTGAAGAGGTTCGAGGCATCTTGCTAAGGGACCACCGAACATTTTTCGCTAAAGATTGCCTAGCTTTAAGCAATACCGAGCAGCCTTTTTTCGAAGCGCATGAGCTTTTTTCTTATCTTCAGGGACAGTACCGTACTGCAAAAAAACAACAATCTCGTTCCTCCAATCCCAAGTTAAGTTATTAAAATTTACCTCATTCTTATCGAGGTCGAGAACTGAATGAAACAAATGAATAACTGAAGCATTTTCATTACTTGCCACGTCTACCACAAATGCAAGATTAGCTAGGGCGTCGGCTTCAACATTTTCATCCCTTGGTATTTGTGTTACTTTCCAGGTTTGAAATTGCTTTATCAAATCCCATAACTTCTCTAAGTATTGCTGCATCCTTGCTTCCCTGGCCGTATAAGTTCCCAACATTTGATTAACTACGAGTTGTAAATCGCTTTTGATTATAATCTGATTTATGCCAAGTTCTCGTGCCAGTTCTAAATCTACAATCACAGTTTTATACTTTGCCTCATTGTTAGTTATCGAATGACATTTTATGGCTTGTCGAATGGTTTCACCCGTAGGTAGTACCAAAACAATCCCTAAACCAGCACTCTTTACGTTAGATGAACCATCAGTAAACAAGGACCAAGTTCCTGGGTTAGCTCCATTGAACACCTGCAACTCTTTTTCTGCTTCTAATTGCATCCCTTGGCTAAAATCAGCCACGAAATCAGCTAACACTCGAGATTTTATAGCAGTTCTAGGTTGGTAGGTGATATCATATTCACTTAATTCTATAGCCCATTTAGCTAACATACCTGACAATTCATGCTTATGTAATATATTGCGTAATGGATAAGCAGTTACTACAGCAATAGGATGACATTGAAAATAAGGCCTTAATTTTTTAGATGCCATGATTAATGCAAGTGAAAACTTTTCCAATTGAGGGTACCGTATCTCCGCATCTAACAAAGATTTGCTAACATAATAGATCGGAGATTTTTTACCTTGGTCCTCACGGACTAAAACAACACTTACCGCTACTTCTGAAACAGCAAGGTAGGTGAACAGTCTTTCCCCAGCCTTTGGTTTTGTGAGCAATGGTGGATTTGATAAGTATGTCTTCAAATTTTTGAGTGCCCGCTGACATTCCTCGTTCCATTCAAAGTGATCTTGCTTTTTAAGAGTTAAAATGAATTTAAAGTACTTTTCTAATGATTTAGAAATGAATCTTCCCAAGGCTGCTATTCTTCTTGTCAACCTCTGAACTTCTTTTTTGCTTGAAAGCATATCAGGAATTTCTTCAATGACCTTAATCTGTGCGGGATTTACTTCAATACCACAGTTAGAAACAAGAAAACCCAAAAACTTACCTGACGTGACACCAAATGCACATTTCTCCGAATTTAATTTCATATTAAATTTGCGCAAAATCTGAAATGTATCAGACAAGTGTGATATATGATCTCTCGAATGCTAAGTTTTAACGAGCATATCGTCTACATAAACCTCTATGGTTTTTCCCAGATGTTCTTAAAACATTTTAGTAACCAGCCTTTGATATGTTGCACCAGTATTTTTGAGACCAAAAGGCATTACTTTATAATAGTAAGTCCCCTTGTCTGTTATGAATGAAGTTTTTTACTCATCTACCGGATCCATTTTGATCTGATTGTACCCTGAATATGCATCTAAAAAACTTAATAGTTCATGCCCTGCAGTAGCATCAATTAGCTGATCTATATGTGGTAGCAGGAAAAAAATCTTTAGGACAAGCTTTATTAAGGTCTGCGTAATCCACACATACTCGCCACTTACCATTCTTCTTTGGAACTACAACAGTATTGGCTAACCAATTAGGATACTTTACCTCGCGGATGGATCCAATCTTTAGCAATTTTTGAACCTCTTCTTGAATCACCTGATTCTTGAAAGTTCCTTGCTTTCTTTTCTTTTGTTTGACAGGAGGGTATGTTGGGTCTTCATTCAATTTGTGAGTCATTACCTCCGGTGGTATTCCTGTCATATCAGAGTGGGACCAAGCAAAACAATCCACGTTAGTTTTCAAAAATTCAATTAACTTACCTCTCATGCCTTGGCTTAGATTGGCCCCTACGTAGACTTTCTTATCAGGCCATTGTGCAAATAACACCACAGCCTCCAGTTCTTCAATTGTTGTTTTGATATTTTCGTTTTCTTCTGGTTCTTGAATGGTATCAGGCCTTGAATCAACATCTGTCCGCCCTTGTTCAGTTGAGGTTTGTGCTGTGGTGCCCTTAATTGTCTTTTGTGATTGCTATTTTTCTTCTTTTTTCGTACTTGAATCTGCTACAGAGTTGATGCTCCTAGATGTATGTTGATCCCCGCGGATTTGACATATTCCCCATGGTGATGGAAGTTTAATAACTTGATGCAAGGTTGAAGAAACGACATCCATTTTGTGGATCCATGGTCTCCCAAGGATCATATTGTAAGCCATCTCCATATCTACTACTTGAAACTTTGTATCTTTGACAACTCCTTCTGCGAATGTGGTGAGTGTTACCTCTCCTTTCGTCACAACATTAGAATTGTCAAATCTAGATAAAGTATGCGCCTTTGGTATTAATTTATCTTCAGCTTGCATCTCACGTAATACTCTTAACAAAATAATGTTCACGGAACTACCTGGATCAATCAAAACTCGTTTCACATTAGTATCATGTACAATTAAAGATATTACCAGGGCATCGTTATGAGGAAATAATACTCCATCCGCATCATCAAATGTAATGATGTCTTCCTCTAATACATGTCGCACCCGTTTCCCTTGGGTAATTGTGACTTTGGAAATTTTATTAGCTGTAGTGTACGTTACGCCATTGATGTCTTCACCCCCGCTTATAACGTTGATGGTCCTTTTGGGAGAAGGTGGTTTAGGGGGTTCCTGCTTATTCTTCATGTAAGCTTGCTTACCTTTTTCACTAAATAACTAGGTGAGATACCTTTGTTTTAATAAATGATCAACTTCACTTTGTAAAAATTTACATTCTGCTGTTTTATGCCCGTGATTATTATGAAACTCACACCAATGATCAGGGTTGCGCCTGTTTGGATTCGATCTCATCTCTTTTGGCCATCGTACCTTGTCACCCATGCTTCTCAAAACAGCTACGAGCTCGGAAGTGCTCACATTGAAATTGTAACCGCCAAATCTCGCCTTCAAATTTCTATCATCATCTCGTGACTCATGGGTGTTTCGATCATTCCTAAATCTTGATGAAGAGCCTGACTCTCTATTCCTTGATCTGTGATCATACCTTTGATTGTCCTATTTTGACCGTGAATCTTTTCCCAAAGGTCCCATGTATGGATCATACCTGTTTTTACCGGACCTTTTTTCGGTTTCCGCTCGTCTCGAACTTACTTTTTCTTCTTTTTGGAATCGTGGAACAATATCTTCTTCTATCCTTAGCTTCGTGCTATACCTGTTGTAATCTTCATTCCATGTTGTAACTGGGAATTCACGAAGACTTTCCTTGAGTCGCCTCGTAGCTTCTGAGCTTTTTTCATTCAAATTGCTTGTGAAAGCTATAGCTGCCCAATTATCAGGTACACGTGGTAATGTCATTCTTTCACGTTGGAATCTATCCACAAACTCCCTAAGCAATTTTGAGTCCCCTTGCTTGATCTTGAAAATATCTTCCATTCTTTTTTCGACTTTTTGAGCTCCCGAGTGTGCTTTGATGAAAGAATCTGCAAGCTCAGCAAAAGAATTTATAGAATTTTTGGGTAAAAGAGAATACCATGTTAATGCACCCTTGGTGAGTGTTTCACCGAATTTTTTGACTAATACTGATTCAATCTCCTGCTTGATCAAATCGCTGCCTTTTACGCCTATTGTGAATCCAGTCACGTGGTCTCGTTGGTCTGTTGTTCCATCGTATTTTGGAATATCAGGCATTTTGAATTTCTTTGGAATTGGGAGGGGATCAGCACTTGGCTTCCAGGGTTGTTGTGAATATTTATCCGTATCTATCCCTTTGATTACGGGTGGCACTCCGGGTATTTGCTCTATGCGGTCACTTTGCTCCTTGAGCTGTTTCTGCAATGTTAGTACTAAATTTTATAAATCAGAATTGACTAAGTTACCTGGTTCTCCCTCCTGTGATTCGCTGGGGGTTCCACCATTACCTGAATTAACAAGCCCGGAACGAGGGTTCTCCAAAGTGTTGTTATTTGGAGTGGGTGTGGGTGTGGGTGGTGCAACAGGTAACTGGTTAACAAAAGCCTCAAGAGCTTTATTGACCTGTGCAGCAATTAGTTTCTGCAAAGCTTCATCGATAGCTTTATTTTTAAATTGAGTGTTTCCATTTGTATGAGATCCATCAGGAGAGCCTTCACGAGACCGCCGAGGAGAGCCTCGTGGAGAAGGGACCGTGGTTTGATTACCCTATGGATTTCCCTGAAGTTGTTAGTTTCCTTGGTTTCCTTGAATGTTGTCATTGTTATTCGACATGGTTGATGGAACAAGGAAAGTTAAGCTAAAAGAGGATAGATTATCAGATTCCCGGTAACGAAACCAATTTGTTTAACCAAAAAATGGGATTTCGGCCAAAGCTTTAATTTAGAAGAACTCGGGTAACTAATAATCAAAAGAATACATGAAAGAAAGTAATTTGGCCAACAATAAGATTATCAGAAGAAAAGCAAGTAAATCGGTTTATTCAGATATTATTTTGTGTCCCTACAATTGATCCGTTCTCTTCCTTTTATAGCTATTTTGGAGATATGCGTTTTGCCTTTGTCATAATAAGGCCATTATGGACAATTAAAGACATTTAAATGCTACGTTACATAATCATTGTATTTAATACAGATTCTCTAACGTTTTTAGTATTTAAGGCTCATTAAATACTATATCTGTACTCCCATGTAGTGTCAGATTCATTCCCCTTGGTTCTTGGACTTAAATAAGTACGAGCGCTGAGTCTTTTGGATAACCGCTCGTGCCTCTTCCTTTGCCTCTGCTCGTATCTGTTGCAACTCGTGCCTCTTTGCCAGTTGTAACTCTTTGACCAGTCTATGTATCATGACACGTCATCTTTACACTACTTTAATATATAAACTCAATTTTTCCCAATGTAAGGCATAGTTTGGGCAAAACCGAAATCCAAATCGAAACTCGAACTGTTTTGACTTTTAGATTATGGATTGGATTTCAAATTTAATTTTTAGATTTTTTGGATTTCAGATTGGATATTGGATTTGGTACTTCAGACTTTTGGATATCCAAAAATCTAAATTTTGTATATTTTATATAGTCCATTTTTTCATCTGCCAATAGTAACAAATAAAATATCCTAACCACTACACATAATCTCATATATTCAATCAGTGGCAGACACAAAACTTTATGCAAGCTGGTTCAAAAATATACTAAGTCCTTGGCATCAATTAACATTAAAAGTGACACTAAGTTCACATACAAGGTTTATCTTGCTCCATTTATTTTGGTTCTTAACGAAACGTTAAAAAAAGATATTGCTCGCTACGCTTTATTTTGGTTCGAAGTCTTCTTGTTTTATTTTGTTTACGCATCTACCTAGATTTTAACAATAGATCTATTTATCTTATAAATTTTACAATTTATTAAAAGTTATTTTAAAAAATTTACTGGAAGAAACATCAATTTGATCTATATTAAAATATTAAACTCATAATTTAACTTGTGCTAGCTGTAAATCAAAAATAACATAAGAGAACTATAAACTAAATTAGATTAATAATTTCAATATAAAAAGTTTCAAAACTATGAAAGGAAACTACTACTACTAATAATAATAATAATAATAATAAAAAGAAGAAGAAGAAGAAGAATACATTTATATAAATTGTATTATTTATGTATATTAGGATCCTTTAAAATATTCACCTCAATAACTTCATTCTTAAACCCCCCAAAAAAAAAACATGAAAAAACACGGCATGATCCTTTTGAAGAATTGCATAATAGAATGTTAAAGCAATGTATGATAGTGTTTAGGTGGCTTTCCTTAATTTAAAACATGTGAAAATAAAGAAACAGAAAGGCCAAAAAAGCTATGGAAAGTGTATAAAGCAACAAAAATAATGTAAGATCTGTTTTCGAACTCCCGAACATTTACACAATTTGAATACGCTTGAACCTTTCGACCAAAGAACTCTCTTTGTTACGTCGGTTCAACGGCCACTACTTTATAGTAGTTATTCTCTTAGAAAGATAATTTGCACATAGAAATAGTTAAAAAAATTTACTAAACGGGTTTAATTGAATCCCCTTGAATAAACGTGGGTCCGTTCTTGTATTTAATATTAATTATTAAGTTACTATCAGAATACTTTCTATTTGGACATGATTTTACTATTGCTACTTCTTATCCGTCTAACTAATGTCTTTGTTGTGTTTCCTTGATGATGATTTCATTACTTTAATATTTTATTTGGATGATTGCGGTGAAAATAAAAAACTTTTAGGCAATTTAATATGACTACTTCATTTGGATGTTCATTATCGTCGAAAGAATAAACATATGAACTTATACGAAATTCAAAATATCCAAACCGATTAAATCGAATCCAAACTTAAAATATCCAATTCAATCCGAGTTTATTTGGATCGGATTTGGATCGTCATTTCTGCAATCCGAAAATTAAAAATTCAAACCGAAAGTTTTATATCCCATCCGAATAGTCCGAACCCCAACCCCTAATCTTAGCTTGTGTATTGCAATTATAATCCATATATGCTTGATGGTCATTATGAAATTTGAAATGTCGTGTTTCTTTGTTTTACTTTTTTTCGGAATGTGCATTTTTAGTAGGTAATTTACAGGATGCATGCGTTATTTATTCTTCTCTTCTACTCGAAATATAGGGGCGGATTTATTCTCCAAATATTAGGGCACATAGCCCATGGTCTCTTTGGCAAGCTAATTTTTATTTTAATTTTTATAGAATTAGTCTAATATTATATGTTAGTCCATGTACTCCAAAAAGATTGAATGATGAACGTAGTTAAATACTTAATTCTTAATTTACCCAATGTTTTCTTTCCAAAGTTTGATAATATGGTTAACTTAATCATATGCGTTATAAAATTTGATAAATATTTAGGGTCCTGTGATTATTTTGGGGAAATTTTTTATCTTACGTGCCAATTCTTGCTGATTTGGCATTACAGGTGGCAAGAAAAGTATTATGCTGGAAATTTAGGAGATGTTCTTTATTACATGTGAACTCATTATAGGAGTTGCTTAAAATGGACGAAAAGCTTTTAGCTTAAAATGCAATGACAGTATGACACAGAGATGAACATAAGACCATTGAAGTGGCCTTAATCTTTCATAACCTTATGATTATAATTAGACAAGCTCAAAATAATAGAGCAATTTATTCTAGTAGGGGGCACTTGGTAGAACCAATTTTAACAGAGATGGCAACCATGAAAATGATGTTTGATTTATTGCGATATCACTCTTAATCAACTTAGCTGTAGAAACCTAAGCGTTTTAATTGAATTTTGATATTAAAGCATCCATGTTTATTTTTTATCTATCAATTTTGAGACGTTTTCCTGCTCTTAATGTATGATGACCTAACTAGTGGTTAATGAGATGGGCGGAAAAATTATCAAGTTTCAAGTTCAAATTTTTGTGGAGGCAAAATGCTACGGATTTCTTTTCATCTATCCAAACTTTGATAGACATAATTATTCGAATAGTCGAAATGTGCGCAAACTGACTCGGATACTATTATTTAAAAAAATAATTGAGGGGTTCTATTATCAAAAATAGGGGTGTACAAAGGAAACCGACAAACTGCACCAACCCGATAATCCGAGTTAAACCGGAAAAAAAATCCGACTATGGTTTGGTTTGATTTGGTTTGGTGTTGAAAAATAAACCCGACCATATTGGTTTGGTTTGGTTTTAACTAAAGAAAGTCAAACCAAAACCAAACCAACCTGACATTACATATATAGAAATTTTAGATATATTTAATATATAAATATACTTATTGCGATGTAATTTATAAATATTTCTTAAACTTTCTCAATTTTATCTTTTAAGGTATTATTTCAAGGTTGGACTTAGAACTTTTGAATGTTCCAATAAGTGTTATAGAGTTAAATATTAGTAACTTAAATAATGCTAACTAAAGCCCAAACCAAAATCAAATCAATACTAATACTAACAAAAGACGTTCAATTCAATACTACGAATGATAATGTATTGAATATCTATTTTTGTTTTGCAATAATTTAGATAAAAATGCATAACCTATTTTTATTTTTTCTTATGGTCATGTAATTAATACTCTCTCATTAGTCTATTTATTTTAGCATGACTTAGTTCTTTTAGATTATGTTTATTTTTATTATGACTTTTTAATTAGCAATATTTATATTACATAATTTTATTATTTTTATTGTTGAATATTCTAGGATAATGTCATGACACATCTCATATTTTGTATTATTTTCTTAGAAAATGCCTTATACAGTTGTACCTTACTAGGATTAAAGAAATATTTTGAGCACAAGTTATATGTTTTGTGCTACGAAGATTTAACAGGAAAAAAACCGAAAAAATTCGAATAACCCGAAAACTCGAGAAAAACCGAAATTGAAAGCCGAGTTTTATTGGTTTGGTTTGGTCTTTAGATTTAATAACCCGACACAATTGGTTTAGTTTGATAATTGCAAAATCCGAACCAACCCGACCGATGCACACTCCTAATCAAAAGCTTGCTGACCGGGTGGTTGGGATGGGAGACAAAGGGACTTAGCTACACTTGTCCAAGGGTATTAATTATGAAATGGTTTGTTAGCTTTGACTAGTTTAGTTTGATGAAGAATTATACAAACCAGTCACGTTTCGCTTATGATACAGATTTCTTTTATAGTTTTAGTAACTATTACAAACATTTCGTTAATTTCATATTTTCTGTAACAAAAGTTTATTTGGAATATCTACTGTTGAATGCAATGAATTCAATTCTCTAATGGCGCTCAACTTCTTAAATTATATCCCTACATAAACAATATAATGAAAAACTACAAAAGAAATAAAAAGCTTTTCACTTTTCTTCTCATACTTTATGCAACAAAGTTATACCATAACCTACAAACGAACACGTATATGTTACACGTCAAGGGGCTCAGATTTGCGTAATTCTTCTTAGTTAAAACAATGCGTGGAAATAATACCTTTTACAAAGGAAGTTTAAAATTTGTATGGACATCTATTTAGATGGAGTATTGTCAAGCAAAGTCAGAAAAATAAATTAAATATAAATTTGATAAAACGAGTTGAAAAAAGAAAAAAAAAAGGAATACTTAGGCTGATTCCAAAATGTATGATTGAATCAAAGTAATTTAACGAACACCATCTGATTCAATAAAACTTATGACTTTCGGTTGCATAGCCGATTCGCATGAATTTCTTCATTCGATCCAATCACAAATAAAGAAAAAAATTATGGTAATCTAATGACTAACATAAAGCTAGTTATATTGTGATGAATTCTACGCATACATTATGTATTGAAAAGCATCACTATAACAATTCAATATAATTATGTTCGTCGGGCTTATCAAAAGACACTTAAAACTATTTTATGTAACAAATTGGAAGATCATTCTCTTCAAAGTTTTTATTTTGAAAATAGAAGTATACTGCTCCGGTCCACAATAAGTGATTAATTTATTTTTAGCATATCCATTAAAAAAATACTAAATTCTATACAAAAATACCTAGTATGACTAAACTACCCTTAATTAAATATTTAATGTGAGGAGTAAGAAATTTTTTTAGGGATATGTACATAAGGTTAATTTTGTAAACACAAATTGAATTTCTTCTTGATTATATAAATGGACACATATTTTGGACCAAAATTAAAAAGCAAATTAGTCTCTTACTGTGGACCGAAGGGAGTATACTTCACTACGAGTACTTATAATTTCCCTAAATTCAAAACATTCTTCGGCACTCCACGTGCGATGTGTCCCCCAGTGAACTATGAAGATAACTTGGGTTGCAAGTGCACAAACAGCTATTTTCAGGAATGCTATTTAAATATTAATTAATACTTATTTTTTCTAAATTTTTAAACTAAAAATCTTAACTTTAGGACAATCCAAAATATATTTATCCTAAAAATTTGAACTGAAAACTGAAATTTAAGAAACACTGGCTAATTCTTAAATAGTAGCCCTTTAGAATGGCTACCTGGTGTCATTAATGGATCATAAACCAATTAATATACCAACCCATTGTTCTTCATCTTACCCGGGAGGAAGTCGAGGACAGAGGTGCCACTTTAAATGAAAGATTGATGTTTCTATTCGAATACAAGACCCTACGCCTTATGGATTGAGGAGATTAATATAGTTGAGACTTTGTTTTAAAATGAAAAATCCAAATGCACATTCCAGTTTGAGGATCAAAACATCTTCGGACTGAAACTTTTAAGGCTGATCTAAATGTTTATATTAATCATAAAAGTGAAAATTTAGAACAATTTTAATAATTTGTTGGCTATTATTTTTGAAAATGCTAAAAATATACATTTCTTATCATTTGGGGCACATGAATGGGCTTTAGGAATTTACAATTGGGCCATACAGCTATTCACTGGGCTTAAAGTTGAAGAGATATGGAAAAATGATACTATATAGTCGCTGTAAAAAAATAATTGCTGAATATATATATATATTGTTTTTTTTGATTGACTACTAAATATAAATAATATCTGGTGCAGCTAAAAGTGATGATACCCTAAGAAATATTGTTGAGAAATACAGATTAAATTTGTGAGACCAAAAAAAGAAATGTTGTAACTTCACTTGAATTTAGCTTCTTAATTTCCTGAAGCAATTCTCAGCAGTACACCGTTTCCCTATTCTATCTTTTGCTTCTCGGACTCCAATGTATATAATCATGTCAGTTGGCAGAGACGTATCACAATTTTTTCATGAGATAGAAGTAACAGTTTGAAGTTTATGAGTTAATTAGTAATTTGTATATATTAAATGAATTACTTAAGATAAATATATAATTTGAATTAAAATACTGGGTGTAGATATGTAATTTTTGACCATCCCCAACATTTTATATATTTTTAGCGTAAAATATTTAGTTTAGGTTTAGTATCGCTATTTTAAATAGTTTTGACTCTTTTACTTTTATTTTATCACAAAAATAAAAATTACAAAAAATATTTTCTTTTATTTAGCTAATTAATATTTTATCCAGTTACTTTTAATTTATCTACCTTACATAAAATTCAAAAATACAAAAAAATAGTTCCACTTTATTTTCAGGAATATTATTTTAATTTTACAATGATTTTTCCATTTTTATCTTTTAGTATGATATTTGAAAAATACTAAAAAAATAGATTTGTTTTAACGGTTAATTTTATTTTAATAATTATTTTACTTAAGTAGGATTAATTAGTAAATGGTATAGTATTTTTAGTCTTGTGTTAGAAGAAAGAGTATGAAATTTGAGGCTAATTTTGTTTGGTCTTAACAAAAGAGACCCAAAGAGATGACCCCATTTTAAAAGCCCAAACCCTAAGACCCACTTCCCCTTCTTCTTATACACCCTAACACACATTTGAAAAAACCTAGACCTAGCAAAAGAAAAAGATACGGATACTCTAAGAAAAACGGAGATCAAATCAGCCGCACCCCCGAAAGAACTCCTTCCTCCTCGTCAAAATTGGTGAAGCCTCCAACACCACCCCTGTCAATACTCCTTTCTTCATTCTCCAAAGCAGCAGCTAAAAAATAAATAAAAGATTTTGAGACAAAATAAGAAAAGGGGCTTCATCAAAAAAGGAAGCTGAGAATGCCCATTCCCAAGAAACGGCAGCAGCCATTCCCCACCCTAAAAATCTTTGATCACTCTCTTAGTTTTGTTTGAAAAAGAGACATACACACATGGATATAGAGGGAACGAAGAACCTCACTGACCTCTTTTCACAAAAGAACTTTAGCAAATTCTCACCTAAAGGCCATGGATGGAATAACACTTTATGTTTGAGTCCGGTGTTCGAGCTTCGAAAGTTCCGTTTGAGATTTCTGGTGAGGCTTTTCGGCTGAGGTTTTGTCCGTGGTCTGTTCGAGCATTAGAAATTGTTCTCATTTAGCTAAGGTCCATTTCTTGAACTCTTAAATTAGATCTGTATTTTTACAATTTGTTTTGTATTATCTTGAGATCATGCTTGAATAAATTGTGGCCACATTAATGATCTTGTATGTATTGTTTTGTTTCTTTTGGTTTGAAATTTCGGCGACTTTGGATATGAAGTTTCGAATATTGTGCAAATTTGCTTAGGGAATGCTTTAAATATCAAAAATGTTGTCGATGATTCATTGCTAACATTTTCTTTGAACTTTTGATGAAATGAGTACTGGTACAGTGAATAGATTAATTATTATGTTACAAGAACTAGTATAAGATTCTTGAAACAGCTCGTACCTCCTTAAAATTTTATTTTATCATACAATAATTTCCATAATCAAATGGCCTCACAACAATCTCAAATAGAAGAATTGAACAATTTTGAACATCGTAGCTTGCTTTAGGCGCGATTAATAAATTATCGTGGCCATGGGTACTGTTCCCGTAGCATGGTCATGATACGTAAATCCAAATTTGGGTGTGCATTTTCATGTGACCCGATCGTAACAACTTTGAACAGTAATAAAATAAACATGTCGCGAATCGCGGGTGCATTTCATGTAACGTGGCTTGCGGTGTGTTCCAAAACGGCAAGTGTACGACAATCGTAACTTGTTCCAGAAAAATAAACTCCATAAATAAATAAAAGCGGTTATAAAGTCAAAAGTGCACAAAAGGTTTAAAACATATAATTAATCAGATAATTAGGTCGATTATTAATAGTTGAGAGACCGTGCTAAAACTACGGAGCTCGGGAGTGCCTCACACCTTCTCCCGAGTTAACAGAATTCCTTACCCGATCTTCTGTGTTCGCAGACCATAAATAAGAGTCAATTTCCTCGATTTGGGATTTAAAATAAACCGGTGACTTGGGACACCCTAAACTATTCCAAGTGACGACTCTGAAATTAAATAAATAATCCTCTTTCAATTAATGTCACTTAAATTGGAAAAACTCCCGCTTCCCTTGGGAAAAAGGAGGTGTGACAGCTCTGGTGACTCTGCTGGGAAAAAGAACCCAGAACTTCTGGTTCAGGGTTCAGAATTCGAGCTTAGAATAACTGTTATAGTTGCTTTTTGTTCATTATATGATTTTCTACGTGTGTGGGCCTAATGTGAAATGTCGTTTTTTACCGCTTTGATATTATTTGAACTGTATATAAACTACTGCAAAACCCCTCTCTTCTAATCTCCTGGGAAGTGCACGTTGGCGTGATTTTGTTTCTGTTAGTGTCATACCCTAATTTAGAACGAGGATCGGATCAGTTACAAAGTCGGTTGACCTTTTGGCTACCGGTACGTTGCCCCCCTCCCCCGCTCGAGTTGTCCGCTCGGGTAAGCCAGGTCTAGAACAATACACCCATATTTTAAACCTAGAATAACATAGCCTCATGCCAGATCCCTAATAGGAGAGCTTGTTTGCATCATGTGCATTTGACTTTGGGGACTCAACACGTGGGTTGGGTCCGTCTAGGACAGGTGTACCCAAATTAAAAAACCATCCTGATGCATCTTACGTGCTACTTGCGTATCTGTCTGTTTCGGCTTGCATGTTGACTGACTTCTAGAATAGGGAAAGAAAATGAAAAAAAAGAAAGGAAAAAAAGGAAAAGAAAGCGAGAGGTAGGTATTTGAATTATACTGAAACTCTGCCGAAATTTTGAAAAAAAAGAAGGGAAAAGTCATTTCAAAATAAGTCATATTTTCCTATTGCGTCAAAACTAGCCGAACTACGCAGGTTTGATTCTCACCGGATGTGAGATACGTAGGCAAACCTCATCGGTTCTGGCCCCAATTTTCATTACTTCCTTCTTTAGAAAAGTCTTTCTTTAAGACCCCAATTTTCAAAAATCCAAAAATATTTTCATTACTTCCTTCTTTAGAAAAGTCTTTCTTTAAGACCCCAATTTTCATAAAAATAAAAAATCCAAAAATATTTTCATCACTTCCTTCTTTAGAAAAGTCTTTCTTTAAGACCCCAATTTTCAAAAATTCAAAAATATTTTCCTTTACTTCCTTCTTTAGAAAAGTCTTTCTTTAAGACCCTTGTTTTCAAAAATACAAAAATATTTTCCTTTACTTCCTTCTTTATAGAAGTCTTTCTTTGAGAACCCAATTTTTAAAAAATACAAAAATATTTTCTTTTAATTTCTTCTCAAAATCCAAAAATATTTTCATTCTTCTTTCAAAAATTGAAAAGAAAATTCAAGATTCAAAAATATTTTCTTTTTCTTTAGAAGCATTTCTTTCATAAATTCAAAATAAAATTCCAAAAAAAAAAATCCAAAAATATTTCCTTTCTTCTTTAGAAGTTTTTCTTTTGAAATTCCAAAAAAACAAAAAAGAAAAAAAAGTCAAAATTCAAAAAAAAAATTCCTTTCTTCTTTAGAAGTCTTTCTTTTAAAAAATATTTAATAAAAAACAAACAAACAAATCGAAATCCAAAAATATTTTATTTCTTCTTTTTAAGTCTTTATTTCGAAAAGTCCAAAATCAAAAAAAAAGAGTTAATTTATTTACTTTATTCCTAATCTTCCCGAACTACGCAAGGTCTGATTCATGTTCCCACATGATACGTAGGCAACCCAAATCAGGTTCGATCAAATGATTTTGAAAAAAAAAGAGAAAAAAAGAGGAAGAATGATAATAATAAGGACCGACTGAGTCCATTTTAATGTATCTTTTGTTTTGAATTGTGAAGAATATTTGAGGTGGTTAGCTTGTGGTAAGCTGACAACACAAGATCCAAAGGAAAAAAGCCATTGACAACTGACATCGAAACTGTTACAATTGCTCAAGAGACTTAGGGTCAGAGGGTTCAACAAGAGTCTACTGTGGTTGAGAAAAATATAATACTGAAACAGAAAATGGCTGAAATGTGTCAAGCATGGGCCAACGGCCAAGGACCGCCCATTTCTTCTCATAGTTTTCCAGAGTTCACATCCATCTCGACTACTGCCATTCCGGTCTCATTGTCTAATCAATCCTATCCACCTAGGTTTAATCCTTATCTCAACTGTACGACTACAGCTATAACTTCTGTTTCATGCTCTTAAAGTTTGTCATTGACAACCAATCAGCACAACCTCTACTGTTATGCCCGTCTTCACCATCCCACAATTGACAGCGGTGTAGAGGAAAACTCATGAGTCACAATTTCTACTCAGCAAGAGTAGTACCACTCTTCTGAGTACCACTCGTACTTGTTTGATCTTCCTGCAAACATTGAGAAGCCTGCCCGAAAGATGACACAGGAAAAAATGACCCAAAGAGTGAAAAGCTTAGAACAACAGTTGAAAAACATGCAAGGGTTGGCTGGTCAGAAGAGCATTGCCTTCAAGGATTTATGTATGTTCCCCGATGTCCACTTGCCACCTGGTTTCAAGACTCCCAAATTTGAAAAGTATGATGGACATGGAGACCCCATAGCCCACCTTAAAAGGTATTGCAATCAGCTAAGAGGTGCTGGAAGAAATGAAGAATTGCTAATAGCTTATTTTGGGGAAAGCATACGGAAGCAGCCTCCGAATGGTTTATGGATCAAAATACCTCTCACTAGCATGCCTGGGATGACATGGCTCGGTCCTTTGTCAAAAAGTTCCAATACAACATCGACATTGCCCCAGACCGCAATTCCCTTTCAAACCTGAAGAAGAAACCAACTGAAAGTTTCAGGGAATATGCCATTAAATGGAGAGAACAAGCAGCTAGAGTTAAACCACCCATGGATGACCACGAGCTAATCACTGTCTTCCTTCAAGCTCAAGAGCCAGATTACTTTCAAAACATGATGTCCGCAGTTGGCAAATCCTTCTCGGAAGCAATCAAAATGGGAGAAATAGTAGAGAATGATCTTAAGACAGACATAATTATAAGTCAAGCAGTTCTCAAAGCCGCAACTCAGGCTGTCCAGATTCAATATGATAATTTAGTGACATGAATGAGAAAGACAAAGAAATCATGATGATATCAGGGTCGAGAAGAGGTCCTAGGAGAGCATCTCGAAGGTATGACCAGCCTCGTCTATTTTTCGATGATGCTCCTGAGCACTACTATCTACCTCAGAACTCACAATACTCTGTTGCTCCACCTCAGTATGTTGTCCAGCCACCAAAACACCCTAGAAGGCTAGCACGAGCATCACAAAATCTCCACCAGCCTCCACAAAATTTTCAAGTGCCCTATAACCGACATCCAAGCCAGGGATATAGAGAGGAACAGAGGTTGAAAGATAATTTTACACCAATAAGAGAGTCTTATGCAAGCTTGTTTGAGAAGCTAAAACATTATAATATGATTGGACCCATTCCTCCAAATCATGTGGATCCACGTGCAAGAATCTTTGACCCTTCTAAAAGGTGCGAATACCATTCCAATGCCTAGGGGCACAATGTTAAAAGCTGTCAGGATTTGAAAAAAGAAATAAAAAGGATGATCCAGGAAAAACTGATTGTGATCCAAGACAGTGACACCCAGAATATCATACAATATCCTTTTACCTGCATATGATGATACACACTTTGTGGGGATGATGCCTAGTGACATGGAGTATGAGAATCCTCTCGGAAACTTGCCGACTGAAATTGGAGAAGGCCATGGTGATTCTGATGAGCAAATTTATGGCTAAATGTCAAGCTTAGCAATTGAAAAGTCATTCTCTCCTTACTAGGAGGAATCTTGGTAGCTTGTTTTGATGTTTTTTTCTATTATCTGGGTTATTTCAGGGTTGTGATCCAGCTTTTATTTATTTTATTGAGTCAAACCCTTCTATTCCTCTATTCTGTTTGTGTGAGTCTTGTCTGCATGTTTTGTTGCTATTTTCATTAGCTGAGTTGTTTTAGGGCTGTAGCTCGATTTTTAGGTTGTTTGTTTTATTGTTTACTCAATGAAATATAGTTTGTCCTTTTGTGTTATTCCATACTTGGATCTTTTCCCACTAGTTTTAGTGATATGACATGCATGCAGAATTTTTGGCCAGATCGTAGAAAATTGATTTAAACTTGAATTGGATAAGTGAGAACAAGACACTTTTGAGGATGAAAAAGGGTTGAATACTTTGGAATTAAGGTCGAGTAAAATTCACCTTCAAATCATCGTGAAGATCGGGTTGGAGGATATTGAATCAATTGAAGCTTGGTCGAAAGTTTGACATTAATAGATGAAAAGTGTCTTTCGACCACGACACTCCAAGAAGATGAACATGTTCATCAATGCCGTGATTGCGAAACGATGCTATGTTTGTCGTTCTCGAGGCTGGGAGACCCTTTTTTCTTCTATCCAAACATTTTATATTCTTTGCTACCCCTTTTGAGCCTGTGTTATTTTTTTTGACCACCCTCTTATGGAATCAAGTTTAGATTCAAGAGTCAAAAAACAAAAAAAATGGATAAAAAGAAAAAGAAAAGTCCATATGCCAAGAGTGCAAATTGGGGCAATTCTTAGAAAGTTCAAGTTAAAAAAGATGAAGAAAAAAAGAACTAGCAAAGGTCCATGCCCCCAGAAAATAGAAGTTGGGGCAACTTGTTTTGAAAACAACAAAAAAAAGACAAAAGAAAAAAGACAAAGAAAAGAAAGAAGGATGAAAAAATAGTTAGGTCAGATTTTTGAACTATGTTCGACCTGATTCCTTAAAAAAAGTGGATACGTAGGCAGCCTCACGGTTCGGTCCAACCAAATAAGAATTCAAAAAAAAAAGAAAGAAAATAAAAAAGAAAAAGCCAAAAATCCCCAGTATCTGAAACTGGGGCACAAATTTTATTTCACTTTTGAAAGAGTTAATTCCAAGAGTTGTAAGTCCACAACCCTTCATTTTGAGTCAACTTTGAGCCTTCATGTCGACCCTTTTGTCTAACCCTATCCAAAATCTTTCCAAATAAAGACCTCCCGATATGCCTTCAAGAATGCCAAGAGAAGAATGCATTGAGCAACGGTTGCCATGCGACATAAAATACTGTCAAGATGCTCGCATAAGAAAGAAAAAAAAGAAAAAGAAAAGAAAAATGAGAGAGTCTTACTAGTGAAAATCTTCATTGGCACTGTAAGACGACGGTAAGTAGAGATGAATAAATGAGAGAGACTTGTTAGTGAAAACTCCTTGGAGCACCAATAGTCGAAAGTGAGTCTTGAAGCTGATGCGAAGAATTGGCATAAACAAGCTCGACTTCAAAGGTCATAGGAATGGTAAAAGGAAAGTTTAGATCAGTTTGATAGATCAGGACGTTAAGTCCAAAATGCATGTCATAATCATTAAGGTTAGTTACCGCAAACTAAAAAGAAAAAAAAAAGAGAAAGAGAAAAAAAAAACTCTTCCTTCTGTCCTTCTCAACAGGGGCATTTCTTATTAATATTGTTTCTTTGCATCATTATTCCCTTCACTCTGAGTCAGTCCTTCTTAAAACAAGCAAGAAAAGATTTCAAAATCTGCTACCAGCTTTTCAATTGCACAAAGTAAAATTGGCCAATACACTCAGTTGTCACTTTCAACATGCTTTGAGGATTCATGTAAAGGATTCCCCCAAAAGACTCTTCTCAGCCTACTTGGCGCAAGCAAAGATAACTTGTGACTCTATCTGACAAACAAATTGCTCAAAAAGCAAGAAGTCATTCAAGATATTAGAAAAGGTCACCTAAGCAAAGATATCCAGTTGGGATAAGGCTGATTGAATCACAAATACAAATGGTACTGGGTCTGAAACAATTAGGGTTGATGCAGAGTAAAATCCTCTTGAAACCTACTCAAGCTAATTGAGCAAAAGTAAAAACTGCCCAAGGACTCAAGGCCACAAATCGACTACCATTTTCAAAACTGATAAATTTTTCTTTGTGTGAAACAGGAACAAAGCAGTGCAAGGAAAGTGGTTCAAAAAAAAGGAAAAAAAAAACAAAAAAGAGAAGAAAAAGAAAAGAAGAGAAGAGCCGACAAAGGGAAGTTTCTCAAATCTTTGCCTTTATTTGTCTTGCTATTATGCATAAAATCTTGCCATTGATCTTCACATTTTTTCCTCCTAGGATAAAAAATCCTAGTTTGATGGTTTTTTCTCCCAATAAAAATCTTAGTCTGATGAATCTTTCTTCTAAGAAC
The DNA here is from genome assembly GCF_000715075.1 of Nicotiana tabacum. Classification (NCBI taxonomy): domain Eukaryota; kingdom Viridiplantae; phylum Streptophyta; class Magnoliopsida; order Solanales; family Solanaceae; genus Nicotiana; species Nicotiana tabacum. Next base: position 43,620,438 of record NC_134087.1, read on the forward strand.
CTAGTCTGATGAACTTTTTCCTTGGATAAAAATCTTAGTCTGATGAATCATTCTCCTAAGATAGAAGACCTAGTCTAATGAACTTTCTCCTAGGATAGAAATCTTAGTCTGATGAATCTTTCTCCTAAGATACCAAAAAAAGAAGAAAAGAGACCTAGTCTGACGAACTTTCTCCTAGAATCAAAATCTTAGTCTGATGAATCTTTCTATGAACTTTCTCCTAGGATAGAAATCTTAGTCTGATGAATTTTTCTCCTAAGATAGAAGACCTAGTTTGATGAACTTTCTCCTAGGATAGAAATCTTAGTCTGATGAATCTTTCTCCTAAGATACAGAAAAAGAAAAAAAGAGACCTAGTCTGATGAACTTTCTCCTAGGATCAAAATCTTAGTCCGTTGAATCTTTCTCCTAAGATAGAAGACCTAATCTGATGAACTTTCTCCTAGGATAGAAATCTTAGTCTGATGAATTTTTCTCCTAATATAGAATACCTAGTCTGATGAACTTTCTCCTAGGATAGAAATCTTAGTTTGATGAATCTTTATTCTAAGATACCAAAAAAAAAGACCTAGTCTGATGAACTTTCTCCTAGGATCAAAATCTTAATCTGATGAATCTTTTTCCTAAGATAAGAAACCCAGTCTAATGAATCTTTCTCCTAGGATCAAAATCTTAGTCTGATGAATTTTTCTCCTAATATAAGAGCCCTAGTCTGATGAATTTTCTCCTAGGACAAGAAATCTTAGTTTGATGAATCTTTCTCCGAAGATAGAAAACCTAGTCTGATGAACCTTCTCCTAGGATAGATGTCTTAGTCTGATGAATTTTTCTCCTAAGATATAAAAGCCTAGTATGATGAATTTTCTCCTAGGAAACTAAAAAAAAAGAAACGAAAAGAGGATGTCTCGATTAAAAAAAAGAAAAAATTTTGTTTAAAAGAATGATTTTCTCAAAAGAAGAAAAAAATGATGATTTTTCTAAAAAAAAATCCTTTTTGGTCCATTTTAACATAGGTACACAATTCATTAGTCTCACTTTTCCAACATAGGGCTACACTCCCTAGCTGATACCAGCATAACCTGGTAATCTTTTTCAATATAAGGTCTCACTCCTTAGTTGATGCCGGCATAACCTGATAATCTTTCCAACTTAGGACCTCCAATCCCCAGTTGATTTCATTTTAGATATAGGGTCTCCACTCCCTAATCTCTTTTTCTCAAGAATACACGATCCTGACTTTTATTGCTTTCAATAAAGAAGTAGTTTAGAATTTTGTTACAATAACTCACGAAATTTTTCTAGTAAAAACTGGGGCAGAAAAATTTCGTTAGTTTGTTTGTTTTGGTGTTTGAGCAGGTTTTACCTCGATGCACATGGTTCGAGACGACCAAAAGAAGTAGTCTCAATCTAGAATAAAGGAAAAAAAGAAGAAAAGAAAAAGAAGTGAACTCAAAGTGCAGAAGCAAAGAAAAGATGTGACTGCTCAAGACGTGATTGAAGTCACAAGCTTTGCATGTCTGCCTTGATCTGAGAAGTTGAAAAAAGAATGAGCCAGCACCCGCAGCTAACAAGCATCAAGATTCAGATCAGAGTCTGCATGAAGAACTAACCAAGACTCAAGATCAAGCTTTAGAAGACTCATATATAGGAATATTGTAACTCGTAGCTGATAGGCTTAGTTAGTCTTTTTAATTTTGATTTTTGATGTAATAACAGGACCACATACCGGAATCTCGACGGAACGGCACCTCAATCGGCTCTCCACCTCGGTATACTCCATCACTGTTCCTACATCTGAACTACACGTGGCCTGATTCCTTTATAGCCAAGGATATGTAGGTAGCTCAGATACTAGAGTTCAATCACATTCTCCTTTCTTTTAGTTTTTGGTCTCTCTGAATAAGGGTCGGGTCAAAAAACCGGTCTCGTCGTTCTTTGTCTAAAAACTCTTCGCATTTCTAATCAAAGAGGGGCAGTTGTAGACATGTAATTTTTGACCCTCTCCAAGATTTTACACATTTTTAGCGTAAAATATTTAGTTTAAGTTTAGTATCGCTATTTTAAATAGTTTTGACTCTTTAACTTTATTTTATCACAAAAATAAAAATTACGAAAAATATTTTCTTTTATTTAGCTAATTAATATTTTATGTAATTACTTTTAATTTATCTACCTTGCATAAAATTCAAAAATATAAAAAAATAGTTCAACTTTATTTTCAGGAATATTATTTTAATTTTACAGTGATTTTTCCATTTTTATCTTTTAGTATGATATTTGAAAAATACCAAAAAAATAGATTTGTTTTAACAGTTAATTTTATTTTAATAATTATTTTACTTAAGTAGGATTAATTAGTAAATGGTGTAGTATTTTTAGTCTTGTGTTAGAAGAAATTTGAGGCTAATTTTGTTTGGTCTATACAAAAGATGCCCCATTTTAAAAGCCCAAACCCTAAGGCCCACTTCCCCTTCTTCTTATACACCCTAACACACATTTAAAAAAACCTAGACCTAGCAAAAGAAAAGGATACGGATACTCTAAGAAAAATGGAGATCAAATCAGCCGCACCCCCGAAAGAACTCCTTCTTCCTCGTCAAAAATTGGTGAAGCCTCCAACACCTCCCCTGTCGATACTCCTTTCTTAATTCTCCAAAGCAGCAGCTAAAAAATAAATAAAAGCTTTTGAGACAAAATAAGAAAAGGGGCTTCATAAAAAAAGGAAGCTGAGAATGCCCATTCCCAAGAAACGGCAGCAGCCATTCCCCACCCTAAAAAATTTGATCACTCTCTTAATTTTATTTGAAAAAGAGTCATACGCACATGGATATAGAGGGAATGAAGAACCTCACTGACCTCTTTTCACAAAAGAACTTCAGCAAATTCTCACCTAAAGGCCATGGATGGAATGGCACTTTATGTTTGAGTTCGGTGTTCGAGCTTCGAAAGTTCCGTTTGAGATTTCTGGTGAGGCTTTTCTGCTGAGGTTTTGTCCATGGTCTGTTCGAGCATTAGAAATTGTTCTCATTTAGCTAAGGTCCATTTCTTGAACTCTTAAATTAGATCTGTATTTTTACAATTTGTTTTGTATTATCTTGAGATCATGCTTGAGTAAATTGTGGCCACATTAATAATCTTATATGTGCTATTTGGTTTCTTTTGGTTTGAAATTTCGGCGACTTTGGATTTGAAGTTTCGAATATTGTGTAGATTTGCTTAGGGAATGCTTTAAATGTCAAAATCTTGTCGGTGATTCATAGTTACCATTTTCTTTGAACTTTTGATGACATGAGTAGTGGTACAGTGAATAGATTAATTATTATGTTACAAGAACTAGTATAAGATTCTTGAAATAGCTCTCACCTCCTTAAAATTTTATTTTATCCACAATAATTTCCATAATCAATGGCCTCACAACAATCTCAAACAGAGGAACTGAACAATTTTGAACATCGTAGCTTGCTTTAGGCACGATTAATAAATTATCGTGGCAATGGGTACGGTTCCCGTGGCATGGTCACGATACGTAAATCCAAATTCGGGTGCCATGTGACCCGATCATAACAACTTTGATCATTTATAAAATAAACATGTCGTGAATCACGGGTGCATTTCATGTAGTGTGGTCTGCGGTGTATTCCAAAACGGCAAGTGTACGACAATCGTAACTTGTTCCAGAAAAATAAACTCCATAAATAAATAAAAACGGTTATAAAGTCAAAATTGTACAATAGGTTTAAAACATATAATTAATCAAATAATTAGGCCAATTATTAATAGTTGAGCGACCGTGCTAAAACCATAGAATTAGGGATTGCCTTATACCTTCTCCCGGGTTAGCAAAATTCCTTATTCGGTCTTCTGTGTTCGCAGACCATAAATAAGAGTCAATTTCCTCAATTTGGGATTTAAAATAAACCGGTGACTTGGGACACCCTAAACTATTCCAAGTGACGACTCTGAAATTAAATAAATAATTCCATTTCGATTAATGTCACTTAAATTTGAAAAACTTCTGCTTCCCTCGGGAAAAAGGAAGTGTGACACTAGGTTCGACTGAACCTGTAATTAAGAGGCTCACTCCGCCCCTAGTTTTCGGGATGATGTAGAGATGATTTGCCCCATTATCAAATGAAAGTTAATGTAAAAATTTGGTCGAGATATTCATATTTAAGCTACATACTCAATGTTCTTCATAAAATATTAGTACCGTATATATTAAAATTTGTAAAGCATTTCTCCTAAAGAGTGTGATGATCCAATAGGTCATCTCATGTTTTAGAACCAAATTTTGTGTTTCGAAGCCTTAAATATCTGTCACGACCCCAAATACCCCGGTCGTGATGACACCTATCACAGTACTAGACCAGCCAACCCAACATTTAACCATAGTGAATTCTTCTTATAAAATCATTTCTCTAAAACCGATTAAGACTCAAGTTCTCATATGAAATATATAAATCAACGGAAATATGACGAAGTCAATACAAAATATACCAACACAGCCCAACAATCCGGTGTCACTAGTCATGATCCTCTAAATAAAACCAAGACACTGTCTGAATAATACAAAATAAGTCCGTAACAACAAAAAATTACTAAAATAGGAAGGAGGAAGACAGGGTTGCGAATGCTGTGCAACTACCTTGCGATCTCCTGTAAAGCTCTGAGAGTGCTGGAAGCTCTCACTCTGATGCTCGGACACCTGGATCTTCGCACAAGGTGCAGGGAGTAACATGAGTACGCCAACTCAGTAAGTAACTAGAGTAAATAAGGTCTGAGTGCAGTGACGTGCAGTTAAAAATCATATAATAAGTCTTAACAGAAATATTAAGTCAAATTCTGAAATTTAAAAGCCAGTCATGTCGTAAAACTTCAGTTTCAATTAAAAATCCTTAGAAAATATTTATCTGACATTTTTCAACAGAGGCTTAGTATAAAAGAAGAGTGAAAGTAACAAAAGTCATAAACAAGCCCCTCGGGCAAGGTATAACTCATAAATATAGCCTCTCGGGCAAGCCTCTCACTCACTCGTGACTCAGCTCTCATCACACATTACTCACACTCAACACTCCAGCTCAATAATATCTCGTAATAATAGTAATCATAATAACCGTTGCGGCGTGCAACCCGATCCATAGTTTATAGTTGACTACGCTCACTGGGGGTGTATAGACTCCGGAGGGGCTCCTAGAACCCAAGCGTCATATCGGTGCGGAGCGCAGCCCGATCCAATATATATCACTGCGGCTTGCAGCTCGATCCATATAAGTATCGCTGCGGCGTGCGGTCCGATCCATAATATATATATATATATATATATATATATATATATATATATAATCCTCACCATTAGGTCATCAACCTCTCTCAGTCATTAACCTCACAGCCACTCGGGCATATCAGTGGAGATCAGGGAAACTCAACCTAAACAGTTTTTCATCTATTAAGAAGTAGATTGATTAAATCAGATTTAAACAATAAACAGGTAAAACATGACTGAGGATATGCTCTCAAAATAAATAGAGTGAGGAAAGTAGTAAAAATACCCCTAAGGGTCTAAACAGGGCGGCACAAAGCCCCAAATATGGCGTACAATCTAAAATATAGTAACAATCTCTAAAATACGGGATATCATAAGATTTCAAATCAAATACATGGCTTAATAGTTGCTACGGGACGGACCAAGTCACAAATCCCTACCGGTGCACACCCACACGCTCGTCACCTAGCATGTGCGTCACCTTATTTATCAAACAAATACGAAATACCGGGGTTTCATATCCTCAGGTCCAGATTTATAATGGTTACTTACCTCAAACCGGATGAAATACTACCCCGTGATGCTCTTACCTCTCGACTCGGCCTCAACTCGTATCGAATCTATCTAAAATAAGAATCATAACGTCAATATATGCTAAGGGAACGAAGCCCATGCGAAAATAATCAAATTATATAAAAAATCCCGAAATTGGTCCAGCCCGACCCCCAGGACCACATCTCGAAATTTGTTAAAATTCACATCAATAGAATCCTTATCCTCCCACGAGTCCATACATACCAAGGACATCAAAATCCGACCACAAACGGCCCCCCAAATCCTCAAATCAAAGTCTCCAATTTCAAGCCCTAACTCCCCAATTTTAGGCTTTAGATTCCACAAATTTCATGTTTAATTAGGTAGAAATCACAATATGATCGAGTATTAAGTCCGTAAATCTTACCTCCAAGTGTTTCCCTTTGATTCCCTCTTCAATTCTTCTCAAAAAGCTCCAAAATCGCTTAAAAATGGTGAAAGTTAGACCCAAAATCGCGAACAATGGCTATTTAAACATTCTGCCTAGGTGACCTTTGCTTCTTCACGAACGCGGTCAAAGCATCGCGTTCGCGAAGCACAAAAATCCGTCGACCATTTAATCCTCCTTCGCGAATGTGACCTCCTAGATGCGAATGCAAAGCTTCAGCTTCTCAGACTATTGCGATGCGACACACCAGCGCGAACGCAAAGCACAATGACTAGGACCCCAGCTGCTCCCATTTACTCTACGCGAGCGCGGAAACCTCATCGCGTTCGCGATGCACACAGAACTTCACCCTTCTCGAATGTGGGACCAACATCGCGAACGCGAAGGACAAATTTCCAGCCTCACTACTCATCCCTTCGTAAACGCGAGAGCCCTCTCGCGAACGCGAAGGCCAAAAGTTTGCAACAGAAGCAACAGAAAATCTGCAACTTTCAAAATAAGGATTTGATCCATTTAACCACCCGAAACTCACCCGAAGCCCTCGAGACTTCAACCAAACATGCCAACATATCCCATAATATCATTCAAACTTGTTCCAATCTTCGGAACACTCAAAACAACATCAAAACACCAAATCATCATCGGATTCAAGCCTAAGAAATTCCAAAACTTCCAAATTCCGCTTTCGATCAAAAGGTCTATCAAACCTTGTCCGAAATGACCTGAAATTTTGCATACATGTCACAAATGACACGATGACCTACTCCAACTTTCAAAATTCCATTCTGACTCCTATATCAAAATCTCCCCTGTCAACCGTAAAGCGCCAAAATTCCAATTTTGCTAATTCAAGCCTAAATCTACTCCGGACCTCCAAAACCCATTCCGATCATGCTCCTAAGTCCCAAATCACCTCCCGAAACTATCTGAACCATGGGAATTCACATCCGAGCCCTTTTTCACATAAGTCAACATTCGGTTTACTTTTCCAACCTAAGCTTACTCAAAAGAGACTAAGTATCTCATTCCTTTCTAAAACCTCTCCGAACCCGAACCAACCAACCCGATATCACATAGTACAACTGAACAAGGTAATAAGAAGTAGAAATGGGGAAAACAGAGCAGTAACTCATGAAACGACCGGCCGGGTAGTTACATCCTCCCCCTCTTAAACAAACGTTCGTCCTCGAACGAGTCAAGAAATATACCTGAAGCCTCAAATAGGTGAGGATATTTGCTCTGCATCTCCCGCTTGGTCTCCCAGGCAGCCTCCTCCACGGGCCGACCTCTCCACTGCACTTTCACTGAATCTATACCCTTTAACCTCAGCCTTCGAACCTGGCGCTCCAAAATGGCTACTAGATCCATATCATACGTCAAATCATCATCTAACTGAACCGTGTTAAAATCCAAAACATGAGACGGATCGCCAATATACTTTTGGAGCATAAAGACATGAAATACTGGATGCACACTCGATAAACTGGGTGGCAAGGCAAGCTTATAAGCCACCTCCCCAATCCTTCGAAGCACCTCAAAAGGTCCAATAAACCAAGGACTCAATTTACCATTCTTCCCAAATCTCATAACACCCTTTATGGGTGAAACCTTCAGTAGAACCTTCTCCCCAACCATATAAGACACATCATGAACTTTCCTGTCAGCATAACTCTTTTGTCTCGACTGCGCTGTATGAAGCCTCTCCTAAATCACCTTCACCTTGTCTAAAGCATCTTGCAGCAAGTCTGTACCCAAAAGTATAGCCTTCCCGGGCTCAAACCAACCAACTAGAGATCTACACCGCCTCCCATATAAAGCCTCGTATGGAGACATCTAAATACTCTACTAATAACTGTTGTTATATGCAAATTCCGTAAGCGGTAGAAACTGATCCCATGAACTACCGAAGTCAATCACACAAGCGAGCAACATATCCTCTAATATCTGAATAGTGCGCTTAGATTGCCTGTCCGTCTGAGGGTGAAAAGCTGTGCCCAACTCAACCTGAGTACCCAACTCTTGCTGCACGACCCTCCAAAACTGTGAAGTAAACTGAGTACCTCTATCTGAAATGATGGAAACTAGAACCCAATGCAGGCGAACAACCTCTCGGATATAAATCTCTACTAACCGCTCTGAGGAGTAAGTAGTACAAACAAGAATGAAGTGCGCGGACTTGGCCAGCCGATCCACAATCACCCAAATAGCATCGAACTTCTTCAAAGTCCGTGGGAGCCCAACTACAAAGTCCATGGTGATCCGCTCCCACTTCCACTCTGGAATAACTATCTGCTAAAGCAAGCCACCCGGTCTCTGATGCTCATATTTCACCTGCTGACAATTGAGACATCGAGCTACATATCCCACAATGTCCTTATTCATCCTCCCCCACCAATAATGATGTCTCAGATCCTGATACATCTTTGCGGCACCCGGATGAATGGAATATCGCGAGCTATAGGCCTCCACTAGAATCAACTCCCGAAGCCCATCCACATTGGGCACACATATCTGGCCCTGCATCCTCAACACCCCATCATCACCAATAGTCACATCTCTGGGATCGTCGTGCTGAACTCTGTCCTTAAGGACAAGCAAATGAGAATTATCATACTGGCGCTCTCTGATGTGATCAAACAAGGAAGACCGAGAAACCACACAAGCCAATACCCGACTGGGCTCCAAAATATCCAACCTCACAAACCAATTGGCCAAGGCCTGAACATCAACTACAAGAGGTCTCTCCCCAACAGGAATATACGCCAAACTCCCCATACTTACCGCCTTCCTACTCAAGGCATCAGCCACCACATTGGCCTTTCCCGGATGGTACAAAATAGTAGTATCATAGTCCTTTAGCAGCTCCAACCATCTTCGCTGCCTCAAATTGAGATCCTTCTGCTTGAAGAAGTGCTGGAGGCTACGATGATCAGTAAATACCTCACAAGACACACCATACAAATAATGCCTCCAAATCTTCAACGCATGAACAATGGCAGCCAACTCTAGATCATGAAAAGGGTAGTTCTTCTCATGGGGCTTCAACTGACGAGAAGCATAAGCAATAACGCTACCCTCCTACATCAACACACACCTAATACCAACTCTCGAAGCATCACAATACATGGTATATGAACCTAAAGCTAATGGAAAAACTAACACTGGAGCTGTGGTCAAGACAGTCTTGAGCTTCTGAAAGCTCTTCTCACACTCATCCGACCACCTGAATGGAGCACCTTTTTGAGTCAATTTGGTCAAGGGTGATGCTATAGATGAAAATCCCTGAATGAATCGACGGTAATAACCCGCTAATCCAAGAAAGCTGCGAACCTCTACGGCTGCGGATGGTCTGGGCCAACTCTGAACCACCTCTATCTTCTTCGAATCAACCTGAATACCCTCGCTGGACACCACGTGCCCCAAGAAACCCACTGAACTGAGCTAAAACTCACACTTGGAGAACTTGGCATAAAGCTTCTCCTCCCTCAACCTCTACAACACAACTCTCAAATGCTCTACGTGCTCCTCCTAGCTACACGAGTACACCAGAATATCATCAATGAAAACAATCACGAACGAGTCGAGATAAGGCCGAAACACACTGTTCATCAAATGCATGAACACTGCTGGGGAATTGGTCAGTCCAAAAGACATCACAAGGAACTCATAATGACCATATCGGGTCTTGAAAGCTATCTTAAGAATATCTGAGTCCCTGATCTTTAATTGGTGATAACCTGAACGGAGATCAATCTTGGAGAACACCCTCACTCCCTGAAGCTGGTCAAACAAATCATCGATACGAGGCAAATGATACTTGTTCTTGATTGTAACTTTGTTCAATTGCCTGTAATCAATGCACATTCTCATCGTGCCATCCTTCTTCTTTACAAATAGAACAGGCACACCCCACAATGACACACTAGGTTGAATAAGCCCCTTATCAAGGAGTTCCTGAAGCTGCTCCTTCAACTCTTTCAACTCCGTCGGTGCCATACAGTATGGTGGAATAAAAATGGGCTGAATGCCCAACACCAAGTCAATACCAAAGTCAATATCCCTGTCCGGTGGCATACCCGATAGGTCTGCATGAAAAATATCAAAATAATCCCTCACCACAGGAACAAAATCAATGCTAGGAGTCTCTGCACTGACATCCCTCACAAAGGCTAAGTACGAAAGACAACCTTTCCCAACCATTCGCTGGGCCTTCAAGAACGAAATCACCCTACTGGGGACAAAATCAATCGAACCTCGCCACTCAACCCGTGGCACACCCGGCATAGCCAACGTCACTGTCTTAGCATGAGAGTCTGAAATAGAACGACATGGAGATAGCCAATCCATGCGCAATATCATATCAAAGTCCATTATACAAAGCAACAATAGGTCCACTCGGGTCTCCAGATCCCCAATAGTCACCACACACAACCGGTACATACGGTCCACAACAATAGTATCGCCCACCGGAGTAGATACATGAACAGATGAAACAAGAAACTCACGGGGCGTGTCCAAATAACGAGCAAAATATGATGACACATATGAAAAAGTGGAATAAGGATCAAATAACATAGAGGCATCTCTGTGGCAGACTGAGACAATAACTTTAATCACAGTATCTGAAGCAATAACATCGGGTCTAGCTAGGAGTGCATACAAACGGGCCTGACCACCACCTGATCGACCTCCCCATCTGGGGCTACCCCTAGCTGCTGACCTCCACCCTTTGTTGCCTGAACGAGTGGTGAAGTAACTGGGGCTGAAGTCGAGGGCTGCCCCTCTGCTGAGACAGATCCTCAAGAAGACGAGGACACTGCCTCCTCATATGCCTAAACTCTCCACACTTGTAACAAATCCCTGGTGCGAGAAACGGGGACTGAAGGGAACCCCTAGCACCGGAATGACTAGAAGAAGGACCTGGCATAGAAGAACCCTGAATCGATGGAGCATGGGACGAAATCTGGGCTGGTAGGGCATTGAGTGATGAATGACCCTGATGTGAGCTGTGAGAGCCATGACCTAATGACGCCCCACGATGTACTGGGCGAGCTGACTGAGCATGTCTAAATGGACGACCTCTGCCATTCTAAAACTGACCCCTCGAAGGAGCACCACCAAAATTACCAGATCCTCGAGGCCTCTTAGCCTCATTCTCATCTCGCTCCTAGTGACGAACTAAATCAATATCGCGAGCAATGTCAACAACCTCCTCAAAAGTAGAACCTGACATCCTCTCCCTGGTCATGAGAATCTGAAGCTGATATGTGAGCCATCAATGAACCTCCTGATCCTCTCTCTATCCGTAGGAACTAACTAAACAGCATGACGAGCTAACTCCGAGAACCTCATCTCATACTGCGTCACATTCATATCTCCCTGAGGCGACTGCTCGAACTACCTGCGCAGCCTCTCTGCGAGACCTTGGAACATACTTCTCCAAAAAGAGAACAGAGAATTGCTGCCAGGTAAGGGTCACTGCATCAATAGGCCTACGCCTCTCATAATCCTCCCACCAAGTAAAGGAAGCTCCAGAATGAAAAGTAGTAAATGCTACACCACTGATCTCTAGAATACCTGTTGTACGAAGAATCCTCTGACACTTGTCCAAGAAACCCTAGACATTCTCGCCCTTTGTAAAACTGAAAGTCGGAGGCTGAAGTCTACCGAACCTCTCCAATTGACGCTGCTCGTCGTCAGGCATAACTAGTACTACATATTCCTGAGCTGGTGCAACCAGCTGGGCTTGAGGTGCCCCTGGTGTCTGAAGTCCTTGCACAACCTGATTAGGTGTGCGAGCAATGAGAGTTTGAGTACCTCCCCCACCCTGAGAAGTAGCTGCGACCGTAGTAACTGAGATTGTCTGAGCCAAGCTAGTGCACACTAATAGAATCTGAGATAGGGCCTCCTGAAGGCCTGGAATCACAATAGGCACAGTCGGTGCCTGAGCTGGTGCTGCTGGAGCGTCCACAACTGGGACCTAATCCTGAATTGGGGCGGCTGGTGGATCTGCAAGTGCTGCCCTAGATGCTGTGCGGGCTACACCCCTGCCCCTACCACGGCCTCGACTGCATCCTCGACCTCTAGTGGCCCCAACTGGTGGTACTGTGGTCGTCCATCCTGACCGATAACATATGTCCTCACCATCTGTGAGAGAATATAACAACATAAGTTTAGTACTAGAATCAATAGATTGCACGACAGGAATTTCAAGAATGTGAAGTTTTTCCTAAAGGTTCTGTAGCCTCCCGAGGATAAGTACAGACGTCTCCGTACCGATCCGTGAGACTCTACTAAACCGGCTGATAACCCATGAGACCTATATAACCTAGGCTCTACTAAACATTAGTCTTTCTCGATTTGCATGCGTGGTCCGAGTGTTTTTTTGGAAGGCCTATATGTTAAAAACTGATAAAAATAAGAATTTTGCCTTAAAAATTCATTTGAGTTGACTTCGATCAACGTTTTGGGTAAACGAACCCGGATTCGTATTTTGACGGTCTCGATGGGTCCATCAGAATTGAATTCGAAAGTCCCTAGCTCGAGTTATTAATTTTTGTTGAAAATTAAAAGTTTAAAAGTTTTTTAAGAATTGACTAATGTCTGGTCCTGTTAATACCGGGTCCATTCTTTTTGGTTCCGGAGCCCAGTATAGGTCCATTATAATATTTATGACTTGTCTGTAAAATTTGGTGAGAAATGGAGTTGGTTTGACGTTATTCAGACGCTCGGTTGTGAAAATAGAAATTTTAAAGTTTTTTTGAAAATTTCATTTGATTTGGTGTTCAATTCGTAATTCTAGGTGTTATTTTGGCGATTTGATTGCGCGAGCAAGTTCATATAATGTTCTTCGACTTGTGTGCATGTTTGGTTTAGAGCCCCGCGGGGTCAGGTGAGTTTCGGATAGGCTACAGAGTGAATTGAACTTAGAAATTCTGATTTTCTGTAGTTTCAGGTGTCTTCTGGTTTCCTTCTTCGCATTCACGAAGGTACTCTCGCGAACACGAACAGTGAACTGGGGCTGGATGGAATTTCTTCTTCGCGAATGCGAAAGCTTGGTAGCGAACACAGAGCAATGGGGCCATTACCCTTCGCTAACGCGATCAGCCTCTCGCGAATGTGTAGGTATGGGACTTGGGGGAGGGGTCACTTATTTCTTCTACGCGAACGTGAGCACTGGCTCGCGAATATGAAGGCTAGGTGGGAGAAGCCATCGCGAATGCGTAGAGGAACTCACAAACGTGAAAGCCACTTGTGCTTCTGTACAACGCGAAAGCGTCAGGCCCTTTGCGAATGCGAAGAAGGCCTGACGCCCAGACCTTTAAACATTTCAAAAACGGGATTTCTCCCATTTTTCATAACCCTTCCATTAGAGCTCGGTGTAGGTGCGATTTTGAAGAGAAAACTGAACACCAATTCATAGGTTTGTACTCTTTAACTCATTTTCTTCCATTTCTAACATCATTTATTATTTCCTAGCCCTAATCTTTGTTCTTCCATGGTAGAAAACTAGTGATTTAGGAAGAACTGGAGTTTTTTTTGTAAATTGGGGATGCTGACCTCAAGTTGGGGTCGGATTCCGAAACTAATTACATAATCAGGCTTGGATGAATGGGTAAATAGATTTTGGGTGGAACCTCGGGTTTTGATCAAGCGGGCCCGGGGTCGATTTTTGACTTTTTGGGGGAATGTTTGGAAAATATAGTTTTATGCATTTTAATTGATTCTTTTATCAATATTTGATACTATTGAGTTAATTGTGGCTAGATACAAGTAGTTTGGAGACAGATTCTAGGGGAAAGGCCCCAATAGAGCTTTGAATGACTACGGAGTGAGGTAAGTGTTGTGTCTAACCTTGACTTGAGAGAATTAGGAACCTTCAGACTATGTGTTATGTGATTCATACAGCAAGGTGACGAGTGTTTATACGCCGCCAAATTATCTTTTTTCTCTCATTTTATTCCTTAATTATTTCCTTCCCTACCTTAACCATTATATGATCTAAATGCTTTCCATGCTTAACTGCTACATGTTAATCAATATCTTCTTCTGTTAATGATGTTAGTTCTTTACATAATTTCATGATTTCGGGCTATTTGCTTAAATTGATTTACTTGCACCTTCTAATTGTCAATTACTAGATTGGTCGTGCTGTGTAGTATTGCTTGTGTAGATTCCTATATTGTACAAGGTTTCATTTTGGTTCAGTTTGTATTTATTGATCGTAAAGGTTTTTGTAATTTGAACTGTTGATTTGACTGTGCACATTGAATATTTGGTATTGATATGGTGAGATCGAGCTGCACGCCACAGTAAGTGTAATAAGGGTGGATTGATATAGTGGAATAAGGGTGAATTTGTACTGATACGGTAGGATCGGATTGCACGTCACAACAGGTGGAATAATGGTGGATTGATATGGTGAAATAAGGGTGAATTATGATATTGATATCGATATATGGTGGGATTGGGTTGCGCGCCGTAATATTTATATATTATTTCTGTTGTTGATGTTATTGTGGTGAAATTAGGAAAGATTCTGTGTTGTATAGTGGGATCCGGGTTGCGCGCCGCAACAACCTATGTGTTTATATTTCTTGAGTTGTATTGGTTTACAGTATTCTCATTTGCAATGCTAAAGACTGGTAATTCTGGACGATACCAGTTCATTTCTTGAGGCTATAGTTATAATTTTCAGTTGACTGTTTTATCCTGTTCCATATTTCCATTTTCTGACATTATTATATACTACGTGTCACACCTCCTCTTTCCGTCCCCGGCGAGGGTGCGAAGGAGTTTTTTCCAATTAAAGGACAGTCGAAACGGGATTCGTTTGTTTATTTCAGAGTCGCACCTGGGAATTTTAAGGCATCCCAAGTCACCGGTTTTAATCCCGAATCGAGGAGAACATGACTCTGTTTGTTATTCTGCAAACCAGAAATCCGAGTAAGGAATTCTGTTAATTCGGGAGAAGGTGTTAGGCATTCCCGAATTCCGTGGTTCTAGCACGGTCGCTTAACCGTTATTATACTTGGCTTAATTATCTCATTTGCTAAATACATTTTTATTGCATGATATTATTACCGTTTCTATTTAGATTGTTTACAATTAAAGATTTTCTTGAAACGAATCACGCGTACGTATATTCGTATTATATATTTATAAACGTAAAGAATCGTGTCACGCATACGTGTACACAATAAGATTGATAATATTATTTTTTGTTTATTTTTATTATAAAAATAGACTTATGTTCGAAATTATGCTTAAAATAAAATTAAGAACGTTCGTCGCTCTTGTATGATTAAATAGTGAAATGCACATCTCGGGTTATATGAAATTAATTTGATATTCTCCGAAGAACCCCCTTTTTATTAAATGTTTGCTCGAAGTTGCGCGAACGCATAATCCGAATTGCCTTTAGAAATATAATCAGGTCACGTGAACGTATCCCTAATCACACAAAATATTTTTTGATGGTAGTATAAATTTTCCACAAATTGTTTATTACATCCATATATTTTATGTGAAAGTCATGAGAAATCACTATTGGGGATGCCTCTAAATTCCTTGAAAAGAATTCACAATTTATTAAGTGTTGACCACAAGTTATATTTTGATGCGCGAATTATATATACCTCAAAACTATTTAAGAATAATGATACGGAAAACTAGGTAACGTGCAACTAAATTTACCGTTTTATTAATTAAAATGGTATTAGTAAAAAAGTGAATTATATGCAAAATTCGGAAAGAATTAATTGGATAAACAAATTAATATTTTTCGAAGAATTTTCATTATTCTACTTGTAGCGAATGCTATTTTTCATTCTTAAAATTGCTACAATTTATAAATCCAATCTTCTTCTACACCATTTGTTTTTAATCCAATAGGTATGATTATTTTGGTTAATTTTTTGCTTATGATTGAGTTTGGGATAGACATAATCAAACCAATTTTTATTCTCAACCTATACGAACTATTTGCAAACACTAACTTTATACGTTGTAAAAAATTGTTGACGTTATTTTTTACATTATTTTTAAAGAAACGAGTTGATCACATTCCTAAAATAACTAGGCCATTTGTTATTAAGAATGAGAACTAATCTACCTGTAGGTTTAATAAGATGACATCACATATAACGTAAACATTCATTATGAATTGTTCGCAATATTCCAACATTGTAATCATAACGGATTTTATCAACCCTCCTTTCACTTATGGTCATACACACAATCGTTATTACGCCATATACGAATAAAATGCAGCCAACATCATCTAGCCTTAAACAACAACTGAATATTTAACAAAATAGGCTAATAATGTATTTTCTTGATATTTCCATACTATTCTATACCTAACTAACAATATCACAAAATTTAAATAATGACCAACTTTCTGCCATGTTCCCTATCTTGACAATTCGAACATAATTATACTTAATGAAATTCTGAAATAGATAACATTATTACAACGCTTATACGAATTTCAAAAGGTAATGATTAACTAATAGTCATCATGTCAAGCACAAGCTAATAGTTAAATAAAAAATTAAACTCAAACTAATGCTTTAAGATGAACACAGACATATTTAAAATTCCAGATTTCGTTTACTAGCAATATTGAAGCTTTTTCATGACATGAGTCTACAGATATGTACCTGGAAATGAAGGTGAAAGAGGTAAAGTTCAGCAGTAGCAGCAACAACAAAACCAGCAGAATATGCCAAATAACTCAGCAAATTTGAGCAAAATAACAAGACCCTTGGAACCAGACGAGCAGTAACAGAATCTTAAGAAAAATTTCAGATTAAAACCAAGTAATATCGACAAACAAAACCCGAACAGATTCAAGAAACAATGTTTCAGATTTTCTTTCTTTCTCTTCTATTTTTCTGTTCCAGATTCTTTCTTCTCTTTTATTTTTCTTAGTTCTGTTTTTTCTTCTCTTCTCAATCTCTCTTTCAGATTCTTCTCTCTTGGTTTTTCCTTGTGTGTATCTCCTTCTCCCTAAAATCAGTCCCAACTCCCCTCTTTATACAAGTTTTCCTCCCCTAATGCTGCATGGACCCCTTCTTTCTTTAAAAATCAGAAAATTCCATTCAAAATCTGCTTTTCTACTTTAAATCCCATTAAGTAAAACTTTTTCCTGATTTTCAGCACTCCCATTACCCTTTGTTTCCCATTATCCCATTAAATTATAGCCATCAACATTCCACTATAACACACTAGTACTAACATATTATTCTTACTGTTTCAATCCCAAAAATACCCCTGAAATCCTACTGTTATTATTGCCCTTAATACAAAAATCAGAATCTGATACAAAACAGATTTTATAATCTGTTCAAACTTAATTATCAACCTGCTTTCTGATTTAAACAGCTATAACCAATTCTCTTAAGCTCTGGACTAAATCTTAACTGAGAATGCAACCTTCTAACACAATTGTATCTAATCAACATTTGTAAAATTGAATTTAAACCCAACATCACAATAACATCACACTGAACAACAAAACAATTTAAACTGATTTTGAAAATCGAACTAAGATCAAACAAATGCAGGAGCATTGTCAGTATATTGACAATGCCTTGAAACTAACTGCCCAGAAATCAACACACACACAACATCCATTTGACGGACTCATTGATTTACAAACAAACATGATTTAACTGACAAATACTAATCAACTGACTATCTACCATAATTGTCAACAAACAATAGATAAACAGATTGTTTCAATCAGCATTATCAGAAACGGGAATTCATAATATAACTAATCGACGAACTTAATCGAGTCGATTATACACATTGTAAACAAACATAACAAACAGAGACAAATGCCATTATTTGATCACATGAACGGGTATGAGACAGAATCAAATAAACAAATAGGAAAATTACACAGACTACTAAAATAGGCAACAATATACACGTAGGAAACAAAAAGAAGTAGAAAATACCTCTGAATCTTCAATCTTACACAGACAAAACTCAGCTTTGGATTCGGACCTTTTGAGGATGAACAAACTTTATTCGAAGTATTCTCAATTGAGAATACCTCGATTAAAGTCTCTTAGACCTCAATCCCTCACTTAAATTGGACAGATTCCACGAGTTGGCATTTTAGGGTTTCACTTTTTCTCAGATTTAGGGTTCGACCAAATCTGGGCAGATTCGAAGGGAACCAAAGATGACTTAGGGGTGAGGGAGGCCTAGGGGTCATTGGGTGTGAATTTGAGACAGATCTGGGTGAGTTCATGTTTGGATCGAATCTTCAAATGAAGATTCGAGAAGCTCTGAGGTGATTCGAGCCAAACGACCAACAGATCCATAACGAGGCCGGTCAGGGGGTGTTATGGTGTTAATTGTGGCTTGGTTGGGTTGGATCTGAGTTTGCCTCGAATCTTCAAATGAAGATTCGAGAAACTCCAGGAAGATTCGAACTCAATGGTTATCATATTCGGATGAAGGATGGTTAGGGGGTTCAGGGGTGTTAAGGTGGTGACCGACGGCGTTGTTGCTGCCGGGTTTCAGGCGAGAGGGAGTTAGGGCGGCTAGGGTTTTGGGTGTATCGTCTGAAGATGATGATGAACAGGAGAGGGGGGGTGCTTAGTTAGGGGTCCGGGGTATGGATTTGGGGTTTATATAGGGGAGTGGTGAATTGATCTAGGCCGTTAGATCAGGCAGAATAGATGGCCAGGATCTATCCACTTACAAGAACAACGTCGTTTTAGTTTAGTTGGGGAATGGGTCGGCCCGGGCAATGGATCGGGTAGGGGTTACGGGTAAGGGTGTGGAATATCAGCCATTGGATTGATTTAATCCAACGGCCCTTGATGAAATATGACCAAACGTCGTCGTTTGGTTTACTCCTGAGTTGGACCGGACCTAGGGTGTTTGGATTGGGCTATGGGGGGGGGGGGTAAATTTTGTTTGGGCCTGGATTTCAGTCCAGGTCCGATTTTTCACCTTTAAAACTTATTTTCTATTTTTCAAAAATTAAACAAAAATTAAAAATCAATAAAAGAAAATTACACACATATTATTTAATGCCTGAAATAATAAAATCAACACAATGACAAGAAACACCTATGCACATTTTGTGATTTCCCATTTATGCCGAATATTATAATCAACTCCTAAATGTATGTATTTTTGTTTGTATTTTTTCATTTTTATAAAACCCATGATTAATGCGATATTAACTCCTAAATGCATATGCATCTGCATTACCCCTTTTTTTTATTTTTCCTTAATTAGAAAAAATGAACATGCACAGACGAAATGACCCGAAAATTCAACAATTGCACACAAAGAAAACAATTATTTGTGATTTCTTTTGGAGTAGTTCTTGTGAGGCAAAAATCATGTGCTCACACTACGTACAAGTTGTAGTGTAGGTGACCCGCCTTAGCCTCGTCACCACTTTATCAGGGTTAGGCTCGACACTTATAGAGTACATGGGGTCGGTTGTACTCATACTACACTGTACACTTCTTGTGTAGATTTGAAGTCAATCCTAGTGGCGGCTATTAGTGAGCTCGGATTGAACAACCTGCAGAGACTTGAGGTACATCTGCTCAACGCTCGCAACTCAGAGAGTCCCTTTCTTTGTTTTATTTAGCTGTGTATCTTCTTTTCAGACAGATTTATGTTATTTTAGACCTTTGTATGTACTATTCTAGTAGCTCGTGCACTTGTGGCACCGGGTTCAGGGATGTATTAAATGCTTGGCTATTTTAGCTTCCTCATTATTTACTTTGGATTATTTTAGTTAAATCAGTTCTTCTTCATTATTTAATTTTAAACTGTTAAAAAGGATAAATTATTCTAACATTGGCTTGCCTAGCAAGTGAAATATTAGGCGCCATCACGGTCCCAACAGTTGGAATTCTGGATCGTGAAAAATTGGTATTGGAGCACTAGGTTATATAGGTCTCATGAGTCACGAGCAAACTTAGTAGAGTCTGGAGGATCGGTACAGAGATGTTTGTACTTATCTTCTAGAGGCTATGGAGCTAGGAATAGTTTCACTTCTATTCTTCTCTGTCATGCGATTTTATCCTATCATTACTGATTGAACCCTTCTATTATTGTTCTCTCGCAGATTGCGAGAACACGTACTACACAGTCGGAGTCCCCAGCAGCAGCTCCTACGGGGGGCAGAGGTCAAGGCCGAGGTTGCCAGAGGCCGAGGCAGGGGCAGAGCTTAGCCTAGAGCTCGAGTAGTAGCACCAGTGGTGGAGCCTCAGGTAGAGTTTGATGAGGAGGTTCCAGCCCATACTGTGCTTGTCAGATCGGCTCAGGTCCCGAAGGGGTTCATCACCACCCAATGCTTCAGGATACTTTAGTCCGTTTGGTGGGCCTTATGGAGAACATGGCCCAGGCCAATACATTTCCTATGGAACCAGCCGTCTCTCAGACCGGGAAAGGAGCACAAACTCCTGCTACTCGCACTCCGGAGCTGATGGCTCCCAAGTATCAAACTCCAGCAGCTTAGCCAGTTGGGTAGTTCAGCCAGCTATTGCGGCACATGCTGATAATTGTCATGCCATGTCTTCTGAGGGCTTATTGAGATTGGACAAGTTTACCAAGCTCTTTCCAGATCACTTTATTGGAGCATCTTCTGAGGACCCACAAGATTATCTTGACCGTTGTCATGAGGTGTTGCGGAACATGGGTATAGTTGAGACTAATGGAGTAGACTTTGCTGTATTTCAGTTATCAGGTTCTGCCAAGAAGTGGTGGAGGGATTATGTGTTGACCAGACCAGTTGGGTCGCCTGCTCTTACTTGGGACCAGTTCTCTCAGCTATTTCTTGAGAAGTTCCTTCCTATCACTCATAGAGAGATCTACCGTAGGCAGTTCGAGTGCCTCCAATAGGGCAGTATGACCGTTACCCAGTATGAGACCCGCTTTGTGGACTTAGCCCATCATGTTATGCTTCTTCTTCCTACCGAGAGAGAGAGAGGGTGAGGAAGGTTTCTTGAGGGACTCGCTCATCCTATCAAGTTGCAGATGACCAATGAGACTAGGAGTGAGATTGTTTTTCAGACGGTTGCCGTCGCCAGGCGGATCGAGGATGTTCTTACACACGAGAGAGGGCAGGGGTGTGATAAGAGGGCTCGTCATTCTGGTGGTTTTAGTGGTGCCTCATCTGGAGGCAGGGTTACTTTTGGTAGGGGCCATCCTTCCAGGCCATATCAGTCATCGCTTTAGGCATCCCATAGTTCTTCAGGGAGTCGTGGTCCTTATATGCCTCATTCTGGGAAGCCAACCTACAGTGCACCGCCAGCTCCTATCAGTGCACCTCCTATTTAGAGTTTTTACCGTGGTCATCCAGCCTATTCGGGCCAGTCTCAGTTTCAGCAGCAACAACACTAGGATGGATGTTTCAAGTGTGGTGGTTTGGGCCATATTAGGAGGACCTGTCCGAGATTATTGGTAGTACACCATAATAGAGTTCTCGTGCCATAATTCCGGCACAGGTTGCACCACCGCCCACTCATCCGACTAGTAATAGGGGTCAGGCAGCTAGAGGTAGAGGTCAAGCCGCTAGATGTAGAGGTCAGACCATTAGAAGTGGAGGTCAGGCTGGTAGAGGTGGAAGCCATCCAACAGGAGGCTATCCTAGGGATGTAGTTTAGAGTGGTGGGCCCAACCCTAATGTTATGCTTTCCCAGTCAGGCCTGAGGCAGAGTCATCTTACACTGTTATGACATGTATTGTTTCAGTTTGCCATAGAGACGGTTCAATGCTATTTCATCCGGGCTCTGCTTATTCCTATGTGTCATCCTATTTTGCTTCATATTTGATTTTGCCTCGTGATTCTTTGAGTGATCCTGTGTATGTGTCCACACCTGTGGGAGATTCTATTATTGTAGATCGTGTCTATCGTTCGTGTGGATATGGTTGATTTTGATGTCATTTTAGGTATAGATTGGTTGTCAACTTATCATGTTGTATTGGATTGTCACGCCAATATAGTGACCTTAGCCTTGTTGGGGTTGCCTCGATTAGAGTGGAGAGGGACTCCTGACCATTCTAACATCAGGATTATCGCTTATGTAAAGGCTCGGCATATGGTCGAGAAGGGGTGTCTAGCTTATTTGGCGTATGTCTGTGATTCTAATGCAGAGGTTCCTTCCATGGATTAAGTACTAGTTGTTCGTGAGTTTCCAGAGGTATTTTATGCAGATATACCGGGGATGCTACCTGATAGGGATATTGACTTTTGTATTGATTTGGCTCTAGGCACTCAACCTATTTCTATTCTACTATACCGCATGGCCCCGTCAGAGTTGAAAGAATTGAAGGAGCAGTTGCAAGATTTGCTTGATAAGGGCTTTATTAGACCTAGTGTCTCACCCTGCGGTGTGCCTATGTTTTTTGTAAAGAAGAAGGATGAATCGATGAGGATGTGCATAGATTACAGGCAATTGAACAAAGTCACCATCAAGAACAAGTACTCATTGCCGAGGATTGATGACTTATTTGATCAGATTCAGGGTGTCAAGGTGTTTTCAAAGTTTGATTTGAGGTCTGGCTACCATCAGTTGGGGATTATGGAATCCAATGTCCCTAAGATAGCTTTTCGGACTCGGTACGCGCATTATGAGTTTCCAGTGATGTCATTTGGGATGACAAATGCCCCAGCAGCATTCATGGATTTGATGAATCGGGTGTTCAAGCCATATTTGGATTCCTTTGTGAATGTGTTTATCGATGATATCTTGATCTACTCCCGTAGTCGAAGAGGAGCATGAGCAACATCTTCAGATTGTACTTCAGACTCTGAGAGACAGCCAGTTATATGCTAAATTTCAAAATGCAAGTCTTAGTTTAGCTCAGTTGCTTTCTTGGGGCATGCTGTATCAATAGAGGGCATTCAGATGGATCCTAAGAAGATTGAGGCAGTTCAGAACTAGCCTAGACCCATATCATCTACAAAAATCCGTAATTTCTTAGGATTGGCGGGTTATTACTGTCAGTTTGTGTAGGGGTTTTCATCTATAGCATCCCCGTTGACCAGGTTGACCCAAAAAGGTGCCCTGTTCAGATGGTCAGACGAGTATGAGGCGAGCTTTCAGAAGCTCAAGATTGCTTTGACTATGGCGCCAGTGTTGGTGTTGCCCACATATTCAGGATCTTATACGGTATATTGTGATGCATCTCATATCGAACTTGGTGCGGTATTCATACAGGATGGCAAGTTGATTGCATATGCGTCGCGACAGCTGAAGGTTCACGAGAAGAATTACCCTGTTCATGACTTAGAGTTGGCAACCATTGTTCATGCACTGAAGATTTGGAGGCACTATCTTTATGGCGTGTCGTGTGAGGTATTCACGGATCATCTGAGTTTGCAGTATTTTTTAAGCAAAAGGAGGTCAATTTTAGATAGATGAGGTGGTTGGAGCTATTGAAAGACAAAGATATCACCATCTTGTATCATCCCGAAAAGGCCAATGTGGTGGCCGATGCCTTGAGTTGGAAGTTAGCGAGTATGGGCAGCCTTGCATACATTCCGATCGGTGAGAGACCACTTGCATTAGATGTTCGGGCTTTGGTCAATCAGTTCGTGAGGTTGGATATTTTTTATCCCATTCATGTTCTAGCTTGTACAGTCGCTCAGTTTTCCTTGTTTGAGTGCATCAGGGAGCGACAGTACGATGACCCTCATTTAATTGTCCTTAGGGACACGGTGCAACCTGGTGATGCCAAGCAGGTTACCGTAGGAGATGATGGAATTTTGAGGATGCAGGGTCGTGTTTGTGTGCCTAATGTATATGGACTTTGTGAGTTGATTCTTGAGGAGGCTCATAGTTCCCAGTATTCTATTCATCCGGGTGCCGCCAAGATGTAACAGGACTTGCGGCAACATTATTAGTGGAAGATGATGAAGAAGGACATAGTTGCATATTTAGCTCAGTGTCTAAATTGTCAGAAAGTAAAGCATGAGCATTAGAGGCCTGTTGGTTTGCTTCAGAAGATAGAGATTCCTGAGTGGAAGTGGGTAGGCTGACCAAGTCAGCACATTTCATTCCTGTGGCAGTTACCTATTATTTAGAGCGATAGACAGAGATTTATAACTGCAAAATCGTCCGTCTTCACAGTGTACCCATGTCTATCATTTTTGATCGAGGTATGCAATTTACCTCGCACTTCTAGAGGGTCATCATTTCATCCTCAGACGGACGGACAGTCCGAGCACATTATTTAGATATTGGAGGATATGCTCCGCGCTAGTGTTATAGATTTCATAGGTTCTTGGGATCAGTTCTTGCCACTTGCGGGTTTTCCTACAACAACATATCAGTCGAGCATTCAGATGGCTCCCTATGAGGCATTATACAGTAGGCGGTGCCGATCGCCGGTTGGATGGTTCGAGCCGGGGAGGCTCAGTTATCGGGTACAGATTTGGTACAGGATGCCTTGGATAAGGTCAAGGTTATTCAGGATCAATTTCGCACAACTCAGTCCAGGCAGAAGAGTTATGCTGACCGTAGAGTTTGTGATGTTGCATTCATGATCAGGGTGAGAGTGTTGCTCTGGATATCACCCATGAAACGTGTAATACAGTTTAGAAAGAAACGCAAGTTGAGCCCTAGGTACATTGGACCTTTTGAGATTCTTTAAAGAGTGGGTGAGGTAGCTTACAAGCTCGTATTGCCACCTATTCTGTCAGCAGTTCATACGGTATTCCATGTGTCCATACTCCGGAAGTACCACGGTGATCCATCCCATGTGCTAGATTTAAGCTCTATCCAATTGGACAAGGATTTGACTTATGAGGAGGAGCCGGTGACTATCCTAGCCCAGCAGGTTCGTCAGTTGAGATCAAAGAGTTATCCTTCAGGTCGAGTGCAGTGGAGAGGTCAGCCCGTCGGGGCAACTACTTGGGAGTTCTAGTCGAACATGCGGAGTAGATATCCACACCTTTTCACCAGCCCAAGTACTTTTCTATGTCCGTCTGAGGACGAACAATTATTTTAGAGGTGGAGAATGTGATGATCCGATAGGTTACCTCATGTTTTAGAACCAAATTCTGTGTTCTAAAGCCTTAAATATCTCATTTTAGCCTTTCTTGATTTACATACACGGTCTAGGTGTTTTTCTGAAAGTCTTATTTGTTAAAAACTGATAAAAATAAGAATTTTGCCATAAAAATTCATTTGAGTTGACTTCGGTCAACGTTTGGGGAAAACGAACCCGGATTCATGTTTTGACGGTCCCGGTGGATCTGTATCGAAATATGAAACTTGGGCGTATGTCCAGAATCAAATACGGAGGTTCCTAGCTCGAGTTATTAATTTTTGTTGAAAATTGTAAGTTTGAAAGTTTAATGATTTTTGAGAATTGACTGATATTTGGTCTTGTTGATACCGCATCTGTATTTTGGTTCTAGAGTTCGGTACAAGTTCGTTATAATATTTATGACTTGTTTGTGAAATTTGGTGAGAAACGGAGTTGGTTTGATGTGATTCGCACGCTCGGTTGTGATAATAGAAGTTTTAATGTTTTCTTGAAAATTTCATTTGATTTGGTGTTCAATTCGTACTTTTAGGTATTATTTTGGCGATTTGATCACGCGAACAAGTTCGTATGACGTTCTTGGATTTGTGTGCATGTTTGGTATAGAGCCCTGAGGGCTCGGGTGAGTTTCAGATAGGCTACATAGTAAATTGAACTTAGAAAATATGGTTTTCTGCAAATTCAGGTGTCTTTTGGTTTCCTTCTTCGCATTCGTGAAGGTACTCTCGCGAACACGAAGAGTGAACTGGGGTTGGGTGGAATTTCCTCTTCGCGAATGCGAAGTATTGATCGGGAACGCAGAGCAGTGGGGACATTACTCTTCGCGAACGCGACCAGCCACTCGCGAACGCGTAGGCATGGGACCTGAGGGAGGGGTCAGTCATTTTTTCTGCGCGAACGCAAAGACTGGCTCGCGAATGCGAAGGCTAGGTGGGAGCAGCCTTCGCGAACGAGAAAGCCACTTGGGCTGCTGCACATCGTGAACGCGTCAGGCCCGTCGCAAATGCGAAAAAGGCCTGACGCCCATACCTTTAAACATTTCAAAAACGGGATTTCTCCCATTTTTCATAACCCTTCCATTGGAGCCCGACCTAGGTGCAATTTTGAAGAGAAAACTCAACACCAATTCATAGATTTGTTTTCTTTAACTCATTTTCTTCCATTTCTAACATCATTCATTAATTCCTAGCCCTAATATTTGTTCTTCCATGATAGAAAACTAGGGATTTAGGAAGAATTGTTTTTTTTTTGCAAATTGGGGATTTAGACCTCAAATTGGTCGGATTCCGAAACTAATTACATAATCGTGCTCGGGGGTGAATGGATAAGTGGATTTTTTTCCGAACCTCGGGTTTTGACCGAGCGGGCCCGGGTCAATTTTTGACTTTTTGGAGAAAAGTTTGGGAAATCTATATTTACGCATTTTAATTAATTCCTTTAGCATATTTGATATTATTGAGTTGATTGTGGCTAGTTACGAGTGGATTGGAGATGGATTCTAGGGAAAAGACCCCTGTAGAGCTTTGAATTGACTGCGGAGTGAGGTAAGTGTTGTGTCTAACCTTGACTTTAGAGAATTAGAAACCCTCAAACTATGTGCTTTGTGATTCTCACGTGAGTGGTGTATATGTGAGATGACGAGTGCTTACACACCGCCGAATTATCTGTTTTTCTTGATTTTCCGCCTTTTTTTAATTATTTCCTTCCCTGCCTTAACTGTTATATGCTTTAAATGCTTTACATGCTTAACTGCTACCTGTTAATCAATAATTTCTCCTGTTAATGATGTTAGCTCTTTACATAGTTTCATGATTCCCTGCTATTTGCTTAAAATCACTTACTTGCACCTTCTAATTGTCAATTACTGGATTGGTCTCGCTGTATAATATTACTTGTGTAGATTCCTATATTGTACAAGGTTTTCTTTTGGTTCAGTTTGTTATTTATTGATCGTAAAGGTTTTTGTGGTTTGGATTATTGATATGGTGGGATCGGGCTGCACGCCGCAGCGGGTATAATAAGGGTGGATTGATGAATAAGGGAGAATTCGTACTGTACGGTGGGATCGGGTTGCGCGCCGCACCAGATGGAATAAGGGTGGATTGATATGGTAAAATAAGGGTGAATTATGATACTGATATCGATATATGGTGGGATCAGGTTGCGCTCTACAATATTTTTATATTATTTCTGTTGTTGATGTTATTACGATGGAATAAGGGAGGATTCTGTGTTGTATGATGGAATCGGGTTGCGCGCCGCAACAACGTATGCATTTCTATTTCTTGAGCTGTGTTGATTTACTGTAGTCTCATTTGCAATGCTAAGGACTGGTAATTATGGAAGATACCTATTCATTTCTTGAGGCTATAGTTATTATTTTCAGTTGACTATTTTATCCTGTTCTGTATTTCCATTCTCTGTCATTATTATATACTGCATAGAGGTTGTAGTGTGGGTGACCCGCCTTAGCCTCATCACTACTTTGGCGGGGTTAGACTTGGTACTTACAGAGTACATAAGTCGTTGTACTCATACTACACTGTGAATTTCTTGTGCAGATTTCGGAGTCGGTCCCAGCGGTGGCTATTAGTGAGTTCGGATTGGACAACTTGCGGGGACTTGAGATACAGCTGCTCAGCGCCCGCAGCTCCTGGAGTCCCTTTTTTTGTTTTATTTAGCCGTGTATCTTCTTTTTAGACAACTTTATGTTATTTCAGACCCTTGTATGTACTATTCTATAGCTCGTGCACTTGTGACATCGGGTTCAGTAATATATTAAACGCTTGCCTGTTTTAGCTTCCGCATTATTTACTTTGGATTATTGTAGTTAAATCAGTTCTTCTTCATTATTTAATTTTAAACTGTTAAAAAGAATAAATTGTTCTAACGTAGGCTTGACTAGCAAGTGAAATATTGTTAGAGCAATCACGGTCCCGACGATGAGAATTCCATATCGTGACAAAGAGAAATATTTAGACTTCAAAAGGTATCTCGCTCTCGAACATGCTCTATTTAATTTGTAGAAAAAGAAAAAAGTAAGGTCTGAAAAAGTCCGATAAATCTTGACATCCAATAGCCGGACGAAGATAAATATAAAACTACAATAATAGCAAACTGAAACGAATATTGTGTTGTCTTATCTTTTTTCCTTAGAAAACCATTGCAAGCTAATTAATGAGGACTACCTTGGTATAGAGAAAATATGTTTTTAACCAGTACTCTAGCTAAGAAATATCAGATGATTTTCTTGAATTTATTCTTCCTCTCTTCCCATTCCTTAGTATCTGTATTCTTTGAACAGTCTCCATGAATGTTCTGCAAAACAAATATATATATATATATTGACTTAGTAAATACTGGAAATAATTTCTAATTATTTTACTTGTTCTTAAATAAAATAAATAGAATAACAATTCCATATATGCTCGTTGTGAGCATAGCTAATGTCTAGTAGGTTTCACGACAGTGGCAGAGTAAGAAATTTTGGTAAAGGGTGTGCAAATTTTCGTCTCATGAATTGTGTTAATTAGGGTGTGCAAAAACTAAATATATACTTATAATAGCTAACATTTAACCTATGTATACCACATAATTTTTGGACGAATGGTGGGTACCTGACCACCCTTCGCCTAAGGTGGCTCCGCCCATGTTTGGCGGTAAGTAAATCACCTAAAAGATAGTATTATGATATTCTTCCTAGGGTCCAAATGAAGGGAAAAATAATATATGATTTATATAACCGATCTCAACTAGTTTGAAATAATCTTCTTAGGGTCCAAATGAAGTGAAAATAATATATAAGAATGAAATAATTAAGAGAACAGAAAATATAAGTACATACTGCCATGGTACATCTCCTGCAAGCATCCAATCTCCTTCTCTGTCTTGGTACAATAGTGTAAAGCGCGTACCATTTTCGTCACAACTCTGATCTGCTGCATATAATAGGACTAAACTTATCAATTCAATCCTTATCGTTATTTTGTAAAAGGAAAAATGAGAGGACAATCAATATCTATATATTATTAAAAGGAGAGGAAAAAAACCTTCTCCTTAAACCAAGTGGTATCCTAGAAAAAAGTCACATGACATAAGTAGTTAATAATTAGTTTTTGGTTATTGTTTTTAAATTTAAATATCTATAAAATAATAAAATAAAATATTTTATAATAGAAAATGAAGATTAAAAAAAATTATCCATTCAAACTGGAGAGTAGTTTCAAGTTGTAGTTTTTAAATTATTGAAAAATAGAAAACTAAAATTCCAAAAAAAAACTGCCAATTCAAAATCTCTTTGTTTTTATTTTTAAAAATAAAAAGTTTATTTATTCAAAAAATATTATTGAGAATAATAAAATAAAAAAAATATATATATATCTTCAAAACTTTAGACAATATTATTGAGAATATCAGAATAAAATTTAAAATAAAAATATTTCAAGAATAATAAAATATATATCTTCTATTATATTACAAAAAAAATTAGTAGATAAAAATATTAAACAAAGTAATATGCTAATAAAAATTTCTATTAGCAATGTAATTATGTTAAATATTGGATAATATAATAAAGGAAAATACATAACAAAAAGTTATTCGATGACTATATAAGCCCATTTAATTTAATAGAGATTTTTTTCTATTAAAATTCATATAATATTATTGACAACAATAAAATAAAATTTAAAATAAAAAATATTATTGGGTGTATCATATTAACAAATAAGATGACAATTAAAATTTATTAAAGTAATAGGATCTAATATGTTCAAATAAGCCCTATCGCGATTTAATTTAATTAATATTTTTTAATATTGACCGCGCACTACTGCTAGTTTCTTGTTATAGGAGTTGTGAACTTACATTTTGCAAACATTTGAATCAAGCTGTTAGTAAGGACTTGATAGGAATCATATAGCCTTAGATTAATTTTCCTTCCAATGGCTACTCCTTCCATTTTGACCTTCACATACATTGAGTTTCTTCGACCAATAACATCATTGTTAATCCCATGAATTTGCTTTTTTCTCCATGATTTAATTGGTGGCCACCCCACTACTCCGTTTTCTTCCTTGAATTCCCTGTATGAGATATAAAAAGAAATATATTATATGTCAAAGTTCTTGTCTTTGGTGAATAAATTGAAATCTTCTAAATATTAATGAACAAGAAAATCGTCGAAGTGTCGTGTGATTAGAGTCTATTCTAGTCATTTCTAAGGATTTATATTCTAACATATGAAAAGAGTTAACGTATGTATACATTATTTTTATACTATTAATATTGTATACATTATGTAAAAAAATTATACTACTATCGTATTTTAGCGTGTGGAGTAGATAATATGTCTTATTTTCTATGTTATCAAATTTTTTGTAGTAATTACATATACATGACATGATAGTATAAAAACTAGTGCATGTTATGCAGGTAGAAGTTAAACTCTGAATTTAATGCACATTGTGTAACTTAGTAGGCGTTTGGATATAAAAATTATTATTTTTGAAAAAGGCAATTTTCGAGTTAAATTGATAAATAGTATTTGAAATTATGTTTGGACATGCATTTCATTTTAAAAGTTGCAAGTTTTGTGAGCTAAGAAAAAACATTTTTTTTGGAAAAATTCATTTTCGAAAAATCTTCACGAACTTACAAAATTTTTATGGACAAACACATTTTGAAAAAAAAAAAAATTCATGAACAAACGAGTCCTTAAACTTACGTATAACAAGCTTGAAAAGTTGTCCTCTTTCGGTGATCACCTACTTGTTCATCATTTGGTTGGCCATTCCATACAAGCAAAGGCAACGTTTTACGTTCAAATTTGTCACTATCATCATAATCAGAATTAGCCGCTGAAAAGTTAGACTTGTGGTTGATATAACTGATCATGTCATTCTTCATTTCTGAAAAGTTGTCATCAAAACTGTCGACGTTGCCATTTAGGTCGGAAGATTTGAGGGGAAAATAGGAAGGAAGTGCAAGAGCAAGCTCAAGTTCCATATCATAAAACTATAGTATAAACAAAAAGAAGCACAAACTAATAAACAACTCTGTAAAAAGAGTTATATTATAGAGATTATAAAATAAGCTTAAAAGAATACGTAAATGAAATGCTAGCTTCTTGTTAGTCCAGTACGTATTTGCTAGGTTGAGTTTGAAGAAGTGTATATATATAATACTCCATATGCTTGAAAGGAAAGAGAGAAGAGAGCAGAAGAAGAGATAAGTGTCGGTTGCGAAAGAGAAAGGGAAAAAAGATAAAGGGACAGCATTGAAGTTGGGTCGGCCAAAAGAGTAGCAGTGATATGAACAGCTCAGAAAAGGATGTTTTTGGCCCCTCACCAGTTTCTACCCTACCTTGTTCCCATATACTATCACATCTCTTACGCATATATAGATTGCACCATAATAATTTTACCATATGTAGTTCCAGGATTCTCTTTCATCTCTCACATTCTAAATGTGATTTTCCGTATTACCACTACTAATTAATTAGTCTGTTATATCATGTTGCTTGTCTTATTTTAAAACTTTTACTTTTACTTATGATAGATATACATATAATTACTCTTTTATACAATTTGATATATAAATGTTCTTTCCTATTATCATTCCATAGAAGTTAAACTTACTTGTGTACACAAGAAATGTATATATATTATGGTGGAGCCACATATAATCAAGGGTGTCAAATGATATCCCTTCGTCTGAAAATTATATTGTATAGCTAGGTAAAATCCTTCTATATACTTT
The DNA here is from genome assembly GCF_000715075.1 of Nicotiana tabacum. Lineage (NCBI taxonomy): Eukaryota > Viridiplantae > Streptophyta > Magnoliopsida > Solanales > Solanaceae > Nicotiana > Nicotiana tabacum. The sequence goes on from NC_134087.1 coordinate 43,652,486, forward strand.
TTCAAATCAGACTCCACCACTGATATGATGTTGTTTGGGGTGGGGGAAGGGGAGAGTGAATGAGTTGCATGTGTATAAAAATACGTTCAGTATTTGATGATTCATTGTACTTGTTATTTGTTAACTACTTCAACATCTTTAATATCCCCGATAAGCTTAACGTTGATTACGAAAAACTTTAACTAATGGGACAAAAGCAAATGGCAACTCCTTCATTTTTAATTAGCGTTCCCCAGTAGCAAACTCTAGCATATTGTTTACTTAAGTATTAACGAACTATTGTAGTAAAGCGATTATTGATATTAAATAAGGTAGGTGATGTAGAAAGAACAAAGAGAAGAGCGTAATTGATTGTAGTTATGTTTTATGATAAATGAATAAATGATAGTGTAATTTTTCTACGTATTGTCAATATATTGAGGTTAAATTTTTGGTTTACATATTATTACAAAATATAAATTCTTGTTGTAGGTATCCAACTGAAGCGTGTAAAAGACGAGTTTTGCAGGTTCAATTAATAAATACATGTGCGTGCACTTCATTAATTTCTGTGTACTCTATACATGTACCTTAATTATTATTTTTGAATAACGATTAACAACGTACGATTTCCCAGTGATCTGTCCGACAATGCAACGTATAGTGAAACCTGATGTCTTATACTTTTGTGACATCCTAATTAAGAAATTTCATTTTACTATTTTTCTACTGTCTTCAGACTACAAATGGAATTTATGATAAATAAGTTTTTCCCCTCTTCTTTTCTTTAGTTTTAAAAATACTGTTGGAGTCTACAGTACAAAGAAGTTTCATAAATGATCTCTATTTCATCCCGCTGTCCCTCTGACGGAGCTACTATGGTTCGGCCAAATCCATTAGCTTTTGTTCAAACAATGTGTTTGTATTAAAAAAAATTATTAAATATATATAAATATTAAATATAGAACCTCTTTATTATCATTTGAAGTCGTCATTCTAAACATAACCCATAAATACAAGGGCGGATCTAGTGCAAATATTACGGGTTCCCGTGTATCCACTAACTTTTGCATGGATCTTATATTTATATTAAAAAAATGATTAAAAGTATAAGAATATTAATTTGAAATCCAGTTCGTTAGTCCAGTTATTATGTGGATTAACTTGAGATTGTTGTAAAAACACATAAACTTAAAATTCTGGATCAGACTCTGAATCAAAAACATGTTCCGCCCTCTACCTGTCCCACATTTTCTTCTTTTATGAATACTTGACGGAGCTATTGAGCCAACACGCAGTCCTTTGTTTACCAAGAAAAAGCAAAAGATTTTCCATTTGCAATGAATGGTAAATTGAACAATAAAGTAAAACAAGGATATATCCTTCAATCTTTTCTCCCTTTTTTATAGTTGGAAAATGACATCATTACTAATTAAAGGATTGATTGCTAATTCAAGATTTAATGTGTTTGAACGCAACTTAAACGTGCTTTATCAAATAAAGTATTAAAGCAAAACATAATTTGTCTGGCATGAAAAAATGTTTGAATAAATCAGGTTATGACTTGTTTATGTCCCCTTTAAATTTTTTGATAAAGTTACTTTAATGGATTTACCAAACTGTGGCTAGTTCCTTAGCTTTGAACAAGAAAAAACGTGGTTATTCTTCATTAGACTTGCATCAAATTATCTTTAACTCATTTATATTAAATTTTAAGCATCGACGACATAAAAAGTATTTTTACAATTAAATCACTTAAAATGCAATTACATGTAACCTTTTTTTGTTATTATTTAGTGGTAATCTGAAAAAATTTGTAAATTACTATTACATATAACGTATTTAATTATATTGATCGGTGTATTAACTTAAATAGTTAGCTTAAGGACAAAAAGATCACTCAATTACCATGATGATAATGTTGTGAGGTTGTCATTTAACTTACGTTTGAACACGATCTTTCTGGTTACAGTCATTATATTGGAAGTAACATTATTATTACTATAATTTTTTCTAATTAATTAAACTTGGTTTTTGACATGTGTTACGTGTCGAAGATGACAGTTCAAGAAAGTCATGATGCCAGCACTTCCATCATTCAAAAAAATTCCAAAATCATGAGAAATATGGCAATAAAAGAAACATTAATCTATTGGTTTGTTAATTAATTTCTAAGCATCCAATAAGATATTTGTAAATCAGATTAAGGGTTGATTCCTTTTGTCGGATAATTATTGAACATATATATATATATATATATATCCATAAAAAATAGGATGAGGTGAGAAGTACAGACCTCTAGACAAAACAACCAACAAGGATATACAAAGGTTTGGTGAGTGTTTTCAGGTCAATTGGTTAATTTCTCGTTATGTATGGTATAAGTAAAATATTGAGACTTAGCTGTCACGATCCGGATTTCCCACCCTCGGGAGTCGTGATAACGCCTACTAATGAAAGCTAGGCAAGCCGACAATTACATATTTTATTATCCTTTTTCCTTATCTTTTAACAATTTCACAAGTTAACATATGATTAACAGCGGAATAAAAAGTGCGGAAGACGAAATTCAACAACTTAACTAAATACTGGTACGAAATCCAAAATACAACTCCACCCAAAACTGGTGTCACAATGTCACGAACTATCTAAGAATATTACAAATAGGGTCTGAACAAAGAGAAATACATGCTTGTCTCTGAAATAAGTAAGAACAGAAGGAAATAGGATAGAAGGGGACGCCAAAGCCTGTGGACGTCGGCAGGACTACTTCCGGTCTCCGCTGGACTGAAGGCAGCAATCTCACTGTGGTCCAAATGCTCCAGCACCGGGATTTGCACATAGTGCAGAGTGTAGTATCAGCACAACCGACCCAAGGTGCTGGTAAGTGTCGAGCCTAACCTCGACGAAGTAGTGACGAGGCTAGGACTAGACTATCAAATAAACTTGTACAGTTAAATCATATACGACAAATAATGATAACTGAACTAGCAGTTAAAGATGGAAAAGGGGAATATACTACGGGGAATATCAAGTACTAACAGAATTTCAATAGAGAAGCATAAAGAACACCATAATTTCATATCAGCAAGAATAAGGAAAACAGTAACGAATCAATATTCACTTTTATTCTTTCTTGTTGCGGCATGCAACCAATATTCACTTTTATTCTTTCTTGTTGTGGCGTGCAACCCGATTCCAATCATACAATGATGTTGCGGCGTACAACCCGATTCCAATCATATAATGATGTTGTTGCGTGCAACCTGACCCCACCCGTCCACCCTTATTACTCCTTGTTGCGGCGTTCAATCCGATCCCATATAATATTGTTGCGGCGTGCAACCCGATCCCAATATACAAATCAACACCAATCACAAAAGAATCCCGGCAAGGGAACAATAGTATAACAATAATATCCCGACAAGGAAAACAATATCATAAGCAATAACATCCCGACAAGGGAAACAATATCATAAACATAAGGGAATCAACAATATATCTTATCTCGTTTCCACCATCCCTTCACAACATAAGTCTCAACTTTAGCCGATGCTCAACAATGGTCAATTACCAATAATACTTTCGTAAGCCTTGTTCAACATTTATAATCATCATATTAAGCATGGACAATACATAACGGAGTCACAACAATCATAGTATAAAACTCACGGACATGCTTGACACCAACGTATAGATACTCGTCACCATATCTATACGTCGTACTCAACACTTAACACATAGCAAATAAGAGCACAACTCATATTCCCCCAAGCTAAGGTTAGGCCAAATACTTACCTCGATTCTACGAACAAATTAAGCCTCAACTACCGCTTTACCCCTCGGTTCCACTTCCAATTTGCTTGTATCTAGTCACAATTTACTTAATAACATGAATATATGCTAAATAAATCAATTCTAATGCATGAAAATAGATTTTCCATTGATTTTCCCAAAAAGTCAAAAATTGACCCCGGGCCCGCTTGGTCAAAACCCGAAGTTCGAACCAAAACTCCATCACTCATTCATTCACGAACTTAAATATGTAATTAGTTTTGAAATCGGACCTCAAACCGAGGTCCAAATCCCCAAAATTTGAAAATCCTAACTCCTACCCAAAAATACCCAATTTCCCATGAAAAACCCTTGATTTTGAAATGAAATCGTGTAAAAAGAAGTTATAGATTGAAGAAAATAAGTTAGAAATTACTTACTAATGATTTGTAGAAGAATCTTTCTTTGGAAAATCGCCCAAGAGAGTTTACGGTTTGAAAGAGTTTGAAAAATGGATAGAATCTCATCTGAAATCCCACTTATCAGGTGTAGATGTCGCAATTGCGACCAGGGGTTCGCAATTGCAAACCCGTTGAAAATTCGATGTCTTCGTAATTGCGAAGAATATGTCGCATTTGCGACCCCTGAAAATTTTTGTAACCTTCGCATTTGTGAAGAAAGTGTCGCATTTGCGACTGCTGGGATTTACTCAAGGCTTTGCATTTGCGAAGAAATGCTCGCAAGCTATCCAGGGCAAAATTTCGCAATTGCGATCCACCCTTCGCAATTACCAAGCTGACATCCTTCGCAATTGTGATCCCCGATCTCACAATTGCGAGATCAGAGGCCAGTTCCAGATCTGCAATCTGCAATAATTTTTACTAAGTCTAAATTCACTCCGTAGCCTATCCAAAACTCACCCGAGCCCCTGGGGCTCCAAACCAATCATGCACGCAAGTCTAAAAACATCATACTGACTTGCTCGTGCGATCAAATCATCAAAATAACATCAACAACTACGAATTCAACCTCGAATTCATAAAATTACTCAAAAACATTGAAATTTTTATTTTCTCAACTAAAGGTCCTATTTATACAAAACGAACTCCGATTCTTACCAAACTTCACAAATTCGACCAAATTATTATATTAAACCTGTACCGGAACCAAAATACGGGCCCGATACCATCAAGAAAATGCATCATTTCACTTCTAAAAGCCTTTATATTTTACAGAAAATAATTTTCTTTAAAAATTCTTTTCTCGGGCTTGGAATCTCGGAATTCGATTCCGGGCATACGCCCAAGTCTCATATTTTACTACGGACCCTACGGAACCGTGCAATCACGTGTCCGGGTCGGTTTACCAAGAATGTTGACCAAAGTCAACTTTAATCAATTTTAAAGGCTAATTTCCTTATTTTACTTAGATTTCACATAAAAGCTTTCCGGAAATGCGTCCGGACTACGCACCAAATTGTGATGAGGCAAAAAGAGATTTTTAAGGCCTAAAAATATAAAATCTACTTTCAAAACGAGTGATCTTTTGGGTCATCACATTACCATTTTTTTGCTGATAAGTCGCATTAAACGACTGCGCTTTATAGTCGCATTCTACTATTTCCATTTATATGAAAAATAATCCAACTCTATCCGATATATGTGGATGAAATTCCGTAGAGTAAAGAAGCAATTTGGGCAAATTAAATTAGTCAACCTCCCCCTCTCTCTTCTAAAAATCAACTATCATAGTTTCCTCTTAAGCAAACGAGTTATGTCTGTCAAGCATTCAAGGGTAAACTAGAAATCCTCCTTGTGAAGTTCACTTGCTGACAATCTGCATACAGGTCAAGAGAGCCAGTTCACAATCATTTTTTTGCTTGGTTGTTTATCTATCTATCTATATTTATATTATATTAAAAATACGAAACTTATTTATATCCATCATTCGCTTTTTTTACACCTTAAAATAGATTTCATAATAATTAAAATTATAATTAAATTAATTTCCTAATATTTAAGGCCTTAGTATTAACTAGAATTTTGATTATTGAATCTTTCCTTATTAAACTAAGTAGGAAGTACTAATATTTAAGACTAAAATCAATTAAAATTTTACCTTATGTAAATCAAACAATTCACTTATAACATATTTGTTATTGTACGTAGACATACGAATTAGGCACGGACATAAATTTGATAAAGCAATGAAAAGTTGGAAAAATAATATTGCGTAGCCGCTCTCAAAATAATAGTCAAAAAAATATATTTTTGTGTATATATATATATATATATTGCGTAGCCGCTCTCAAAATTTGATAAAGCAATGAAAAGTTGGAAAAATAATATTGCGTAGCCGCTCTCAAAATAATAGTATATATATATATATAGTTTGTATATTATATACAAAAATAATACAAATTTTATGGAATATATTTTTTTGGATACCGAATGTAAATAGTTTTTAACGCGAGCTAAAAGTAAGAAAGCTCGTAAAAGTTCCATTCAATATACACATTTCTTCCAAATTAAATATTTAAACTATTGTACTTGACTTTATATATTTTCTTAAAAAATATACATCTATCATTAAAGTGTAATCCATATTTTGACTATTATAGCTTTAATCTATTTTAACAATCTAAAAGTTATCCCTTAGGGGATACTATATACCCCTCTGTTGATGTACCTATTTAATCTTAGTTGCTAATATAATCGTCCCTTAAACCAAAAAAAAAAAAAAACAATTTAAAAGTTATGTGTAGTATGCGGTGAAAAATTTGTAATAATTTAAAGGCCATAATTTGTAATAATGCGGTGAAAAATGTATAACATGTATTACAAATGAGTTTCCATTAATTATCTTTTTTCTTTTCTTTTTTATAAATATTCGAACAAATGATAGCTCCCTATATTTTTTATACATTAAATTATTTGTTATAAAATATTAACTCAACATTAGTTATTTCTAGAATTTATATTGTCATTTATTAATTTTTTTGTAGGAGCTATAAGCCAATCTTGACATTCTTATAATATATATCTATAAAAGACCAAAAGATTTACTTTTTCATTTTGTATAATCTAACAAATCATCGTGATAAAAGTATTTTTTTTTTATTACTCATTTTCGATATTAGAACACAAAAATAACAATAATATTCACAAGATATTCCTATAAAAATATGAGGAGTTTCATGTTGCAGGATTTCATCAGTTATTGAGCTGGCTAAAAAAAATCTATAAATATACATTTACAAAGTTAAACTCTTTTATTTTATAATTCAAACACTTGTCTAATACTACTTCTGTGATTTTTAAAAAAATAATTACTTGTTGAAATACGGTCAAAGTGCGTACACTAAGACTAGTCCCATCAATATCGGTGGATCACTCGTATGGTAGCCGAATCCTACAAAATTATGTAATCTCAAAGCAACTTAAATTGTATACTTTTTAATTACTTAGAGCCCGTTTGACTTAGCTGATTTAGAGTAGCTGATAAGTATTAGGTGCTGAAAAGTACTTTTAAGTGTTGAAGTTGATTTAAAAAATAAGCAGTTATCTGTTTGGATAAAAGTGTTGAAATTAATAATAAACAACTAAAGAACTGGGTATAAGAAGAGTTTTGTTTTAAAAAAAGTATTTTAGGGATAAAATAGTAAATATTTTGGTCAAACCTAAAGTGCTTATAAGCTGAAATTTGATAAGTTGGGGGATACCAACTTATGACTTTTGGCTTATAAGCACTTTTAATTTTACCAAACACATAGATAAATCAAAAAGTGTTTATAAGTCAGTTTGACCAGTTTATAAGCTTAGCCAAACACCCTCTTATATTATTACGTTTACCCTTTACTTGTGAGGTGTGATTTTTTTTTTCATGGATCAAACACCTAAAGCAATTTGTTAATTTTTTGGGTGATAGAGAAAGTTGAACCCTATGACATTTTGCATTCTCTACTTTCCATTTTGACAGGTTTAACATCTCATAATGTCCTACACTCCTACCTATCAAGTGCTATTAAAGAATCCAACTCATATAGAAGTGACACTTGAGTTCATATATAGGCGAAACCCCAATTGACTTGATAAAGCAGATTTCAAATAATTCTATTACTATATGTTTTAATTAAACATTAGCACTATTTCGGTATCCGCATTGGAGCCCGATTATATCCGGATTCGCACCGCGTAGGGCTCCATTCAGAGGAAGCGCTCCATACCAAAGATTTTTTCATACCCAGGACTCGAACTCGAGACTCTAGTTAAGCGATGAGCATTCACATCCACTGCAACACATCCTTTGATAAACATGAGCACTATTAGTTAGATCATATGCCGATATCGGTCATATTATAATACCTGAGCATTTATAAATTTCTAACATACTGAAATTTATATTTAATAAACTAAAGAATTTGACTGTAAATTAACTTGACCTTAGTGGGGATGAACATATCATATGAGGAAGTCATGGATCCCATTGTTTCCCAAAGGAGTTCTATCATCAAAAGAAGTCAAATGTCTCCCAAGACTTAATCTTTTGGGGTCAGTTTTGATTACTATGTCCCGATTTTTCTATCAAAAGTGCGCTAAATATTAACTAAATATTAAAATTATGCTTTTTTTTTTGTTTCAAACTCAAAGACCTTAGAAAAAATTATACTTAAAACTCCCAAAAATTATTAATGAGTCCATTTCTTTAATTTCTTGTCCACAACATGGTACAGCTGTCAGTAAAATGCCAATTTTGCTATCCTTGTAGGGACAGACCTTAGCCAGCTTTAAGAAATCCCACGATCTGCTGACCCTTTTTTGGCAAACCTAACTATTAATCGTGTGGCTAAAATAACGAGCAAAAGTTTCTTAAGTTAATTCTTATTGAGTCCCTCTCATTAAGGTACATAGCACTTATAATGGAATAAGTTCTTTGTGCAATGAACATGCATGCGTGCCCCATTGATTTACAAGTGCATTCTATTGTGGATTTAAAATTTAAATTTTATGGATTTTTGTAATCAAATATGACTTGGGTTAAATTTATCGGTTATAAATTATTATATGAAAATTTTATGTCACGTATTCTTTTATAAGTATCTAATAGTGGAGTAATATAATAACAAACTCTCTACATTCGTTTCTTGAACCCATCATTTCCATATACACAACATTATAGAAAAGATTATTACGAACTGGAGGTTGGAGAGCCGAAAAAGAAAGAAGGGGAAAAGTAGACAATATAACGTAGTCGACGAACCACACATATTTCTTGGAGTAATAAAACTAATAAGAGTAGTCCTAAATTATAAGTTCAGTCCCTCTTCGCATTCGTCTTTTTTCAAGTTCTGTATTGAACAATGGTCCCACGAGTTTCAAAAGTTGAATAGGATACCCTTAATAGTAAGAAAGAAAGCATCAAATGCTCTCATGGATCCCTTCCAAGAGGTCCCCATGCATATATTCTACTCACTCCGTTTTATATTAGATGTGGTAGTTTGACTCGATACGAAGTTTAAGAAAAAAGAAAAAAACTTTTGAAACTTGTGATCTTAAAAGCTTAAGGGGTAAAATGTTTGTGGGACCATGACATTTGTGTGGTTATAAAAGCTTATCATTAAGGGTAAATGGGTAAAATAAAGAGTTTAAAGTTGAATTATTTCTAAATTTAGAAATGTGTCATTTGTTTTGGAACAGACTAAAAGGGAAAGTACCTCATTTAATATGAAACGGTGGGAGTAGCAATTATTATCATCAAAGTAAGTCCATTGGCATGGACTTAGACCATGCATCCAATTTAGTTCAAAGTATCTATCATCTCAAGTCTTATTCACTCACAGATGTATATATCTTCACTCACTCACGATCAATATATTGGTCCAACGTACCATTAATAAATGATGGATTCTTTGTCTCTCAGAATTCAAGTTCAATTGCCATAGGCTTCAAACACGGGGTTTGTGTGGGAGCTTTCAACATTTAGCTAAAGTCCAATCTGTGTTGAGTTGCTCGCTTTAGAGGGAAATCTACACGGTGTAGACGATCCCCAAAATAATAGCTGGTAAATACTAACATGGAATACTAATATATAATATACATATTTTGTTAGCGGAAACGAAAAAAGAAAGAACACAAGATTTAACGTGGTTCGGATCAAAATAATCCTACGTCCACCAGAGAACAATTGTCCTTTTAATATTAACAAAGGAAGAGGAGATTTCCCAATTACACTTAAGAGAATTTCTCTCTTAACTCTCTACTCACTACAATATATTGTATTATTTTGGGATGATTTCTACAAGTGAAGGAGTGCATTTATTTATAGAGGTAAAGACCTCCTCTTGATGTCATTGGTGACATCAAACTACCTCCTCTTGATGTCATGGGTGACATCAAAGGAGGAAGCTTCCTCCTAGCATCCACACCAACTCTTCCAATTGGCATGTCATTGTTGACTAAACATAAACCAACATTTTCAGCATGCCATTGTTGACTAAACATAAACCAATATTTTCAATCTCCACCTTGGTTTGCATTTCGAGCGTGTGAACAACTCTGGCCAAAACTTCTAAGCTTACTGGGCAACCCCGTTGTAAGAAACAAGAAGAATCAAACCATTGTTGAACATACCACCTCCACCTAGCAACTGTTCTCTTCGGAGTTGCATCAGTTGATGCGCACCCCCGCCAAGTCCTTGCAGTGTGCAAACTTAGCGAGCGGGACTATCTTGGTCAACATGTCTGCAGCATTATCGTCTGTGATAACCTTCACGACCTTGATAATTCCCTCATCAATAACATCTCGAATAAAATAAAATCTGACATCAATGTGTTTAGTGCGCTCATGAAATTTCTGATTTTTCATTAGATGAATAACACTCTGACTATCACATCTAAGAGTTGATTCCAGCTGAACCAAACTCAATTCCGCTACTAAACTTTTCAACCAGATAGCTTCCTTTACCTCCTCCGCTGCTGCCATGTATTCTGCTTCTGTCGTAGACAAAGCGACAATCGACTGCAGAGTCGACTTCCAACTGACGGTACTGCCAACGAGGGTAAAGATGTATCCAGTTGTGGACCTTCTTCTGTCAAGATCTCCTGCATAGTCAGAATCCACATAACCGAGAATTGAAATACCTGTACCACTTTTTCGAAAAGTAAGACCAACACCAGAAGCTCCTTTGAGATATCTCAATATCCACTTGACAGCTTCCCAATGCCTCTTTACTGGGTTGGACATGTATCTACTTACCACAACTTACAGATTGAGCAATATCTGGACGTGTGCATACCATAGCATACATAATACTACCAACTGCACTAGCATAAGGAGTCTTTGACATATGCTCCACCTCATCCTCGGACTGAGGCATTTGTGACTCTGAAAGTTTAAAATGAGGATCTAATAGTGTACTTACAGGCTTGCACGTTTGCATATTGAATCTCTCGAGAACCCTTTCAATATACCTCTTCTGAGAAAGATGTACAACATCGGCTTCTCTTGAAATCTCCATACCAAAGATTTTCTTTGCAGCTCCTAAATCCTTCATGTCAAATTCCTTACTCAACAGTTTCTTCAAAGCATTTATCTCTGTAATGTTGTTAGCAGCAATAAGCATATCATCAACATACAATAGTAAATAAATCATTGAGTTACCAGACATCTTCTTGTGATACACACAGCTATCAAATGCACTCCTTGAGAATTCATGTGTAGTCATGAATGCATCAAACCTGTTGTACCACTGTCTAAGGGATTGCTTCAAACCATACAAAGACTTCTTTAGTTGGCATACGTGATCTTCTTTTCCCTCAGCTAGGAAACTTTCAGGTTGATCCATATAGATTATCTCTTCTAGATCACCGTGTAAGAAAGCAGTTTTGACATCAAGCTGTTGAAGCTCCAAGTCAAATTGTGCAACCAATGCTAGTAACACGCGAATTGAGTTATGCTTCACGACCGGAGAGAAAATCTCATTGTAGTCAATTCCCTCCTTTTGGCTGAAACCTTTTGCAACCAATCTCGCCTTGAACCTAGCATCTTCCACTTCAGGAATTCCCTCTTTCTTTCGGTAGACCCACTTGCATCCAACTGTCCTCTTCCCCTTTTGTCTTTTCACTAAAACCCATATCTGATTCTTGTGAAGAGACTCCATCTCTTCAGTCATGGCTAACCGCCATTGTGCAGCATCCTTGCAAGAAGTTGCTTCAATATACGAGGAGGGCTCCAGATCTTTAATCTCTTCTTGTCAGCTACGAACGCATATGCAATCAAGTTTGCTTGATTTATAAGGCATTCCGGTTCTCGTGTCTGCCTCTTCTCCCTCCCCTTCGCAATTGTGTATGGTTCATTGACAGCAAGTTCTTCAAGGCCTACATCTTCTGACTCATCTTTAACCTGAGTCTCTTGATCCTTTTCCTTGGCAAGCTCCACCGGAAGCTCCACCTGCTCGTTGTTCTTGTTTCCTGAAAACTCCACGGAAACTTTATGGGGATCAAATATAGAGGATTCATCGAAGGTGACATCTCTACTAACTATAAATTTGAGTAAAGACAAACACCAAAGTTTGTACCCTTTTACTCCATCCACATACCCTACGAATATGGCCTTCTTAGCCCTTGGTTCAAGCTTTCCTTCATTAACGTGATAATAAGCTGGACACCCAAATACTCGTAAGTATGAATAGTTAGAGGGTTCACCTGACCATACCTCATTCGGAGTCTTAAAGTAAATTGCCGATGCTGGAGATCGATTGACAATATGAGCAGCAGTGTGAACTGCTTCAGCCCAAAATACTTTGGACATTTTGGCTTGTAGGAGCATACAACGAGCCTTTTCAAGAAAAGTTTTGTTCATTCTCTCGGCAACTCCATTCTGATATGGGGTATGCCTGACAGTCCTATGTCTTGAGATCCCATGAACCTTGCAGAATTCATTAAACTCTTCATTGCAAAACTCCAAGCCATTGTCTGTGCGAAGATACTTGATTTTCCGCTCCATTTGATTTTCAACCAAAATCTTCCACTCTTTACATGCTTCAAAAGCATCACTTTTTGCCTTCAAAAAATACACCTAAACCTTTCGTGAGAAATCATCAATAAAAATGAGAAGATACTTCTTTCCGCCCTTCGATGGAAGTTTAGAAGGACCCCATAAATTTGAATGGATGTAGTCTAGCACTCCTCTTGTCTTGTGTTTGCCAGTGCTGAAGCTGACCTTCTTCTGCTTCCCTAGAACGCAGTGCTCACAGAAGTCAAGCGTGTTGATCTTCTCACCTTCCAAAAGTTTACGATTGCTCAACATCTCCAGTCCACGTGCGCTCATATGACCCAGTCTCATGTGCCATAGTCTTGCCTTGTCATTATTAGATAACTGCACTGTAGATGCATTTGCAGAGCCAACAATGGTGCTTCCGGCCAATGTGTAAAGGCCATTCTCCAGCTTGCCTTTCAGCATGACTAAAGAACCTTTAGTCACCTTCATAGTTCCTGCTGCGCTCATGTACCTGTAGCCTTGTTCATCCAGAGTACCCAAGGAGATCAAATTCTTCTTCAGATCAGGAACATGACGGACTTGTGTGATAGTCCTCACGATTCCATCATGGCAGCGAACCCGAACTGAGCCAATGCCAACTATTGCACAAGTTGCATTGTTGCCCATTACTACGGTTCCTCCACTTTTCTCGTAGCTGCTAAACCAGTCTTTTCGGAACGTCATATGCAGAGTACAAGCAGAGTCTAACACCCATTTGTTTTCATAACTACTATTATTATTACACAATGTTGTTAGTACATAATCATTATCAAAATTATGTACCTGTTCAACTGTAGATGCACTCGCCTTTTCCTTGGACTTTGACATTGGGCAATCTCGTTCAAAGTGCCCCTTCTTGCCACAACCCCAACACTCTGTATTCTTCTTGTTCACACGAGACTTTGATCTATGCTTTGATTTGCTCTTTCCCTGTTGGCTAGTCCGGCCTCTTACAAAGAGGCCACTTGCCTGATCATCTCTATCTCCTTCAATGTGCCTCCGCACATCACTAGAGTTAAGTGCCTGCCGCACTTGCTCAAGTTTGATAGACTCCTTGCTATACATCATTGAATTCTCAATATCACGATATCCTGAAGTCAATGAAAATAGCAAAGCACATGCAAGCGCTCCTCCTCCCTTTTAATTCCTGCAATCTGTAAGTCCATGACAAGTTTATTAAACGCATCTAAATGATCTTGTAACGAAGTACCTGAACCCATCTTAAATGTGTGAAGACGCCGTTGTAACAACATTCTTGTTGTCACTGATCGGTCTTGGTATAGCCCTTCTAGCTTTTCCCACAACTGTTTGGTCGTCTCTTCGGTACCCGTACTCACTTCACAAAGCACGTTAGGTGCAAAGGATAGTTGGATTGCACTCAATGCATCCCCTTCAATCTTCTTCTTGTCGGGAGCTGATATATCCGTAGGATACTTTCCGTCAATAGCATGGATTGAACCTTCCCTCCGTAGTAACGCTATCATCTGGATCTTCCAGATATTGAAGTTGTTGCGTCCATTGAATCTATCAATTTCAAACTTCATGGAACTCATATTTGCTTGTTCTTCCTCCTTGGATCGTTAAATAATCCTGTCGCTCTGATATCAATTGTTAGCGGAAACAAAAAAAGAAAGAACACAAGATTTAACGTGGTTCGGATCAAAATAATCCTACGTCTATCAGAGAACAATTGTCCTTTTAATATTAACAAAGGAAGGGGAGATTTCCCAATTACACTTAAGAGAATTTCTCTCTTAACTCTCTACTCACTACAATGTATTATATTATTTTGGGATGATTTCTACAAGTGAAGGAGTGCATTTATTTATAGAGGTAAAGACCTCCTCTTGACGTCATTGGTGACATCAAACTACCTCCTCTTGATGTCATGGGTGACATCAAAGGAGGAAACTTCTTCCTAGCATCCACACCAACTCTTTCCACCAACTCTTCCAATTGGCATGCCATTATTGACTAAACATAAACCAACATTTTCAGCATGCCATTGTTGACTAAACATAAACCAACATTTTCATATTTTATGCATAATTAATGTATATTTTTTTCTTGTATATTTTGCTAGTGGCTGTGAGTATTTGACTGGTGATGTTTGGCTTAATATATGCGTATTTTGATGTATATTGTCTCACATTGTGCTCATGTCTAGTAGATTACAGATGTACAATATAATGATTTGTGCTAATTTGTGATTTTTCTATGTGTAGGAATCATTCGGATGCGATTTGGGATAAAAGTGCACGAATTGGAACGAAAATGAGAAGAAAAGGCAAAAGTGCACATTTGAGGGCCACATGCAGCGTGGGGCCTGTGGTGCTCAATTTACAGCATCTAAAATATTTGAGCGCCAGGGCCAGCGCCCCACACTGCCCTGGACGCTCAAAACGTGAACATGTCCTATTTCGATCGGGACTCGGTTATTTCGACCCCAAGATGTTCCCAATTCATATAAAAGCCAACCTAAACGTATTTTGAAGAGAGGATGACGTTTTTGAGAGGAAAACACAAGCACAGAGCCGCCGTGGAGGCCGAAATTCATCAAAAGTTCCATCTTTTCTTCCACCAAACTTAGTAATTTTTATGTTTCTTTATATGATTTGTTGTTTTGCTATCATGTCTATGTGGAGCTAAATTTCATGTTCTGGGGTTGTGGTTCTTCCCATGACTATTGTTATTCGAATATTGATTTTGATTTCTTAGTTTATAATATTGGTTTATTTATTCAATCTTGTGCTTAATTATTTAATTGTTTGACCACCAATTAAATACTATCTACGAATCTAGAGTTGAACTCGAAAGTGGGAATTCTAGATTGCACATAATCTTGAGTAGAGCAAGTTCTTGAACCTTGGCATCGGGGAATGGATTCACGGTTAGGATAGACATATACCTAATTGTCTTGCTTGGTTGATTTACAAGAATTATAAATGCGTTCTTGTTAGTTCTAATTTCATAGATATATAGACGTTAGGTTAGCTTGAATAGGCGAACAAGAACTCGACAGATTTTTATGAGCAATATTAATCATGTTACCAATAAACTAGATAAATTAGTTAGTCAATTCAATTGAAGAATACAATAGGAATGTTAGATAGCCCTGACACGACCCAAAACTGACCCTGTCGTGATGTCGCCTATCGTGGTACTAGGCAAGCCGACACACTACCAAAACAAAATGATATTTTCAAATTTTAAGAAAATTCCAAGCTACTTAACATAAAACCTTCATAAGGAGTTCAAATCAAAATAAAAGTGCGGAAAAGAAAAACCCGACATCAAGGTGTCACTAGTCATGAGCATTTACTATAATGTATCTGACAATATCAAGACCAACATAGTCTTAAAAGTAACTAAATACATCTAAAGGAAGATAAAATGGAGGAAAGCAAGGCTACGATCGCCAGACAGCTACCTTGCTAACTCTGATGGATCTGCAACTGATCAATCAACACTCGCTACCGAGTCTAGAAATGACTGGATCTGCACACAAGGTGCAGGGAGTAACGTGAGTACGCCAACTCAGTAAGTAACCAAAGTAAATAAAAGCTGAGCAGTAGTGACGAGCAATAAACCATGTAAAGTTCATATCATGAAATCTCAGTAAAAATACAATAGGCTTTAAAAGCAGAGTTTGAATCAAATCATTTCATTTAAACTCAGTTCCAGAAATATCATTTGAAGATATTTTTCAACAGTTCTCAAATAGAGGCTCAATGCAATAGTGAGTAAAATGATGGAATCATAAATAGCCCCTCGGGCAAAATATCACTCATATACAGCCCCTCGGGCAAATCACTCATAAACAGTCCCCCGGGCAAACCTCACAGTCACTCGTATACAACCCATTGGACATACCTCACCATCACTCATATACAGCCCCTCGGGCAAAACATCACTCAGTAGGTACTTGCGCTCACTGGGGGTGTGCACACTCCGGAGGGGCTCCTTCAACCCAAGCGTTATAACAAGCCACCTCATGGCATAAATCAATCAGGCCCTCGGCCTCCCTCAATCATGAATCAGTAAAATATGCTGTGGCGTGCAGCCCGGTCCCATAAATATCCTAACAAATCAGGCCCTCGACCTCACTCAATCATGAATCAGTAAAACATGTTGCGGCGTGCAGCCCGATCCCATAAATATCCTCACAAATCAGGCCCTCGACCTCACTCAGTCATAAACCTCTCAAGTCACTCGGGCTCTTAGTAAAAATAGGGTACTCAGCCCAAAACAATATTTATATGCATCAAAATAGAGTAATAAAGACTGAGTTATGAATCAGTAAGTATAACATGACTGAATATAGATTTACAATCAAAAACAGTGGGAGAATAGTAAGAAAAAGGCCCCTAAGGGTCCAAACAGCTCTGGCACAAGGCCTAAACATGGCATTCAGCCTAATTTATAGAAACTCTTTCTAAAACACATAAGTATCATATAGTTTCAACCAAATACACAACTTATAGTTGCTACGCGACGGATCAAGTCACAATTCCCAACGGTTCATGCTCACACGCCCGACACCTAACATGTGCGTCACCTCAAAATAGTAAAATGATACGAAATTCGGGGTTTCATACCCTCAGGACTAGATTTACAATTGTTACTTACCTCAAACAAGCCAATTTCAATACCGAGCAAGCCAAGCGATGCTCCAATAATGGCATCTCGCGTGTTCTGACCTCAGAACGGCTCGAAACTAACCAAAAACAATTCAAATTTATCAAACAATGCTAAAACAACCAATCCCAATAAAAAAAGGTCGAATCTTTAATCAAAAGCCGAAAATCGGCCAAAAAGCCTAACCCAAGCCCACATCTCGGAACCCGACAAAACTCACAAAATCCGACAAATCATTTAATTATGAGTGCAACTATACTAGTTTCATCCTATTCTGACTCCGAATCGATGTTCAAAACTTAAAAATTCACTTTGTGAAACTTCAGGCAAAAAACCCCAAATTTCACTTTGAAATCATCAATCAAATGCCAAAAACGAAGATGGATTCATGAAATATTACTAAAACCGAGTAGAGAACACTTACCCCAATACATATGGTGAAAATCGCCTCCAAAATCGCCCAAATCCGAGCTCCCCAACTCAAAATATGACCAAATGAACAAAACCCTTGTTTATATATTTTTGTGCCAGCTATTTTACCTCGCTTCTCATGCCAAACTATCTTGAAACTCGCTTTTGATACCTCCAATGGATTTCTTGTGAAATTTTAGTCAAGTTAGGCTCTTGAATCACTCCATTTGACCTTATAGTGAAGGAGATATGTTGGTTTTAATAGTTGAAAATAGTGCAGATTTTTAAATACGAATTCAGTAGAAATTTCATGATTAATCTGAAAAATCTTGCAACCCAATTCTTAGTAAAATGACCATAAAATACTCACACGATGTCCAAATTTGACGATTCTTTTTGCTATGGCTCCGTAATTACGGTACAGATCTAATGCTTCAATAAAAACAGACACTGGAGCTCATTTACTTAATGTAGTACCATTTATGCTTGAAAAACTATGTCGAAACATAAAAAACGAGCGCAACAAAACCCGAACATATCCAAAACTCACCAGATCCCCTTGGGACCCTGTTCGAATATACCAACTAGTCCCATATCATAACACGGTCCTACTTGAGGCCTCAAAACACGCATAACAACATTGAAACAACGAATCACACCTCAATTCGAAGTCAATGAACTTGAAACTTCAAACTTCCACAACCGATGCCGAAACCTATCAAATCATGTCCGATTGACCTCAAATTTTGCACACAAGTCACATTTGACATTATGGACCTGCTCCAACTTTCGAAATTGGAATCCGATCCCGATATCAAAATGTCCACTCCCGGTCAAACTTTTCAAAATTCCAACTTTCGCTATTTCAAGCCAAATTCTACGAAGGAACTCCATATCACAACACAGACGCGCTCCCAAGTCCAAATCACCCAACGGAGCTGATGAAATCATCAGAAATCCAATCCGAGGTCAAATTCTAAAAAGCCAAAACTTTGTCAAACCGTTCAAATTTAAAGCTTCTAGCTGAGTATCATTCTTCCAAATCAATTCCGAATAATCTGAAAACCAAAATCGACGATTCACATAAGTCATAATACTACATACAGAGCTACTCATGCCCTCAAACAATTGAACGACGTGCAACTGCTCAAAACGACCGATCGGGTCATTACCTCCTCCCCACTTAAACATACGTTCGTCCTCGAACGTGCCCAGAGTTGTTCCAAAAGCCATCAACTTGCTGTATAATCTCACTATGCATATATCTGGGGGTGATCCCACGTCACCCTATCCCATATAGGTCTGATAACACAACATGACTGAAATTTCTTAATCCAACCTAGTCCATAAGTCTTAGGGCCTAATTTCCAACATCCGGAATTTTCTATAAGATCATAACCTCGCATCTATACACTATATAAGTCCGAACAAGCTGTATCAAGCCATATCTGTAACCCAAGATGTAATCACAATATATACCACATAACTCAAACACTCATGGCGATAATTCCTAATCACAGTAGCTGCTCAAAATAACCCAATACCGGTAATACACCTCTTAACAAACAAAAACTCGTTCTAACACTTTCATATACTGCCAATAATGAAAGAAACACGCAGAAACTTATAACCATTCGTTAGATCAACAAGTCATAGAGCTCCCTCTTCTCCGATAGAAACTATAGTAGATTTCTGAGACGACTTCCGATATTATCCTTCCAACCATATTGTAACCAATTCTAATAGTATTCATTCTAGGTCAAATGACCTCATCTCATTCAACACGACCACTTTGATGACATGACACATCAATACAATCCAAAGCCATAACCTGTGCAATTCGTGCACCCAATAGCAACATCCCAACTATACTCAAATCATGAAAAAAAATTACTCAAACGAGAGGACTGTCTCGCAAGCTTAACAAGTACCGCCACAACGAAATACTAAAAATCCATCACAACCCGTAGGAACATCACACGAATCTAACACAAAGGTTTATACCTCAACATAATTTCGCTACAATGCGTGCCCCATCCAAACACTAATCCATGGCATATACCTTAAGCCACCTTGCTCAAAATCAATAACCACGTGCAATTCGACATTAAGTACTCAAAGTGCATTACCATAACCATGGAGAAGTAAATGACATAACGCCACACAAACCCGAAAGAGCATAACCAATACGCCATCCACCAAGCAATACCCAATACTCTTCCCGCTCAAATTCCGCTATAAGACCCTAATAGAACCGCACCATGTGCATATAACCAACAAATCATAACCCCTCGTAACACAAAAGAGTAGATCATAGATCACTCCAGAACACGAATAAGCTCAATAACAATCGAATGGCACATCCCTCAAAAATAGCAGTTCGGAATCAACAAATTCGACCCGGTGCAGAACACACCTCCATGTTGGGCCTACCAATGAACCCCAAATCATCTCTGGTCCCCCACGATGGATAAATAACCCTCCGAAAGTCTAGAATGACCGAATCAAAACAAATACTGACCTCTGACTAACCATGGCTACTTTTTACGGTCCACAACCACGAAACAATCTACTCACGAGAACTCCTAGTCTCCAATTCCATAGAACATATGAATCACCATCTCTGATCTCAACTCCACCGCTTGAATGCCCACACTTCTCCAATTACACACTTACCCCACAAGGAATACTTCTAAAATTCTTTTGTGCCACAAAGCAAAATTTGAACTCCAGCAGTCGATCAAACAAGAGAGTGCCGCAATACCAATAAAATATCCATAACTCCCATACATCGCCCTTTCTGAAATGTATACTCTTATCAAGCCATACCAGTTAGTAATATCATTTACCTAGTCATATGAAACTATCCATGCTGCCTAAGAATTTATGACCTTCCTTTTAGAACTGAACCGTGACATTACACATGTAAATCTCAACCCTACACAATATACCGCATATACCATGCCATCCCATGATAAATATAAGAACTTCATAATCCACTCCGAGTCACAAGCAACTACGTACTCAACTAGCCAAGAGTTTTCCAATTGATCCCATCTAGGAGAAAATCACTATACATCACATGCTCCCCATGCAGTAGAAGATATACCCCTCTAACCGTGGTAGAAACCATCCAGAACTCTCCGAATCTCATTTGCTCAAAACCCAACCATCAGGACTGAGTCCTTCTAACCCAAACAAGCTACGCATGTCACCAAAACTCAAGAGCATTGCCACAAAACACCTGTAGAAACTCATTACCTCATAAACACCCAAAGAACTAATCATACTCATTACCATGCCAATCCAACCTACTACCAAATTGTCCTATCTATCCGAGTCCCTTCTGAATTGCATTCACATTGATATTTATCCTTGACATAATACCTCACCTCAACCCAGACTCACCACATGAGACCCTAACATAAACCATACTGCCCTAAGGCTCATAAGCCGCTGAATGCTCTCTTAAGCACCCTAATAGTACCACAACTGAGATACCCACTCCGAAGAGACCTTCTGTGAATTTCAAGTTGTTCATATTACTTTCCTAATACTGAAATGTAGAATCCATAATGATGTAGAAATACTGCAGCCTCGACACCATCCAATGTAACTCTTAGCTTCTAGCCACATACAAACCCGCAAAAATTCTCAATTGCCACATATAAATCTTGAATTCATTAGAATCGTTCTCGATAGTTATCCACTCCATTAAAATATCAATTATCCTAATCAAACGGGCCGATCGAACTGTGCCCCATTAGCACTCCAACACCCAAGGATGTAACCCCACCTTAATGCAACCAGATAAATTTCTGCTTCACGCATATTACATCCTTCACCAATAACAACTCAAATCATTCCATAATTCTCATATACTCATAAAACCTAATACAACTCATATCCAAAAATTCCCATTACTCGAGTCATCCTTGATCTCAAGCTCTGCAAGTCATAACAGATTCACCGGTATATCTTAAACTGAAACTAATACGACACTTAGCCGTGCAATCAACTTATCAATAGCAGACTCCCCCACTTGGCTCAAAGCCATAGATCAAAACACACAAAAACTCACAATGCCCATACTCTATTACTTCCATAATACCATAGTGAGATTTAACTAAATCCTTCATAAGCTCATGCAACACAAACCATCTAGTATTTCAAATCATCTGCAAATTTCGCAATCACCCTTTTAACAGTCAAACCCACTCTCATAAGCGATCCAAACTCAAATTGCAACACATATATTTCTCTGGTAAAAGAGGACTCCCAACAGACAACATAGGGATCACACAAACTTCAGAACACCCCGCAAGAGATAACCCACCTGCTTCGCCTCAAACTAACATCTCTCTATACCCTTCCACCGTCATAAACATCACATAATCACTTAATCTTCCTGGGTCTGAACTCATAACACAACATGAAAATCTACCTCACTCCACAACTATAATACATGAGAGGTCCTTCAACACACCCATAGCTCGAGGCCATACACCAACTCAAGAAAGAAGTCAAACAACCAACGGTCCTTGCTACATCTCCAACATACTCGTTTTGTTACATTCGAACAATCTGAACACATCTCACAATCAAATCATACTCACCCCATAATCATCCAGTCACAAATCCAACCAATAAGGACACAAACGGGCATATAAGTCCCAAATGCACGTGCTCACACAATAGAAATCTCAGTGCTCAAGCTACAATCAAAATCCGGCCTCAAGCTTTCCAGATTGGCCCAATATCAACACACAGAAATCAGATCTCGCACCTCATCTAGGGAATCACAAGCCATCGATGCACAACTAATACCAAACGTTCATGTGCGCACACAAATGCGTGGAAGGAATTCAAAGAGTTACGCTTCAACCTGAATCAATACCGCACGATAAGGATTCAAGAATGTGGAATTTTCCTAAAGTTTCTGCAGCCTCTTGAAAATAAGTACAGACGTCTCTGTACCGATCCGTAAGACTCTACTAAACCTGCTCATGACTCGTGAGGCCTATGCAACCTAGGCTCTGATACCAACTTGTCACGACCCAAAACTAACCCTGTCGTGACGATGCCTATCGTGGTACTAGGCAAGCCGACACACTACTAGAACAAAATGATATTTTCAATTTTTAAGAAAATTCCAAGCTACTTAACATAAAACCTTCATAAGGAGTTCAAATCAAAACAAAAGTGTGGAAAAGAAAAGCCCGACATCGGGGTGTCACTAGTCATGAGCATCTACTATAATGTATCTGACAATATCAAAACCAACATAGTCTAGAAAGTAACTAAATACATCTAAAGGAAGATAAAAGGGAGGAAAACAGGGTTGCGGTCGCTAGACAGCTACCTTGCTAACTCCGATGGATCTGCAACTGATCAATCAACACTCACTACCGAGTCTAGAAACACCTGGATCTACACAAAAGATGCAGGGAGTAACGTGAGTATGCCAACTCAGTAAGTAACCAAAGTAAATAAAGGTTGAGTAGTAGTGACGAGCAATAAAACATATAAAGTTCATATCATGAAATATCAATAAAAATACAATAGGCTTTAAAGCAGAGTTTGAATCAAATCATTTCTTTTAAACCCAGTTCCAGAAAAATCATTTGAAGATATTTTTTAATAGTTCTCAAATATAGGCTAAATACAACAGTGAGTAAAATGATGGAATCATAAACAACCCCTCAGACAAAAATTCCACATTCTTGAATTTGGGTGTTCCATGACTAAATTGAACCACTAGGTGCTGTCACCCTCCATGAACCATCGTGACAGCACCTAGTCCTCCATGACTAGATAAGCCTAAATTGCGGAAGATAACCAAAGTGCGGAATACAAATAAATTAAAACAGAATGAAGAGTGATAATACAATGTTTAAAAGTGCCGCTCGACGTACACAATATTTAACTCTCAGAAACCAATACATATCTCCAAGACCCGGAAACCCATGAATCACAAGCTAAGGATCACTACACAGTACTCTAACTCCAGAATATCTAACAAGGAAAAGAAATACAGAAGGGTAAATGTTTAAAAGCTAGAATAGAAAAGAGACTACTCGGTCTGCGGACGCGACATATATACCTCGAAGTCACTGGAGCAGTTGCCTCGCCTCAAGGGTGATAGGACTGAGTTGCAGTACCTGGATCTGTACATGAAAAACATGCGCAGAAGGGGCATGAGTACACCACAATGGTCCTCAGTAAGTGACAAGCCTAACCTCGGTCGGGTAGTGACGAGGAAGGTCAGGGCCTTACTGAGATAAAATAAAGAATATAAGACATGACAGTATAAAATAAGCAGTACAGTTGAAACCTAACGATAAGAATCTAATACAGGAAAACAAGGAATTCAACAACTGAAACGGAGGCAAAGACAACCATAAGGAAATAATCGGGGGATCTCTTAGTATCTCAGGATCTCTTAGTACCCTCAATATTATGCCAGGGATCTCTTGGTATCCCGAGGATCTCTTAGTACCCTAAATATATGACAGGTATCTCTTGGTATCCCGAGGATCTCTCGGTATCCTCAATATGTGCTAGGGATCCCTTGGTATCCTCAATACATGTACCGGGGATATCTCGGTATCCCGCACCTCAGTTCAAATCATAGATACGTACATGGGATCTCTGGGGATGCCGTCTTGTAGTCCCAAAGTAAAACACACAGCATCGACACAATAATACTCAATTAAGCTCAATTTCGTATCAAGTAAACAGGTAATTCTAATCTAACATGCTTCACATAATTCAATTAAGACAGTTTAAGCAAATAAACAGTTAAGTCAATTTGTCATGTTTCTTCTAAGCTAACAGCAGGTTTAAATTTCTAGTAAAATGAAACAGGAAAAGGAACACAATTGAAATTACTTAAAAAAACCGGATTTTCAACAATTAGCTCAAGTACGCACTTGTCACCTCACGTACAAGGCATTCCAAATATCAAATATACCGAATCCTAAGGGGAAGGTCCCCCACACAAGGTTAGACAAGCCACTTACCTCGAACCGGCTCAATAATCAACTTGAAACCACGTTCTTGCCACGAGTACTAGACTCCAAATGACCCAAATCTATTCAATTCAATTTCATAAATAACACTTCAAGTAACTGATTCTACAAAGAAATTCTAAGCTAATACGCGAAATTAGGTAAAATGACCAAAATGCCCTTCAGGCCCACGTCTCGGAATCTTGTAAAATTTATAATTTCAGAATCCTCACACTCTCCAAAGTTCATGCATACCAAAATTATCCAAATCTAAGGTCAAATTCCCAATCAAAAGTCGAATTCTAGGTCTAAGAACTTTCTTCCAACTTTTCCCCAATTTTCATCTCCAATCCGAAATTAAATGATGAATTCATGTTTGGATTAATGGGTTACAAGAAAAAAGGAGTTAAGAATCCTTACTCAATTGAAATCGCTAAAAATCCCTCAAAATCTCGCTCAATTCCGAGCTCCCAAGCTTATGTTTCGATAAAAATGGCTAAACCCTCGATTTTGAAATTTTATATTCTGCCCAGGTATTTCCTTCTTCGCGAACGCGGAAGGACCTTCGCGTTCGCGAAGCACAACTTCGCTTGGTCCAGCTTTCCTTCATCATGAACGTGATGCCCTAGTCGCGAACACGGTGTACAATCTCCTCCTCCTACGCGAACGCGGGAACACCATCGCGAACGCGTAGGTATAAGACCTCTCAGCTTCGCGAATGCGAGCCATTAAACCTCCCCTAGCCTTGGCTCCTCTTTGAAAACGCGAGATCCCACTCGCGAACGCAAAGAAGGACACCAGAACTGAGCTGCTGCAATTTTCTACAATTTCTCTATGTTCCAAAATGACCCGTTGAGCATCCGAAACACGCCCGAGGCCTTCGGGACCTCAGCCAACCCTGCCAACCAATCCTAAAACATTATTTAAACTTGTTCCAACCCTTGGAACGCTCAAAACAACATCAAAATACCTATTTTTTATCGGATTCAAGCCTAAGAATTCCAAAAACTCTAAAAATACGATTTCGATCAAAAAGTCTATCAAACCTCTTCCGAATGACCTGAAATTTTGCACACACGTCACATTAAACACTACGGAGCTATTCCAACTTCCGTAATTCCATTCTTACCCTCAAATCAAAATCTCACTATCGAACCGAAAACTTCAAAAATTCAACTTTCGGCATTTCAAGCCTAAATTAGCTACGGACCTCCAAAACACAATCCAAATACGCCCTTAAGCCCAAAATCACCCAATGGAGCTAACGGAACCATCAAATTTCCATTCTGAGGCCGTCTTCACACTGTTCCGACTACGGTCAACTCTCCAACACTTAAGCTCTCATTTAGGGACTAAGTGTCCCAAAACTCTCCGAAACTCAAAACCGAACATCCTAGAAAATCAAAATAGCAGAAATAAACTTGGGGAAAGCAGTTAATAGGGGATCGGGGCGTTAATTCTTAAGATGGCCGGCCGGATCGTCACAATAAAAATAGTGTACTCAGCCCAAAACAATATTTATATGCATCAAAACAGAGTAATCAAGACTGGGTTATGAAATCAGTAAGTATAACATGACTGAGTATAGATTTTCAATCAAAAACAGTGAGGGTATATTAAGAAAAAGGCCCCTAAGGGTCCAAACAACTGGCACAAAGCCTAAACATGGCATTCAGCCCAATTTACAGAAATTCTTTCTAACACACATAGGTATAATATAGTTTCAACCAAATACACAACTAATAGTTGCTACGGGACGGATCAAGTCACAATCCCCAATGGTGCACGCTCACACACCCGTCACCTAGCAAGTGTGTCACCTCAAAATAGTAAAACGATATGAAATTCAGGGTATCATACCCTCAGGGCTAGATTTACAATCGTTACTTACCTCAAACAAGTCAATTCCAATATCGAGAAAGCCAAGCGATGCTCCAAAAATGCCATCTCGCGCGTTCCGACTTCCGAACGGCTCGAAACTAACCAAAAACAACTAAAATACATCAAACAATTCTAAAGCAACCAATCCCGATCGAAAAAGGTCGAATCTTTAATCAAAAGCCCAAAATTGGCCAAAAAGCCCAACCCGGGACCGCATCTCGGAACCCGACAAAACTCATAAAATCTGAAAACTCATTCAATTATAAGTCCAACCGTACTAGTTTCATTCTATTCTGACTCCGAATCGATGTTCAAAACTTAAAAATTCACTTTGTGAAACTTCAGGCAAAAAACCCCAAAATTCACTTTGAAATCATCAATCAAATGCCAAAAACGAAGATGGATTCATGAAATATAACTAAAATCGAGTAGAGAACACTTACCCCAATATATATGGTGAAAATCGCCTCCAAAATCGCCGAAATCCAAGCTCCCCAACTCAAAATATGACCAAATAAACAAAACCCTTGTTTATATATTTTTGTGCCAGCTATTTTACCTCGCTTCTCATGCCAAACTATCTTGAAACTCGTTTTTGATACCTCCAATGGATTTTTTGTGAAATTTTAGCCAAGTTAGGCTCTTGAATCACTCCATTTGACCTTATAGTGAAAGAGATATGTTGGTTTCAATATTTGAAAATAGTGCAGATTTTTAAATACGAATTTAGTGGAAATTTCGTGATTAATCTGAAAAATCTTGCAACCCAATTCTTAGTAAAATGACCATAAATTCCTCATACGATGTCCAAATTTGACGATTCTTTTTTCTATGGCTCCGTAATTACGATACAGATCTAATTCATCAACAAAAACAAAAATAGTTGTTCATTTGCTTAGTGTAGTACCATTTATACTTGAAAAACGACGTCAAAACATAAAAAATGAGCGCAACAAAACCCCAACCTATCCGAAACTCACCCGAGCCCCTTGGGACCCTGTTCGAACATATCAACAAGTCCTATATCGTAATATGGACATATTTGAGGCCTCAAAACACACATAACAACATCGAACGATGAATCACACCTCAACTCGAAATCAATGAACTTGAAACTTCAAACTTCCACAACTGATGCCGAAACCTATCAAATCACGTCCGATTAACCTCAAATTTTGCATACAAGTCACATTTGACATTATGGACCTTCTCCAACTTCCGGAATCGGAATTCGACCCCGATATCAAAAAGTCCACTCCCGATCTAACTTTCCAAAATTCCAACTTTCGCTATTTCAAGCCAAATTCTACTATGGACCTCCAAATTACAATCTGAACGCGCTCCTAAGTCCAAAATCACCCAATGGAGGTAACAGAACCATCAGAAATCCAATCCAAGGTCAAATTCTAAAATTTAAAACATGGTCAAACATTTCAAATTTAAAGCTTCTAGCTGAGAATCTTTCTTCCAAATCAATTCCGAATAACCTGAAAACCAAAATCGACGATTCACCTAAGTCATAATACTACATATGGAGCTACTCATGCTCTCAAACAATCAAACGAAGTGCAATTGCTCAAAACGACTGGTCGGGTCGTTACAAGCCCATAACCCTAGATCGTTTTCATCACATTGATAATATAAAAATCTGCTCTTCCTCTGCTTAAAGTTCATAAGTTATTTTCTTTTTAGTTTAATTACTTTAACATCACTACCTTTGGGTCTAATCCTTATTTAGATAATTAGAATAGTATAATTTAGTTAATAGTTAATCATAAGTCCTCGTGGGTTCGACATCCGACGTTTAGTCACTTTATTACTTGACGACCGCGTATACTTGCGTGTGCGTTTGGCCGCAACAACCGGTCAAATATGTTAAAATCCCCTCTTTATATGACTTGAACAATCTGCCCAAAGTACATTTCTTTATAAATTTGCGCACCGGTTTCCCTAAAGGACAGTTTACATATCCAATGCTAAAATTAAATCCTTCAAGAAAAATGCACCTCAATGCAAGAGAAGAGTTGGGATAAATGATAATTTCGCTAAGTCAAAATTAAATTTGACTAAAGTAGATAATATAATTGTTGCGTTCATTTTCCAAATAAATAATATAGCCAATGTGAGAAATTGGATGATAGACTCTGGTACTACTAGGCGCATTTGTGTAGACAAAAATGAATTTTTGTCTTACACCCAAGTTGAGGAAGGAGAAGAAACTATTTATCTTGGTGACTCAAGAACAAATCGTGTTCTTTGGAAAGGAAAAATTCTTCTCAAACTCACATCTCATGAAACTCTAACATTGAGAGATGTATTGCATGTTCATAATATCCAAACCAATTTGGTTTATGTGGAATTATTAGAAAAAATTGGAGTGATGGTTTCTTTCGAGAATGATAAGGTCGTATTAACCAAAAATAATATTTTTGTGGGCAATGGATATTGCATGGTTTATTTATACTTAATATTTCTAATACTATCAATAAAAATACATCTTCTTCTGCTTACATGGTTGAGTCTATTTCTTTATGGCATACTAGACTAGGACATGTTAATATCGCGTATATAATGTTGTCACTAGGATTAATATTTCGTTTAGACTCAAATAATACTGACAAGTGTGAAATATGTGCTGAAGCTAAAAGTACTAGAAAGACTTGTTTTTCTGTAAATAGAGAAACTGAGTTGTTATCCTTGATTCACACCGATTTAGGCGATTTAAAGCAAACTATGACTAGACATGGTAAAAGATATTATGTGACTTTTATTGAAGATATTTCTAGATATACTAAGTAGTATTTGCTTAGAAATAAAGATGACACTTTTAATGCTTTTATTTCTTATAAAACTGAGGTTGAAAATCAACTTAGTAAAAAAATCAAGAGAATTAGATATGATAGATGTGGAGAATATTTATCTTTGAATGAATTTTGTGAAAATAATGGAATTATTCATGAAGTAACTCCGCCTTATTCACCTGAGTCAAATGGAGTAGCTGAAAGAAAAAATAGAACATTGAAAGAGATGATAACTCTATGTTATTTAGTTCTAATGTTCCTGATAATTTGTGGGGTGAAGCTATTTTATCTGCATATCACTTACAAGATAGAATATCACATAGAAGAACTGACAAAACTTCGTATGAATTGTAGAGGGGTTATAAACCTAACTTGAAATATTTAAAAGTATGGAGGAGCCTTGCTAAAGTTCTTTTGCGTGAACCTAAAAAGAGAAAAATAGGTTCTAAAACTGCTGATTGCATACTTATTGGATATGCTGAACATAGTGCTGCATATAAATTTCTTGTTTTAAAAAGTGATGTGCTTGATTGCAATACTATAATTGAGACAAAGAATTTTGAGTTCTTTGAATATATTTATCCATTGTCTGATAAAATATCTCATACACCTATTGAAACAAATAGTGAAATTACCTCTAATGAGGAACTAAGAAGGAGCAAAAGTCCTAGGAAAGAATATTTTCCTTATGGAAGTAATTTTCAAACTTTTCTTGTCGATAATGAACCATCAAATTATTTTGAAGCTATATCTTTTTCAGAAGCTAATTATTGGAAAGAGGCAATAAAAGTTGAAATCGATTCTATTTTGAAAAATAAAATATGGATTTTAACCGATTTACCTCCTGGTGCAAAGTCTATTGGTTGTAAATGGATTTCCAAAAAGAAATTTAATCCTGATGGATCTTTAGATAAATATAAAGCTCGGTTAGTAGCAAAAGGATTTTCTCAAAAACAAAATATAGATTATTTTGATACATTTGCTCCAGTGACTAGAATTTCTTCTATTCGAGTTTTAATTGCCTTAGCTTCAATCCGTAAGCTTTTTATTCACCAAATGGATGTCAAAACTGCTTTTCTAAATGGTGATTTAGAAGAAGAAATTTATATAGTTCAACCTGAAGGCTGTGTCAATCCTGGACAAGAAAATAAAGTTTGTAAATTAATTAAAAAATTTTATGGCCTTTAACGAGCTCATAAGCAGTGGTATGAGAAATTTGAACAAGTCTTACTAAGAGACGATTTTTCTTCAGTTGAGGTGGATAAAAGTAATAAATTATTTCTGTATGCTAATTTTGATATGAAAGATCTGGGTGAAGTAAATATAATATTGGGAATTGAAGTTATAAGGAGTGAAGATGGCATAATGTTGTCACAAGAACATTATGTTGAGAGACTTCTTAAACAGTTTGAATATTTTAATATCACATCTGTGAGCACTCTTTATGATGCTAACTCTCAATTGAAAAAGAATAATAGTGACCCAGTTGCTTAGTATAAATATGCTCAGATTATTGGGAGTCTGATGCATTTAATGAATTTTACAAGGCCTGATATAGCCTATGTTGTGCGTAGACTGAGTAGATATACTCATAACCCCAACAGAGAGCATTGATCTGCATTAAATATACTAATGAAATATTTGATAGGAACCATGAATTATTGTATTGATGTTTTAAGCGTCAATACTACACAAGAGGGGGGGGGGTGATTTGTGTAGTACCCAATTTTCTAGGTGTTCCAACTACTACTATTTGCGAAACAATAAATATAGAAAATAAAGAACACAAAGATTTTTACATGGAAAATACCTGGCTCAAAGGTTAAAAAACCACGACCTACTACTCAGTCGGATTTTCCCAAACTTCCACTAAAATCACCGAGCCAAAACAGCATTTACAAAAACTCTTTGTAAACCTAAAAATTAACTCTAATCTCGTTGTGACACACAACCTCAACTGTTGCGACAACTTCAAGTTAGCTATAACTTGAACACTCTAGGTACCTAATACAAATGCTTCTATGAAAGCTGAAAGGTACAACTTTAAACCACCTACTACAATTGAACTAGAATAAAAGATAGACACAATGGAACTGGTTCTTCTATCTCGTTCAAGTAGCTTCAGGAGTGCACACTCAAATCACACATAAATTGCTTGCAAAATCTCCTTGCTCTTTTGCTCTCAATTTAGTTAACTTCTGCGTATGTGCATTACCTGTAAAAGAGAACAACACTGACATTTAATAGGTTAGTAATCAGAGTTTGATTGGAACTCAATTGCTGCTCTCCTATCGTAGAAGAGTTCATGATGATCTCAAACTCTAACACTATCTTCATCCTAGATTGTGTTCTCTTCATATAAGGAGACTTTCGCCCCTTATCCAATATGCAACCTTTTTGATCAAATCAGGAGATATTGCTGCTTGATCAGTAGGACTTATCTCCTTTACGTGCATCTCACATGTATAGGTTGATCATGACTGTGCTTCTCAAGATGGACCTGGTCCATGACTGAATTCTTTTTGTCATTCTTCAAAACTTCACCTGTCCTTGGGCCAACAAATTCCCCCTTTTTGATGATGACAAACTCTGTGCTTTTTACTGATTTGGAATCTGTAAGAACTCAGCTTAACCATCAATACTAAACTTAGAAAATTCACTAATCATCAAGGACCAGGTTAATAGGTTATAAATATCACATATTTTCAGAATGTGGCACAATGTCTCTTCCCCTTTTTGGCATCATCGAAAAGTTGCATACAAAGTATGATACCCAGATTTTAATAAGTACTCATGGCCACTAGGGCAACTGCAAGTGCAATCATGGTGCAATCATCAGTAATCAAGCAAACATATTTAAACTATCAAGGACAAATTAATCATTGAACAAGAGCAAAACAGTAGTTATCATTGACAGAGATATGTTGCCACCAACAATCCACAAAAAGAAAGAAAAACATTCAAACCAGGAGCAAAAACAAAAGATTGAAACATCCCTAATCTGGGTCACTGAGGTACTAAACAAGTTTAGGAGTCCTAAGGCTTGGAGGAACTAGAGGGTTGGGTTTGTGTTTGGAGAAGACTCAGCATGTTATGAAGAATTCCATCATTCTTCTCATTTTCTTTGGCAAGCTCAGTTCTAAGACCATCCCTCTCAGTTTCCACTTCAATCAGACGAGCCTTGAGCCTAGCTATTTCATCATCCTTGGCTACACATTCCTGAACCAGAGTCCTAACTTTGTTGTTGATGGGTGCCTTCTGAGATGAACCAAGTTCACTGGGGATATTAGTGACTGCATAGTCACAAGTGAGAAGAGTATTGATGCCAAAGTAATCCTTGCTCGAGGCCATTTCCCATTTCTTCAGAGGCACATTGAGCCTGTCCAGAACTGTGGTTAGAATAAAGCCATAGGGAGTAGCATGGGCCTTGAAGCCATTTATGACCCTGTCTAGCAGCTTGTTAATGAAGGCAGGCCAGTTGATTTGCTTTCCTCTCTCTAGGGACTCCATAAGAACTAGATCCATGTAATTAGCAATGTGCCTTCTCTCCTGTCTCGGCAATAAACACTTGTTGACAAATTCAAACAAGACCTTGTGCTCAGGCCTCATTTTATTTTTCTGCACAGCTTTGGCTTCATTCACCTCTTCTGAATCACAAAACCTCCTGGTGATTGCAAGAGCAGTAGGGAGAGAGTCCAGGCAGGGCCACCTTTGCCTTGTATAGTCATCAAACCCTTCAGGGGGTATGTCCAGGATCTCTCCCAGTTTCTTTGCATCAAACTGCACTTGGACTTCTTTCAACAGGCTACTAACAATTCCATCCTTAACCGCAACATTGGCCATAAATTCAATTAGCTTATTTGTAGTTAGCCTACCATCCATCTGAAGGACCATGTCCTTCCATCCCTGAGCAGCTAAAGCATCTACCAATCTCATCATTCCTGGTTCCACCAGGTCTTTCAGCAGTCTACCCTTTAAAATCTTTCTTTTGCCAAACATGGAAAACTTATCCTGTTCCTTCTCAAAATCATTTTCTTCTGCTTCTCCACTCCAGTCATCATCTTCAAAAAAATTTGATTGTTTGTTTTTCACTGCAGATCTTGTCCTCTTGGCTAGTGTAGGTTTAACAGCCTCAGATACAGAGGAAGACTTCTTGGAGGAGGTCTTGGGCTTTTTAGGCTTGGGGGTAGGAACCTCCACTGATGTACCCCTTTCTTGATGGACCAGTTTCATCTCCTCTTCCTGAAAAACCTCTGAGGATTCTGCAATCTTTCCCTTTCCTTTATCCATTTTCTTTTTCTTACTCTCTTTTAAAGCCCTTTGTAGATCAGCTTCACTCTGTTTCACCCTACTTTTTGTGGCTCTACCCCTTGGAAGTGAAGAGGTAGTAGGTGCTGGGGATGAAACCTTTCTTTTCTTGGAAGGCTTAGGAATATTGGGGGCTTTTGTTGTGGGAGTTTTGCATTTCTTTGGGTCATAGCTTGCCCCAACCTTTTTCAGTAGGTCAGTAGATGAAACAGGTTCATCTCTCTGTGTGCTCAGATGAACAAACCCTTCAGCAGCTTCCCTAGAACCACTTCCACCTAACTTCATGCCACTCTCTTCTACCCTTTCTTGTGCAACCCCACAGATAGCAAGAACTGATCCCTTCCCATTTCCACTTTCATCACCACATGCACCACCTCTCTCTCTTTCTTTCTCTTTTTCAAAATTCTTTTTACCTCCACTCCTTTGTGACCATGGTACTTCTACATCCTTAACAGACCCAACCAGAATAAACCTAGATTCTAGATTCTCAGACATAGAAGAAATTACCTTAGATGGAGATTCTTGAGTCTTTTCTGAGTCAGAAGACCCAGGTCCTTCCCCCTCAGTAGCGGATTGATATGATTCAGAATTAGAACCGAAGCTGGAGTTTTGGGCCTGGCTTGCCATGAACTTTTCATTTAATTTCTTCCTCAGAGCCCCAAACGCTACAGTCTTTCAAGAAAGCATTTTCACCCTACGCAGTCTAGGCTTTGGCGATGTACTGGGTGGAGGAGGTGTGGATGAATTTGAGGGAGATGGTGGTGGAGAAGTTTCAGGATTGTCTTGTGGGTTAGTCATGATCATTGGTTTCTTGAGAGAATTTGGGAATTTAGAGTTTTGGAGAAGATGGAAAGTAAAGGTGAAGAAAATATTTTGACGGTTTGGAATTATAAAGATGGCAGGAGAAATGATGCGTATTTAAAGAGAAATACACATTTAATAGGTAATGGCAGCCTTTTGCAGTGGTCAAATAGAGGTCTAATCAACCTGAAATTCCAGATTTTGAATGATCGGTTTATCCCTAGATTTTAGGCAAAATTTTCGGTTTAGAGTTCTAGGCAAACAGATGGTTCAATGCTATAAGATAGAATTTTCTAGGAATTTAACAAGTATAGGACTTCTGCTCATGATTGAATTATTAATTTTTCTAATTGTACAAAGTATAGAAAACATACCTTAGCTTTTATATGAACTCATACTGATGAACCAGGTTCTTCATTTAGAAGTCTCTTGAACATGCCTCAAATGCCATAATAGAAAAAATTTTGTAAGAGATCAGTGAGTCATATAAACACATGTCATAGGAGTATATTAATTAAAGTATGAAGCTGAGTAAGAATTAGTCTTGATAATTAC
Source organism: Nicotiana tabacum (assembly GCF_000715075.1). Classification (NCBI taxonomy): domain Eukaryota; kingdom Viridiplantae; phylum Streptophyta; class Magnoliopsida; order Solanales; family Solanaceae; genus Nicotiana; species Nicotiana tabacum. Next base: position 43,687,679 of record NC_134087.1, read on the forward strand.
ACAAGTTCAGAATTCCTAGCCAATTGTTTTTTTCATTTTTCAAATTTTTTTCATTGTGCATTCTGAGCTGGACCTATTGGGTGATCTTAATCATCCCTAATTCCAACCTGTTCTTCTCAAAGTTTTCTTTACTCAGTGCTTTAGTGAAGATGTCAACAATTTGTTTATCAGTAGCACAAAATTCTGTGGAGATCAATTATTTCTCATAGTTATCTCTTAAGAAGTGGTGTCTAACATCTATGTGCTTAGTCCTCTTATGATGAAAAGGGTTATTTGTCATACTTATAGCACTAGTGTTATCATATAATATAGGAATACAACCAACTTCAATGCCAAAATCTACCAGATGTTGTTTTATCCATGATAATTGAGCTCAACAAGAAGCAGCAACAACATATTCAGCCTCAACAGTGGATAAGGCCACTGAGTTTTGCTTTTTAATGTCCCAGGATACAAGACATGAACAAAGAAAGTGAGCCATACCTGAGGTGCTTTTCCTATCCATAAGGAAATCTGCATAATCAGCATCAGCATATCCTACTAGATTGAAATTACTACCTTTAGGATACCAAAGACATAGATCGGTGGTGCCTTTCAAATATCTTAGTATCATCTTGATAGCAGTCAAGTGAGACTCTTTTGGATTGGCCTGAAAGCGAGCACAAAGCCCTACACTGAAAACTATGTCAGGTCTACTCGCAGTAAGATACAAGAGTGAACCAATCATACCCCTATACAACTTCTGATCAACTGATGAACCAGGTTCATCTTTGTCTAATTTAGTGGCAGTTGCAATGGGGGTGTCTATTTCCTTTGATTCATCCATTTTAAACTTTTTGATCAGCTCTTTTGCATACTTCTGCTGATGGATCATGGTTCCATTTGGGCTTTGTTTAATCTATAAGTCTAAGAAAAAGTTAAGCTCACCCATCATACTCATTTCAAACTCACTCCCCATTAATTTGGTAAAATCCTTACTTAGTTTATCAGTGGTGGCCTCAAAGATTATATCATCAATATATATTTGTACCACAAGGAGATCCTTACATTTTTCTCTTAAAAATAGGGTACTGTCAATTTTACCTCTTTTGTAGCCATGTTCAAGTAGAAATTTGGGCAGTCGTTCATACCATGCTCTAGGAGCCTGCTTGAGTCCATAGAGGGCCTTGTCTAATTTGTACACATCCTCAGGAAATTCCTTACTCTCAAACCTTGGAGGTTATTTCACAAATACTTTTCTTTTAGGTAGCCATTCAGGAAGTCACTTTTGACATCCATCTGATGGAGAGTGAATTCCATGTGTGCAGCAAAGGCTATGAGGAGTTTTATTACCTCTAGTCTTGCAATTGGAGCAAAAGTCTCATCATAATCTATACCCTCCTCTTGGCTGTAACCTTGGACCACAATTCTTGACTTGTTTCTTGTAACTATTCCATCTTCATCAAGTTTGTTTCTGAAGACCCATTTTGTACCAATAACTGATCTATCCTTGGGTCTTGGAACTAGATGCCAGACTTGACTTCTCTCGAACTGATTAAGTTCATCTTGCATTGCATTCACCCAATCTGCATCCTACAAAGCCTCAACAATATTTTTAGGTTCAATAAGAGATAAGAAAGCATCAAAAGCACACAAATTCTTTAATAGTAATCTAGTTTTGACTCTAGATGTTGGATCAGTGATTATATTCTCAATAGGATGAGAACTTTGATACTTGTGAGGTTTCACAACCAACTGATGTCTGCTAGATGTTTCTCCCATGTTCTGTTGCTGAGGAACAGGGTCATGAACAGGTTCTTTTAGGGGATTTGTTTCAATTCCTCTTTGATCAGTTCCCCCTGTCAGGCTGCCCTGAATGGAAGAACCTGTTCCATCACCTGTTCCTTCTTTTGGTTCCACTTTAACTTGTGCTGAGATTTCAATCAAATCCTTTACCAATCCAATGGCTTCATCTTCATGTTCCTGTCTCTCAGAAACAACGTTAGTTTCATCAAATACTACATGTACACTTTCTTCTACACACAAAGTTCTTTTATTGAACACTTTATATGCTTTGCTATGTGAAGAATATCCCAAGAATACTCCCTCATCACTTCTGGGATCAAACTTACCTAGGGAGTCTTTTCCATTATTGTGCACAAAGCACTTGCATCCAAATGCCCTAAGATGGGATATATTTGGTTTTCTCCCTTTAAGTAACTCATAGGGAGTCTTCTCTACAAGAGGTCTAGTCATGCATCTATTGATAATGTAACATGCAGTGTTTACAGCCTTTGCCCAGAAGCTGTGGGGCAGTTTACTAGAAAGAAGCATAGTCCTAGCCATGTCTTCAAGAGTCCTGTTCTTTCTTTCAACTACTCCATTTTGTTGAGGAGTCCTAGGGGCAGAGAAGTTATGATCTATACCATGCTCATCACAGAATTCAATAAACTTAGCATTTTCAAATTCAGTTCCATGATCAGACCTAATGGATGCACGTTAATTACCTAGTTGTTTCTGAGTTTTTCTAACAAAAGCAGTAAACATGTCAAATGCTTCATCTTTAGATATTAAAAATAGTACCCAGGTAAATCTAGAATACTTATCAACAAGTACCATTACATATTTCTTTCCACCTTTGCTCATGGTTCTTATTGGACCACAGAGATCTATATGGACCAGTTCCAACATCTTGGTTGTGCTTACCATTTTCTTGCTTTTGAAGGATGATCTTACCTGCTTCCCCTTGCACAGGCCTCACAAACTTTGTCTTCCTTGAATTTGATGTTAGGTAACCCTATCACCAAGTTCTTAGAGACTAATTTGTTTAGCTAATTCAGACTAGCATGACCAAGTCCTTTGTGCCACAGGAGAGGATCATTATCGAACACACTTAGGCAGGTGAGTTCATTTTCTGAAAGAGTAGACAAATCTACAATATAAATATTGTTAACTCTTTTTCCCTGCAAAACAATCTTGTCAGTGGTAAGGTTAATCACAAAGAATTTAGTAGAGGTGAATGCTACAAGGTTACCTCTGTCACACAGTTGTGACACACTGATCAGGCTGTATTTCAAGCCATCTATCAAGTAGACATTCTCAATGGAATGAGAGTCTGTCTTACCTACCTTTCCAACCCTAATAATCTCACCTTTCTTCTCATTTCCAAAGGAGACATTACTTCCCTTTAAGTCCTCAAGTGAAAGGAACTGGTTCTTACTTCCAGTCATATGTTTTGAGCAGCCACTATCCATGTACCATATTTGGCTACTTCCCTTCACTTGGACCTGCAAAAAGAAATCAAGGGTTAATCTTAGGAACCCAAACTAGTTTGGGTCCCTTTCTCTAGGCAAAGTGATAAATCAAATTCCTTTTAGCCCACCCAGGCAGCCTATTTTTCTCTTGAACAAAAGCTTTGTTCTTTTGACTGGCCTTTTCTTTTGCATTACATTCATTTTTGTAATGGCTAGTCTTGCCACAATGTGTGTAGATTTTGTTCTCAGGGAGAGTGAGGTACTTACTTTTAGGATCCCACTTAGGTGCTTGAGTCCCATAGCCAAGTCCTCTTTTATTGCTTCTGTGATGTTCTTGTAGCCAGGAAAGTGCATCAGAAGCCTTGTTCTATTTGCAAGTTTTGTCTAGTTCATGTTTTACCTTCCCTAGATCTTCTTTTAAGACTTTTATCTGCTCATCCTTCCTATACAACTCATCCTTCATTTTTCCTAAGTTTTCTTCTAGGGTGAGATGTGTGTGGTCAGCTTTCTTCATACCTGTTCATAGTTTCAGTTTTAAGTTCTCAGACCTAAGTTCTAGGACACTGGTGTCAATTTCAAGAACCTGGTTCTTCAACTCAGCATTTTTACTATCACTCTCATTAGTCCTAAACTCTAGATTTTTGCACTTGGCTTTTAGGATCACACATTACCTAGACAGATCTTCCTTCTCACTGTTAATTATCTCAGACTCATCAATGAAGTCTAACAATAGCTCAGACAACCTTTCTTTAGACAGGAATTTAATCTTGTCTTTGAGATGAAGGATACTTACCTCTTGTTCATCATCTGATTCTCCGATGGCCATAAGTTCTTGTTCATCTCCAGCTTTATCATCTGAGTCCTCATATGATGTTTCTCCCCAAGTAGCAACCATAGCCTTTGTTCCTTTTTGGTTGAACTTGTTCCTTCTTCCTGTTCCTTCGTTCCGCCCTTTCCTTCTTCCACTCAATTTTCCATTGAGGACAGTTCTTGATCATGTGGTCAGTCTTACCACATTTGTAGCAACCCTTGTTGGTCTAGTTCTCAGGAACCCTTGGTTTGTTGAAGGTTTTACTTCTTGAAGAACCCTTTCCTCTCATCAGGTACTTTTTGAAATCTCTTGTGATCATGGCCATTTCATCATCCTCCAGATCTGAACCTTCAGCTATTCTGAGAGCCAGACTTCTTTCCTTCTTGGGTGCATCCATTTTCATGGTTTGCCTTCTCAGTTCATAGACAGTGAGGTTTCCAATCAGTTCATCCATCTTGAGGGTAGCAATATTCTTTGATTCCTGAATAGCAGTGATTTTGCTTTCCCAAGTCACTGGTAAAACCCTTGTCAAGATTTTCTCAACCTTGATTATTCAAGGATAATTCTCCCAAGAGATTTAAGTTTATTTGTTAGTGTTGTGAACCTTGTGTACATCTCTTGGATAGATTCTCCTTCCTTCATACTGAAATTCTCCTATTGAGAATATAGTAGTGTTCCTCTTGATCTCTTTACTTGAGGAGTTCCTTCATGAGCCACTTGTAAAGTGTCCCATATTTCCTTTGCAGTAGTACAACTTTGAATCCTGCTGTACTCGTCTAGACCCAGTCCACACACAAGTCATTTCTTGGCCTTAGCATTCTTTTCCCATTTCTTCAAATCTTCAGCAGTGCAGTCAGTTCTTGTTTTGGCACGTCCACTCCTTCAGCATTCTTCTTTGTAGTAGCTAGGGGACGATCTGTGACTATGTCCCAGAGTTCATAGTCTTCTCCTATGATGTGGTCTCTCATCCTGTTCTTCCACCAAGAATAGTACTGACCATTAAAAGTGGAGGCCTAGCAGTGGATTGCCTTTCCCAGTTCCCAGGTGGTGCACTCATTTTGATCTTTTCCTAAGGTGTTAGCCTCCTCAAGGATAACCTACTCTGATACCAATTGATGTTTTAAGCATCAATACTACACAAGAGGGGATGGGTGATTTGTGTAGTACCCAATATTTTCTTAACTGAACTATAGAAGAACCCGGTTCTTCTAGGTGTTCTAACTACTACTGTTTGCAGAATAATAAATATAGAAAATAAAGAACATAGAGATTTTTACATGGAAAGTACCTAGCTCCAAAGGTGAAAAAAACACGACCTACTACTCAGTAGGATTTTCCCAAAGTTTCACTAAAATCACTGAGCCAAAACAGCATTTACAAAAACTCTTCGTAAACCTAAGGATTAGCTCTAATCCCGTTGTGGCACACAACCTCAACTATTGCGACAGCTTCAAGTTAGCTATAACTTGAACAGTCTAGGTACCTAATACAATTGCTTCTATAAAAGCTGAAAGGTACAACTTTAAACCACCTACTACAATTGAACTAGAATAAAGATAGACACAATGGAACTGGTTCTTCTATCTCGTTCAAGTAGCTTCAGGAGTGCACACTCAAATCACACATAAATTGCTTGCAAAATCGCCTTGCTCTTTTGCTCTCAATTTAGTTAACTTCTGCGTGTGTGCGTTACCTGTAAAAGAGAACAATACTGACATTTAATAGGTTAGTAATCAGTGTTTGGTTGGAACTCAATTGCTGCTCTCCTATCGTAAAAGAGTTGATGATGATCTCAAACTCTAACACTACCTTCATCCTAGATTGTGTTCTCTTCATATAAGGAGACTTTCTCCCCTTATCCAATATGCAACCTTTTCGATCAGATCAGGAGATATTGTTGCTTGATCAGTAGGACTTATCTCCTTCACGTGCATCTCACATGTATAGGTTGATCATGACTGTGATTCACAAGATGGACCTGGTCCATGACTAAGTTCTTTTTGTCATTCTTCAAAACTTCACCTATTCTTGGGCCAACAGGTATCCTATATAGTGGATTTCCTTCTACTTTAGAAGGGTACAGTGATGCAAACTGGATCTCTGATTCAGATGAGACAAAATCCACTAGTGGTTATGTATTCACCCTTGGTGGTGGTGTAATACCGTGGAAATCAGCTAAACAGACGATCATTGCTAGATCGACTATGAAATCAGAGTTTGTAGCTCTGGAGTTAGTTGGTTCTGAGGCTGAGTGGCTAAGAAACTTCTTACCTAATATCCCTTTAATAAAGGACGTATTGCCTCCTGTGTCTATGCATTGTGATTGTCAAGCGGCAATATGTCACGTCCCAAACTACCCCTAAGACGTGACTGGCACCCAGCTAACACCACTCGTCAGGCGAACCAATTCCAGTACTCTTAACCTCTTATATAAGCACTAAGAGAAACATGTGCAAGTCCAAATGCATTAAATATTACTAAATAGGAAATACTTATTCGACTAAAATCATAGTTTATTTATAAATCTAAAGAACACTCAAATAATAAATCTCTAACCCAAATTTCATACTAAGACCGTGGAGCATCTAACAGAGTAATAGAAGCTTAAGTGACGGGCATGCAAACACGAAAGAAATAAAAGACATAAGATACGTAGAGCTGAAACAACAGCCTCCACGAATAATGCGGCGGCTCACCTCAGCAATAGAATCCACTCAGCGAACTCGTTAGCCACTAGCCTCGCCCTCATCAACAGTATATGCATGGACATGCAGGTAAGGAGTGAGTTATACATAAATATAACCCAGTAAGATCCTCGACCCGCCACTCTAAATACCTCTGGGACAAGTGTTAGAAAAAAACACACAACAAGCACAAAAATAATATGTATAGAAATCTTTCACCATATGATTACTCTATAAGGTCCAAATAATTATTCAACAACAATACTATATATATATATATCTCAACGCAATCTACACTAAGGACTTGTCATTAACGGCAGTGCAGGAAATTAACAAACACCCCAACGGATCCATGGCAGCATACATAATGCCTTAAATCTACCACGGCGGCATACACAATGCCCCAATATATGTTACGACATCGAAGAAATAATTTCTAACGCCCCAACGCCATAGTACGAGGCTACGCTACATCACAAATCACTCATTAAATAATTTTAGCTTTTTACAAAATAATATATATTTGCGGCTGGTCAACGACCACCGATTCTGCCACGTACACACTTGTCCTAACACATGGACCCGGCAGAAAAAAAAAATATTTTCAAAATGGATTTTGAAAAAGCAAGTATCAAAGCTTAAAGTCTCACTTACCTCGCTAATGGGAAGTTCCCCAACCTTGCAATGCCTAGAATACCAACCCAACGGCTTCCAATGACCTCGAATCTATCCAAAATATTAAATAACACGTTCTAATTAATCTAGGCGAATAATTTCATAATCTTAGGACGAGTCAAAATCAAAATCAAACTGGATCCAACTAATAAAAACTAGTACAATATGAATTTCGGATGTGGCAGTTTCAACAGTGGACAAAGATTGCCTAACAGTAGCCTCACGTATGACCCAGCAACTCCAAAATAATGGTTTCCCATGCTATTTCACATTTAATATCATTACCCAATCATTATGATATGATTGATTTTTATATTTCATATACTTCTTAGAAAACTTATTTGCATTCTGTTTTACATTCAAATTATAACATAATGCACTAATCCCAATATCTGACTAATATAACTACACGAGTTTGCTAGCTTCTTGTCACATAAAAGATAGTACCTGGACTTTAGAAGCTCACGGTGTTATTGTATGTCGCCGCCGGTACTTCTCCAATAGAGTACTTCACTTCTTCCTTTCCCAAAAATCGAGAACTACTCATTATGCTAATTTTCCACTAGGTCACTATAACGTGGCATCCATAAGATAATGGGCTTAGCCCACTCTTATTCATTTAATAAATAACTAAAGTCAACTATATAAGTATAGTTAAAAATTTAGTCACTAACCACTTATTTGGTACCATATCTTGTATAGTGATAAATTTCCTTCCACAACTTAATATTTGACCTAATAACTACAATAAAAAAATAAATTCCTAAATCTCATATTTAAGTATATAAATATATTTTGGGTTATTACACAATAGCTAATGCAAAAAATAAATCTTATAATTTTAAAAGTAGACACATGAAATTGAGACATGATATCATAAAAAAGCTATTGAGAGATGAAATAATTTTCGTTGACTATGTGAAGTCAGAGATAAATTTGACTGATCCTCTGACTAAACCCGTGGAAAGAAAATTAATTCTTCAAATCTCAAAAGAGATGGGGTTAAGGTCGACATGTTGTCAATAGAGATGGTAACCCAACCTATGTGATTGGAGATCCCATGAAGTAGGTTCATATGGGTAATAACAAGTCGATATTGGCACTGATGCACTAAAAGAGAGTGCTTGACTGCTACAAATTGAGAGGCTAAGTTATAATTCTTAATGAAATTCATATTCCTTATTGATGGTGTATTTAAAAGCAGTATACACTTGATGAATTCACCTATATATATGAGAGTGGAGTGGGCCACTCCTATGAGATTTTGGCCTAGTCTCTAGAGCTCTCATGAATAACCAGGCACGCGCATGGCCTATTGGGCGCAAAACCGCGTTGAACAGCGAAATTACCAGGGGGTCAAAATGTGATTAATAAAATCTCAGATTTAAAAAAAAAGAATTATTGGTTCATAAAAATATTATATTTCACAAGTAATTCTGTGAGTTAAATTTTATTGGTCTAAGTTTGGTTCATAGTCCAGAAGACACCAAACCTATTACATTTGGACCATGCAAATCCAATAAGTTGTTAATTCTTCCATTCCTTTATCCTTTTCCTATAATTTTTTGAAAATATGTGGGGATTGTGACTGTATTTTTCAAAAATTTTAAATAGCCAAGTGTGCTTCTATTTTACAAATGTCATACCTATTTCTAAGTTGCTACTATGCATGTGGGAAATTCCCCAAGTGTCTTTGGTCTATTTTAATATCCAGCATGTGGTATCCTTTCTCTTGGTTTTGGGTAAGTGGCATAAGCCAAGTACCAAGTGGCACAAGAGACATAACACTTGTCTCAAGCAATTGTCATTATTGAGCTTATAAATAGGCCTTCAATTTCTACGGATGAAACACCAAGAAAAGCTAATCATTAGCTTCAAATCACTACTTGCTCTCTTTCTTTCACTCCATTGTTCTTCTTATGTCTCCATTTTTTTCTATCTTCAATAGATACTTTATTTGCTTTTTTTAACAACTTGCTAGTATATTCATTTTGCTGATTCATGTATCCTTTAAATAAATAGAGATGAGTTTGTTTAATCCTGAAAAAATATTTCACATTACTGAAATAGTTTCTTAGAACAGTGCCCAACACGACTCAAGCCAATTCGAGTATCTGCTTACAAAAAATATTATTGCAATATTATTGTTAACGTTATTTTTCGGTGTTATTTCTCTACACCGATTTCATAATTAATCCTCTTAGGAATGTGAGTACGTGATTTTTGTCCTATATATGAATTATTCCCAAAAATTCAAGCAAAATGATTTTTCTTCATTTTTTGTGCATTTTGGTGTCATTTTCTGATAATTGTTGCACTTATTTGCGCATGTTAATTTTTATAAAATACAAAAATATGCATTTTTGCATTTAAGTTTTAATTTCATATTTTAGTATCAATTAAGGATTAATTTGTTTAGAACAAAACATGAAAATCACAAAATTAGTGCACTTTGCATTTTAATGATTTTTATTGTGAAATAGTTTTTAAACAATTTTAGGAATTAATTAGTCTTTGTTTTGAAATAATTAGGATTTCATGTTAGTTTTACATCTTTATAAAAATTAGAAAAAATTATAAAAATTTAAAAGTAAGAAAAAGAAAATAATTGTAGAAAAATTGGTCTTAATAAAAGACCCAAACTTGGGCCAAATCAGTAGAAATTCTCAGGCCCAAACACGTTTATATCTATGCCAACCAGTCCAGCCCAAATCCCCCAACCCGGTCCGGTCCCTAATAAGTCCAAACGACGTCGTTTCCCCAGCCTTCAATCATGACCGTTGGATCTCATCAATCCAACGGTCTGGATCTAACTAGGATGTTTGTATATAATTGTCCGAAACCCCCCTACCCCATTTGCATCGTCTCCCTCACCCTCACAAACCTTAATCCACGCCGCCCCCAAATCCCTCGCCGGCGGTGAACGTCAACTACACCAACGGTCACCCAATTAACACCATCAACTCCCCTCTTCTACCTCTTTCCAGTCCTGTATTTGTTTTTCCTCGAATCCGGCCAGAACTCGTCGAATATCGATTTGAAGTTTTCCGGTCAGATCGCAGGTTCATCCAAACCAGCCCAAAATCACACCACACAATCCCCGGACTTCCCTCAACCCAAATCCATGATTATTTTCCTTTAAATCTCTGTGAAGCGGCTCGAATTTCAGATCTAAGAATTTCTGGCCAAAACCCTAAACCAAAATCTTTACGATTTCGAACCGTAATATCCTTAACCATGTGTTCTCTTGTAAGAACACATGGTTAGGGATGTTGCGTGTCAAAAATCGGAAAGGATTCGAACGTTAGTGACTAGCCGGAGTTTCTCGTGTTTCAGTGAGTTTTCCTGTTTCTTTTTACTTGCATGGTTGAAGTTTTAGTTACAGTCTTGATTTCATTAAGTGTTCTGTTAATTTTACGATTTATTTTTGTGTATTAGTATAGTTCTGTCAATTCCTGTTAGTTCTGAGTTTGATATTTGAATGGTCGATTGGGAGCTTATTGGTTAAGAATTAGTTTAATTTCATTTAATGGTGATCAGTAGCTTAAGCTTTGCTTTGATCGATCCTGGTTTCTGGTTTTTCCTAGTTTGATTGAGTTGGTGTGATTGAACAATTGGGATTGGGTAGTTTGATTAGTTAATTTCTGAGTTCTAATTAATCAGTCTTAGTTAGTTTTGGATTAATTTAGGGGATTGGTTATAGTTGTTGAGAATGAGGGTAGAATCAGTAACTTTGAGAAGCCTTCAGAGGTAGTTTGGGCATGGAAAAGGGTAATTCTGATAGGAATAGTAATTTCAAAGTAATGAAAGGGCAGTATAGGTATTGCATGGGTAGAGGAATACCCTAGGGCCTTCTAGAATAGGATTTTAGTGCACATTTCAGCACAATAGAGGTGCTTACTTGGGTAACAAGTTAAAAATAAAGGGACTAAACTGAAAATAAGGGAGGGACTAAAAAGAAAACCAAAAATCTGATTCACCCTTTTGTGTCACCTATAAAAAGGCATCAAGTGCCTTGAGGAAGTGGATTCAACTTTCAGCCCAGAATTTCCCCAAAAGTATGTTCTCTAAATTTCAGATCTGGGATTTGAAATAACAACCCAAATCTTCAAAAAAAAAAACAAAAAAAAAACTCTCAAAAAAGGGGTATCAGAAATTGTTCTATTGAAACCGAGGATACATCTCGAATGTAGTTGTTAATTCGTTGTTCTTCATTCATGAGTTGATGACTGAAGTTCTGAAAACTACTTAGGATTGGTTTAAGGTCTAATTAGAGTGGGATTTAGTCATATTCGTTGGTGGTTTGTGATTGTTGAAGGTGTGGTTTGGTGTTGACTACTCGGTTATCATTTGATTTCAAATTTCCTTGTGATTCCTGGCTGGTTGAGTCTTGCTCCTTGCTGCTGTGCTAATTTTTTCTCTTTCCTGTTGAATTTTGATTCCTAGGTACATTTCCTTGACTTGCATCTATGTAACTCCAAGTCGAAGTGGAGAGAATGAGAATGCCACTGGAATTCTGTTGCCTTTGAAAATATTGTCTGATGATTGTTATTCCATAGTTTAGTTTGTTTAAATTGTTTGACTGTTAATAATTGATTAAGTGGGTGTTAATTCGAGCCAATAACTGATTTGTAATAATAGGGACTGATAATTGGGACTATCCAAGTCGTTGTGTATTTAGCAGTGGATGTTTAGGGATCTAGGATTTGTTAATTGGTTAGTTTGAGGGGGCGATCTAGAATTAACCTTGTTCTTGTTAAATTCAGTTGTAAATGTCAAAAGGTGGTCTGAAATAGGCAATTAATCCAGGTTTTGGAACTCTCCTGTGATAGCTGTTAGAATGGTGTGAGATTGCAATCATTTGAGCCTTGTGTGATATTTCAGTATACGTGTTTCATTCGCCTTAATAATATCTAAGTGTAAGTAGAAATAATCCGAGTGTTGCATTAAAATCGGGATAGTTTAGTATCTTCCTGAAGCTGAATCACGGTCTCCTCTATTATAAGTGTGGAATACAAATAATTTGGAATTGTTCCTGCGTATATTGCAACTGAAATTAGACTGTGGTTGCGAAGGATTAATGTGTGTTTATACGTGTGATTACAACTGTAATTGATACTCCGTTGAAGTCTGGACAGATTCGATGCTTGACTGTCGTTCAGCATCTAGAAATGGAGCCCTCAGTAATTGGTTATTATAATTAATTAGAATTTGGGAGGGCCGTTTAGCGAACTTCACGGCCTTCCCCAAATAATATTACGTTAGAATCTTTAGGCACGATTTGATTAAATCACTTTCTTAAAACTCGGGTGCGCATTGATGCGATCCAAATCCAAATCTCGACGAAGTCGAAATGTGTTGACAACCACGGGTGCATTGATTGCGACGTGGTTCGAAATGCGTTTTCACGACGTCGTAATTCTTTTAGAATAAATAATGATAAAAAGCGGTTTATGAATAAAAGGCACATAAGCTAACAGGTATTAAAAATCAGATAAAATCAAATACAACAGTTAAGCGACCGTGCTAGAACCACGGAGCTCGGGAATGCCTAACACCTTCTCTCGGGTTAACAAAATTCCTTACTCGGATTTCTGGTACGTGGACTGTTAACAGAGTCATAAATTTCCTCGGTTCGGGATTCAATCGATGACTTGGGACACCATTAATCTCTCAAGTGGCGACTCTGAATAATTAATAACTAAATCCCGTTCTGATTGTCCTTTAATTGGGATAACTCCTTTACGCCCTTGCGAGTGTAGGTGAAAAAGGAGGTGTGACAGCTTTGGCGACTCTGCTGGGGAACTAACCCAGAATCTCTGGTTCAGGGTTCAGAATTTGAGCTTAGATAAATTGTTGTATTTTATTACATTTGATTTTCCTACATATTTCATGCTGAATGTGCTGAATGTTACCGCTTTGATATTATTTGAACTATATATAAACTGCGCCGATACCCTTTTCTCTTCACCTCCGGGGATGTGCTTACTGGTTGAGACTTCCTATTCTGTTAGTGTCATACCTTGAAATAAGAAAGAGGCCGGACAAGTTACGAAGCCGGATGACCTTTTGGTTCTCGGTAAGTTGCCCCCTCCTCGACTCGAGTTGTCCGCTCGGGTACACAGTCTAGAACACTGACCCAGGTTTTTGAACATAGAATAACATGACTTCATGCCGGATCCCTAGTAGGAACGGTTATTTACATCATGTTGCATTTGACTTAGGGGACTCAACACAGGGGTTGGGTCCGTCTAGGACTAGCAACCTAAAATGAAAAGACCGTCCTAATGCATCCTACTTGCTCTGTACATATATTTGTTTCGAACCTGCATGTTGACTGGTTTCTGAATCTCGGGAATGTTGGAAAATTGAGAAAAAAAAAGAGAAAAGAGGAAAAAAAAAGGAATATCAATTAGGGAGTTAATTGTTTATTTTATAAATAAAAAATCAATGACCAATTACTAGCGGAACTCTGCCGAAATTTTGAAGAAAAAAAGGAAAATGTTTTATTTTGTTTTACTTAAAAAAAAAGCAAAGGAAAAATAGAAAAAAAAAAGTCTTTTATTTTTTGGAAAGTTGGTTGTTGAAAAGGAAAAGGACAAGAAAAGTTTTTGTTTTAGTTCGAAAAATATAAGTTGTTTCATTATTTGTTGAAAAAGGAAAGAAAAAAAAAGTCTTTTTTTTAGTTTGGAAAATAGGTTGTTTTATTTTTTATTGAAAAGAACAAAAAAAGAGTCTTGTTTCTAAAAATAGTTTTTTCGCTTATGAAATGCCAAAAACAAAAATGGAAAAGAGTCATGTTTTAAAATAGTTCGGTTAATTTGCCCGAACTACGCATGGTTTGATTCTCACAGGGCGTGAGATACGTAGGCAACCCTCATCGGGTCCAACCTCCCCTTTGCAAAAATAATCAAAAAATATCAAAATTTTAATTTTTGTCATAAATAAACCAGGTGATGTCGTTTTTGTCAAAATAGCCAAATGTTCCCAAACGGGACGCCGGAAGGCTGACTTTGCATAAACAGCCACCTTTGGTCATATTTTCATTTTTTTGTTTTTCGACCCTCACAGCCTTAAGTTTTCGTCCGCAAGGCGTTGAAAGGCCGTGTTGCAATACTAAGTATTTTTATCATAAAAAACAAAGAGAAGTAAGAATCGTGAATAAGCTGGATATTAGATAGTTTTTTTTGAGTCGAATAAAAGTTTTCTTTTTGCTTAAACGCTTTAATAAATGTGCAGGGTGAGCACGATGATAAATGAGCCCTTTTCAATAATGACCAAAATCCCTTTTGAGCTGCAATTATGGTGGAATGATTTAGGCAAAGAGGGGCAAGACGAAGTGAAAAAATATTTGAAAGACCTTCCGGATTTATTAAACATCCAGCCTCGGGGGGATATCATCTGGGCTTTGGTCGCCTATTGGGATTCGACACATAATGTATTTCATTTCTCAGACTTTGAGCTCACCCCAACATTGGAAGAAATAGCGGGGTATATTGGAAGTGATCAAGCTCCATTGAGGTTCAAATACTTGATTGCTCCTAGGGCCATTACCATACACCGGTTCTTGGATTCCTTGAAAATACCCCGAACAGTTCATCATCCAGATTTTGCAAAGGGTTTCTGCAGTTTCCGCTTCATATATGATAGGTATGGCCACGTGGGCGGGTTCAATAATCCAGACTTTAAGTTATGTAGTAGAAGTAACCGACAAAAATGGGAGGAACACAGACGGGTGGCATTTATGATAGCTTTTTTGGGCCTCATTATATTCCCGAGGAAAGATGGTAATATTGATTTGAAAGTAGCAGGGGTCGTCAGTACCTTGCAAACCATGGGAAAAAGCACTTTAGCACCTATGATCGTGGCTGACATCTTCCGAGCTCTCACTGCGTGCAAAGCTGGGGGCAAATTTTTTGAGGGATGTAACTTGTTGTTACAAATGTGGATGACTGAGCATTTGTGCCCTCGCTCTCAGCTATTGAGTTATGGTTCGGCTGAGAAAACTTGTATAGGAGAATTTTACACAAGAATAAAAGGGGCTAGTCTACCTGAAGGAGTCACGACTTGGACATCATTATTTCAGAACCTCAATGCCAGCCAGATACAGTGGGTGCTTGGATGGTTGCCTGTCGAAGAGGTCATATATATGCCAGCAGCCCGCCCGTAGTTTTTGTTGATGGGACTCAAAAACATCCAGCCCTATGCACCATATCGGGTTCTGAGGCAACTTGGGAGATATCAAGTAGTATCGAGAGATGAAGATCTGAGTACCCAAGTGGTCGAAATTAGTCCTGACGGTCGATTCCCCGAGGAAGAAGTTCGCCAAATTTGGAGTGAGTGTCAACATTTGATGGCGAACACTTGTGTGTCTGATAGGGTTAAAGGGGAAGTTGCCCAAGGATATCATGATTGGTTTAGAGGTGACGTGGCATGTGGGAGACCAGCTAAAAGACCTCATCTCGAAGATTTCGCCAAGTCGTCCCAAGAGCAGTGGGATTGGTTAGCAAAGGAAGAAGGCTATCGAGTAGAGATTGGTAAACTAAAGCAGCAAGTTGAGAGCCTGAAATTTTAGAACAGTGTACAGGTTGCCGCGGATCAAGGTGAAAAGAATAGACTGGCTCGAGAAAATGAAGCACTTAGGGCCCAAATCCGGCAATTGAAGATAACCATCGATAAGCAACCGAGGAGCCGATCCGATGAGCAATTGATAAAAAGATTGGAAAACGAAGTCAGGGAATGGCGGGATGAACTAGAAAAATCTGAGAATATCATGGCAGAACTTAAAGCACAGTGGGCTACAAGAACAGAGGAAAGGGACCATGAGAAAATTGTTGCCAATTTAAAGAGAAAAGTGGTTGCCCTTGAGGGTAAAGTGGTTAGGCAGGATAGAGATTTTGAAATTGAAAGTGGACATTGTTACGACTTGTTGGCCCAAATGGAGGTAGAAGTGCAGCGGCTGCAAGACCAACACCTGCAGGACTCTCGAGCTTTAAAGACGTGCAGCGATCAGATAAGACGCTTGCTCATAGAAAAGAAGCAAACAAAAGACAGGATTAGAGCCATTGCTCATGCCATTTTCAGGAGATGCCGGGTTTGTGAAGACATGACCTATACTAATTTTGTCTCAGCAGTAATGATCTATGTGAAGCGAACCATGAATGAATTAGAGCAGCTTGAAAGGGATTTGGATCCTAGGCCCGCGGCGAGGCCGAACGACGCCCCGCGGACACCTAAGTTTGAAGCACTAGAGTATGCATAGTCCGTGTCTGTAATTTTCTACCATTTTGAGTCAGTCTTTCGTATGTCCGTTATCTTTCCAGGTCAAGTACGTTTGCAGTCTTAGAGTCTGTATTTGCTTTTAATTTGCGTATGTTAGTTTCATTCCGAAAAGTGTTGAGTTTGTAATAGTTTATTTTAGTAATGAAAATTGAAAATTTCAAAAATTTCCACCCTGTATTGTTGCATTTATTTTCATGAACTACGCTTGGTCTGATTCGTGCGGGGTCACGATACGTAGGCAATCTCTATAGGATTCGACCATAATCGTAAGAAAAAAAAAGAAAAAATCAAGGAAAGAGAGAAAGAAAGAAAAGAGCGGAAAAACAAAAGAGAAATGAGCGGGAACACAAAAGAGAAAGAAACAAAAGAAAGAGAAGAGCACAAGAGAGGGATGAGGTGAGGAAATTTGAAAGAAGGGTAAAAAGAAACAAGGAACGAAGTGCCGGGATGATGCATGCAATCGAGCAAATGCATAATAGAAATGATTAACTGTATAAGTGCATTCATGCCAACGTGCGGTTGTTAAATCTGTTAAAACCTAATCGCTAACAAAGTGGTTGTCTAAATGTGTGAGTCCAGGCAGGTGGTTAGTTGATTGGCAATTCTGGAAACTCACCCATACAACACCCGGTCGAAAGATCAAGTAAAAATGACAGGGCAGGATTCGGAAATCAGCATCGTAGACCCTTCAAATGAGGTTGAGGTAACAGATGTGGGTGCTATGAAAGAAGAAATGAGGAAGTTAAAAGCACAAATGGCTGAAATGCATCGGGCATGGTCTCAGGGACATCCGGCACCACTATATCCCGCTAATCCATCTTACATCCCACCCCTGGCCCAAGCTCAGGATCCCACCACTCCCCAGGCATCTTCAGCCTTCCCCTATCACACCCAGGGCTATGGTACCACTTCATACGCTCCCCCAGCTCCACCCCCCAAACAGAACCCTCCACCACCCATGGTTCCAGTCTTTGTGGCACCTCCCCCAGCCCCATTACATAGATCGTCCAGTGAGCCGCTATTCCAAGCTCACGACACCCAATATTACCCTCCCGAACCCACTTTCAAAGCGCCTGAGCCATATACCTATTCTCCCCATTTTGAAATCCCGGGAGAGGTTGAGAAACCGGTTAAGAATACAGAACAGGAGGAAGTGATTCGTAAAGTCAAAAGCCTGGAGCAATCCTTCAGGAACATGCATGGTTTAGGTAACCAAGTCAGCGTCGCATACAAAGATGTGTTTCCTTTCCCTGATGTTCAGTTGCCCGCGGGGTTTAAAATGCCGAAGTTTGACTTGTATGAGGGGCACGATGACCTAGTAACCCATCTGTGTGGATTTTGTAGCAAAATGAGAGGTGCTGGGGGGAAGGATGAATTATTGATAGCATATTTTGGTCAAAGCCTGAGCGGGTCCGCGCTGGAATGGTACACGAGGCAGGACCCCGGCCGATGGTATACATGGGATGATTTGGCACAGGCATTCATTGGCCATTTTCAATATAACCTTGAGATAGTCCCCGGCCGTTTGTCATTGTTGAAACTGGAAAAGAAGCCTGGGGAAAGTTTTAGAGAGTTTGGTTTCCGCTGGAGGGAACAAGCTGCAAGGGTTGATCCTCCAATGAGGGAGAGTGAGATGGTAGATTACTTCTTGCAAACATTGGAACCTACCTATTTTGGTCATCTGGTGACATTCGTCGGAAAGTCGTTTAATGAAGTGGTAAAGATGGGAGCCATGATTGAAGAGGGATTGAAATCCAATAAGATCTTGAGCTACTCGGCATTGAAAGCAACCACCCAGGCCTTCCAAAGCGGTACTGGTGGTGTGCTTGGAAAGAAGAAGAAGGAAGAAGTTGCTACGGTTGAAGCTAGTACTTGGTCCAGGCCCAATAACCCTCCACCCTACTACAACCAACCCAGACCCCACCACCCAAACTACCAATATACCCCATATGGCCCACCACAACACTACTATCCACCACCAGAACCACACTTTTCTATCCACCATGCCCAGACCTACACTCAGCCTCCGGTGCACTCGCAATGGCGTGCACCGAATCTCCAAAACACACATCCACCCCCACAAAACACCTATCCACCTCCCAGGGCAAACAGACCAGGAACCAGCTTCCGCCCAAACCAAGCTTTTAGAAGTGAGAAGGCCCCAAACAGAAAAACATTTACTCCGCTGGGAGAATCTTACACTGCTCTCTTCCATATATTGAAACAGTTGGGAATGTTGACCCCAATTGAATCCAAAGCATCAAACCCCCTTCCCAGAAACCTGGACCATTCTGTCAGCTGTGAGTATTGCTCAGGGATGCCGGGGCATGATACTGAAAAATGTTGGAAGTTGAAAAACGCGATACAAGAGCTCATTGATAATCGTCGTATTGAAGTACAGGCTCCAGAGGCCCCAAACATCAACCAAAATCCGTTACCAGCGCATTATGAGGCCAATATGATCGAACTGATACATAAGGGGACAGAGCCTAAAAAACCTTCGCAGGTGGTGATGGTGATTCGTTCTACAGAAGCCAAAGAAAAGACAGTGAGTGCAAGGACAGTGGTTCAGTTAAAAGCAATAAAAGACAAGCCAGCGTTGGTAATGGGAAAGGGACCGTTTGTGGCTGCAAAAAAGCCAGAGCCAGTCAAGTTAGTGGTACCAGGGTCATCATCTGCACCTGTGGTGGTTGTGAAAGGGGCCTACGTAGAACCAGTTGTCATAAAACCAGTAGTCAAGTTACCCATGGTTGATAGCAAAGCCGTACCGTGGAAATATGACAAGGTAGTGGTGACATACAAAGGAAAGGAAATTGAGGAAGAGAGTTGTGAAACACAAGGACTAACTCGGTCGGGACGTTGTTTTGCTCCCGAAGAGTTGAGAAAGGCTAAGGGCGCTAAAGACAATCCAGTGCCAGTCAAAAAGGCTGTGACGGAAGAAGAGGCAGAA
Organism: Nicotiana tabacum; assembly: GCF_000715075.1. NCBI lineage: Eukaryota > Viridiplantae > Streptophyta > Magnoliopsida > Solanales > Solanaceae > Nicotiana > Nicotiana tabacum. Next base: position 43,707,314 of record NC_134087.1, read on the forward strand.
GAGTTTCTGAAAAAGATGAAAGTGCAAGATTATTCCATTGTTGAACAACTGAGAAAAACACCGGCCCAAATCTCGTTGTTGTCGTTGTTGATTCATTCTAACGAGCATTGCTGAGCTTTGATGAAGATATTGAATGAGGCTCATGTTCCCGACAAAATTTCAGTGAACCATCTGGAGACAATTGCCAACAAGATCTTTGAAGTGAACAGGGTAGCATTTTCTGATGATGAATTGCCTATGGAAGGCACAAAACACAATAAAGCTCTCTATTTGACGGTCAAGTGTGAAGGTTCAATGGTTACTCGGGCACTGATCGATAACGGGTCGAGTGCTAATATTTGCACGCTGTCCACATTGAACAAGTTGAAGATCGATGATGATTGAATCCGCAAAAATAGCATTTGTGTTCGAGGGTTCGACGGAGGGGGAACAAACATAGTAGGGGACATTGTACTCGAATTGACTATCGGTCCAGTCGAGTTTACTATGGAATTTTAGGTGTTGGATGCTGCAATATCCTACAATCTTTTGTTGCGTCGACCATGGATCCACGCAGCCAAAGTCGTGCCTTCCACGCTGCACCAAATGGTCAAGTTCGAGTGGGACAGACAAGAAATTGTGTTATATGGGGAAGATCCCACATGCGCCATGAATGATGCCATTGTGCCCTTTATAGAAACTGAAGATGATAAGGGACCATGGGTTTATCAGGTCTTCGACACGGTCCCGGTGAGTAGAGTGCCCGAGGGTGAAAGCATTCCATGTCCCAGGGTGGCAGCTGCAACCGTCATGGTTGTATCAGAAATGCTGAGTAACGGGTTTGTGCCAGGGAAAGGTCTGGGGGCTGAACTTCAGGGCATTATTCAACCTGTTTCCCAGCCCAAAAATCTGGACACCTTCGGATTGGCGTTCAAACCAACAGCGGCAGATGTTAGAAAGGCCCGTAAATTGAAAAAGAAAGCTTGGGTTCTTCCCAAACCAATTCCCTGCTTGTCTAGGTCCTTCGTTAGGCCGGGTAGCAAGAAACAATCATTGGCAAAGGTGTCAGGTTCACTGATTAGGGCAGAGGGGAATTTGGATAAGGTGTTCGAGAGAGTATTTGCTGAAGTGAACATGGTTGAGGCCGGGGAAGGGTCAAGCGGAGCAGATATACAGTACATCGGACCACATGCTAACATCAACAATTGGGAACATACTCCTCTTCCAATTAAGAGGGAGTCATGGTAGTGGGTTTTGTTTTCCTTTTGTCACCTGGATTATTCCAGGGTTTGTAATCCAGTTGCTATGTTTCGTCCGTTTGGATGAGTTAAAACCTTGTTATCTTTACATTCAATGAAATGCAATTTTCTTCGTTCCTAATTTTGTTTCCATTTTCTTTTCTTTTGTACAGTTCTTTTTATGCTGATATCAATGATATGACATGCATGAGGAATCTTCGGCCCAGTTTTAAAAGCCAATCTAGCTCGGAAGTAATAATACAAGACATCGAGTGTGATGATAGGGTGGATTGTAACAACGATGAAGCTTATGAGGAAATTAGTAAAGAATTAAGTCATTTTGAAGAAAAACCCAAACCTAACCTAAATGACACAGAAGCAGTTAATCTAGGGGACCAAGACAAAGTGCGGGAAACTAAAGTAAGTGTTCATCTGGAGCCACAACTCAAGGAGGAGATAATTAAAGTATTGCATGAGTACAAAGATGTTTTTGCATGGTCATATGATGATATGCCAGGTCTAAGCACTGATTTGGTGGTTCATAAATTACCCACTGATCCAGCACTCCTCCCTGTCAAGCAGAAGTTGAGAAAGTTCAAAACGGACATAAGTGTAAAAATCAAAGAAGAGATTACCAAGCAGTTTGAGGCAAAGGTCATTCAAGTTACACGGTACCCCACTTGGTTAGCTAATGTCGTGCCTGTGCCGAAGAAAGATGGCAAAACCAGGGTATGTGTCGATTATCGAGATCTTAACAAGGCAAGTCCAAAAGATAATTTCTCACTGCCCAACATCCATATACTGATTGACAATTGTACCAAACATGATATTGGCTCTTTTGTGGATTGTTACGCAGGTTATTATCAGATTCTAATGGACGAGGAAGATGCAGAAAAGACGGCATTCATCACGTCGTGGGGAACATATTGTTATCGGGTCATGCCGTTTGGTTTAAAAAACGCTGGGGCAACTTACATGAGGGCCATGACAACCATATTCCATGATATGATACATAAGGAAATCGAGGTGTACGTGGATGATATGATCGTGAAGTCTAGACAGCAATCCGACCATGTCAGAGATTTGAGAAAGTTCTTTCAAAGGCTTCGCAGGTACAATCTTAAGCTCAATCCTGCAAAGTGTGCTTTCGGGGTGCCATCTGGGAAGTTGTTGGGGTTTATAGTCAGCCGGCGGGGTATTGAATTAGACCCGTCGAAGATCAAAGCCATTCAGGAGTTGCCACCTCCAAGAAACAAAACCGAGGTGATGAGTTTGTTGGGAAGATTGAATTATATCAGCAGGTTCATTGCTCAGCTCACGACAACTTGTGAACTAATTTTCAAGTTGTTAAAGAAAGACGCCGCGGTCAAATGGATTGATGAATGTCAGGAGGCTTTTGATAAGATAAAGGGGTATTTGTCGAACCCACCCGTGTTGGTCCCGCCAGAACCAGGGAGGCCTTTGATTCTATATCTGACAGTTGTGGACAGTTCATTTGGCTGTGTACTGGGGCAGCACGATGTTACGGGCAGAAAGGAGCAGGCTATCTACTATCTCAGCAAGAAGTTCACATCTTACGAGGTTAAGTATACTCATCTGGAAAGGACATGTTGCGCCCTAACTTGGGTGGCACAGAAGTTGAAACATTATTTGTCATCTTACACTACTTACCTTATATCTCGCTTGGACCCGTTGAAGTATATTTTTCAGAAACCCATGCCCACAGGGAGGCTTGCAAAGTGGCAGATCCTGCTTACAGAGTTCGACATTATCTATGTGACACGGACTGCAATGAAAGCACAGGCACTAGCCGATCATTTGGCTGAGAATCCTGTTGATGAAGATTATGAACCTTTGAAAACTTATTTCCCTGATGTAGAGGTGATGCACATTGATGAATTAGAACAAGCTGAGAAGTCAGGATGGAAACTTTTCTTTGATGGGGCTACAAATATGAAAGGCGTGGGAATAGGAGCAGTACTTATTTCTGAAACAGGTCAGCATTACCCTGTTACAGCTCGACTTCGTTTCTACGGTACTAACAACATGGAAGAATATGAGGCGTGTATATTGGGATTGAGATTAGCTGTAGATATAGGTGTACGAGAAGTCTTGGTCATGGGTGACTTGGACCTACTGGTACACCAAATTCAAGGAGAATGGGAAACACTAGATTTGAAGCTTATACCGTATCGGCAGTGTCTACATGAGCTTTGTCAACGATTTCAGGCCATAGAATTCAGGCACATTCCAAGGATTCATAATGAGGTTGCCGACGCTTTGGCTACTTTGGCATCGATGTTGCATCATCCAGATAAGGCTTATGTTGATCCGTTGCAAATTCAAGTTCGTGATCAACATGCTTACTATAATGTGATAGAAGAGGAAATTGATGGCGAGCCGTGGTTCCATGATATCAAAGAGTACATTAGGGCGGGAGTATATCCGATACAGGCCACCGGTGATCAGAAAAGAACAATTCGGCGATTGGCAAGCGGGTTTTTCTTTAGTGGAGGAGTGTTGTACAAAAGAACTCCAGACCTCGGGTTGTTGAGATGCACGGATGCAAGACAGGCCACATCTATCATGACTGAGGTACATTCTGGAGTTTGTGGACCGCATATGAGTGGGTGCGTTCTAGCAAAAAAGATTCTCCGAGCAGGTTATTATTGGCTCACGATGGAGCGGGATTGTATTAGTTTTGTGCGTAAGTGTCATCAGTGCCAAGTGCATGGAGATTTGATTCATTCTCCACCGTCAGAATTACATACGATGTCCGCACCATGGCATTTTGTTGCATGGGGCATGGATGTTATTGGGCCAATTGATCCAGCAGCATCAAATGGGCACATGTTTATTTTGGTAGCTATAGACTATTTTACCAAATGGGTGGAAGCTAAGACGTTCAAGTCTGTGACTAAGAAAGCTGTAGTCGACTTCGTGCATTCAAATATCATCTGTCGGTTTGGGATTCCAAAGGTAATCATCACGAATAATGGGGCTAATCTTAATAGTCATTTGATGAAGGAGACATGTGAGCAGTTTAAGATTACCCATAGGCATTCTACTCCATACCGTCCCAAGGCAAATGGTGCGGTTGAAGCGGCCAATAAGAACATAAAGAAAATACTCCGGAAGATGGTTGAAGGATCTAGACAGTGGCATGAGAAATTACCTTTTGCATTGTTAGAATATCGCACCACCGTTCGTACCTCGGTGGGGGCGACTCCTTATTCATTGGTATATGGCACCGAGGCAGTAATACCCGTAGAGGTGGAAATCCCGTCCCTGCGAATCATTGCGGAGGCTGAGATCGATGATGATGAATGGGTGAAAAACTGTCTTGAGCAGTTGAGTTTGATTGACGAGAAGAGATTGGCATCAGTGTGTCATGGCCAACTGTACCAGCGAAGAATGGCAAGAGCATACAACAAGAAAGTGCGTCCAAGGAAATTCGAAGTCGGACAGTTAGTACTGAGGCGGATTTTGCCTCATTGGGCTGAAGCAAAAGGAAAATTTGCCCCAAACTGGCAGGGACCATTTGTGGTAACCAGAGTGTTTTCTAACGGAGCATTGTATTTGACAGATGTGGAAGGAAAACGTATAGAAATGGCCATCAATTCCGATGCAGTCAAGAGATATTATGTATGATTTCTTTAGTTCTGAATGTATCTGTTTGTATTTGGCATATCTTAAAGATTGAAATGATGAAGGCGTTTTGTCCTGCTATCCAAACACTTTTATCCCTTGTTATCCCCTTTGAGCCTTACTTATTTTTCATACCCCTCTTTCAGAATCAACGACACTATCAGGGAACACAGGTGCCGAAAAGAAAAGAAAGAAGAGAAAAACAAAGGAAAAGAAAAAGAAAGAAAAACAAAAGGAAAAGAAAGAAGAGAAAAACAAAGGAAAAGAAAAAGAAAGAAAAGAAAAAGAAAAAAAGAGGAAGAAGAAAAGAAAAAGAAAGAAAAGCAAAAGAAAAGAAAGAAGAGAAAAACAAAGGAAAAGGAAAAGAAAGAAAAGGAAAAGGAAAAGAAAGAGAAAGAAAAGGAAAGAAAGAAAAACACAACAACAAAAGTTAATTACGATACAGTGAACTACGTTTGACTTGATCCCGAAAGGGTACGTAGGCAGCCTTACTCCGAGGTGCAGTCATACCAAAATAGAAATCCAAAAATCCCCAAGAAAAAACTGGGGCAGAAGTTGTGATTGTTGTGAAAGTTGGATTCCGAAAGTTGTAATTTGAACTCATTTGAATTGTTTTAAGCCTTTCATACCTTTCTTTCTAACCCAATCCAAAAGCCTACATTACGGTCCAAAGGAAGACCTTCTGATCAATTTTTTCGATAAATGCCAAGTCGAGCAGGTAGCGGTAATTCGTGGCAATGGCAACACTCTGGTTCGAGCAAGAAGAATAAAAGACAAAAATGAGAGAGTCTTAAGGGTGAAAACCCTCACGGGCACCGTAAGGCGACGGGAGCTGAGAGAAAAATAAATTAGAGAGTCTTGTTGGTGAAAACCTTTACG